>NC_089514.1:6100838-6400838 GCF_036850995.1 Saccopteryx leptura | reverse complement strand
TTTGCGTTATTATTTAGAAGTGTTTGTTTGATAGGCAAATGTTTGGGGACTTTTTTTGGCTATATTATTGCAAATGAATATAATTTAATATTATGATTTGATAATTATGAAGACATCTTCTGGCTGAGCATATGGTGTCTTTGTGACTATTCCTCGTGCACTGGAAATAGATGTGTATTGTTTAGTTGTTATATTCTATAATTTGCAATTAGTCAAACTGATGGATAATGTTCAGATTCTATTACATATTTCCTATTTTTCCTATTTATTCTATCAATTAATGAGAGAGGGTTTTGAAATCACTAAATATGAATATATCTTTTCTTTTAGTTTAATTTCAGCGTTTATAAAATTCATAAAATTATGTTAGTAGCAAAAGGGAGATTTTTTTTTTTAATTTTAGAAGGAAGATCTCTTCCTCACTTATAACTTTTTGTGTTTCTTAAAAAGTATCTCTCTGGATAATTTGGATTTTTTGTTGCTGTTGTTTGTCTTTTTGTCAGCTGTATATAAGCCATTATGCTGTATTTTATAATGCTGAATTTACCCTAAATATTACCAGTGGAAGTCCTTGTAAGTTGATTTCCTGCATTCTTTCAATGTATCCTGTTTAGTATTTGAACACAGCTTTGATTTTTAATGCAACAAAATGTTTCAGGCTCACCTTTTATTTTGCAGTCCCAAGCCTCCTATCTTTTAGTTGCTAGTGACATTTAAAAACCAACATCTGAGCATTATACGTACTCACTGCTTTGGGTGACATTTCTTCTAAATCCTTCAATAGAAGACTTTGAAAGTATATATTTTTAAAAATCATTAGTTCATACTGATACTTCTAATTCAAATCCAAAGCATAGGGTTCATCCTCACATTTTTTCATTCTATGATTGTATTTCTTTATCTCCATGCATGTTAATTTCTACACAGCTTATAATCATATAGAAGGAATAAATGGAATCATGACTATAATTTAAAAAAACCCCAAGGAGGAGAAGAAAAAGAACTAAAAGCATGGCATGTATAGAAGACAAGTAAGAAAATGTTAAACCAATCATATCTGTGCCTATTTTCAATTTAAATAAAGAGAGACTGCAATTATAAGGTGGAGATTACCAGAATGGATATTAAATATATAGTCAAACTATATGCTATCTACAGGTGCACATTTACTACAAAGACAAGGCAAGTTGGAGGGAACAGCATGACTGATAATAAGCCATGTTAAAAGTAAATATAAGGAAGTTGATGCATCTATGTTAATATCAGGCAGGGTAGATTTTAATACAAATAATAGAGTTAAACAGGTATCTCATAACGTGAAGAGAAAATCATGCCATCAGCAAGGCAGAATGTCAAAGTACTTAATAAATTGGCTTCAAAATACATGGTCAAAATAAGCAGAACCAAAAAGAGAAAGAGGTTATAATGTTTGGAAATTTTAATATACATCTTTAAGTAATTGACAGAAAAAATAGACAAAAACATCAGTAAGCATAAACAATGATATCAGCCAACTTAATGTAATTGATATTTGGACAAAATGACACCCAGCAACTTAAAAGAGACTGATTGTTCTACAACGCAGGCCAGATATACTTATGGGGCATTTAACTGGAGATTAAAGAAATAAAATTAATTAATAAAAAACTGGTATCATATAGGCCACGTTGGTTCGCCACATTGCAATTACATTAACAATTAATAAATAAGATATCTGTAGTCCCCTAATATTTGAGGGGAGAAAATAACACAATTCTAAATAACCCATGGATTAATGTTGATATCAAAATAAAAAATATTCAAAACTGAACGTTAAAAATATATCAACATGTGAGATACAGCTACAAGATACTACATAAGAAATTGATAGCTTTAAATATTTTATCAAAAATTAAAAAATTAAAATCAAAGTTCTATGGAAGCTAGTCAAAGTTGGTTCTTTGAAAAAATTGATAAAATTCATGATCTTTAAGAAGATTTATCAAGAAATAAAGACAAAATAAACTACCAATATTAGGAATAAAAGAGGGATGTCCCTATACACTGTACATCTATTAAAATATAAAAGAGAATTACAAATGACTATAAATGTGACAATCGGTAGGAAATAAACAAATCTTTGAAACATCACACACACTAAAACTGATGAATAAGAAGTAAAAGTCTGTGACGCCCACAAGGTAGGAAACACGGACTTCAGCTTTAATAGCGCCTGCGAAGGCCAAGCTCATTGTACAGAATGGTCTTGTAGCATTTTACCACACGCACCCTGAGTCTATATGGCAAATGAATAAAGGACATCATCCTGGGCCCTTCAAAGTTCCATTTCCCATTTTACTTTGCAAATTAGTTGAAAATGTATTCTTCTGTCTTGGCGTGAGATCCGTGCAGCCACCTGAAGTCTCTGAGCAGTGCCTTTGAGTGACAGGCTCTGCCCTGGAGCTTAAGGCTTCCCAGTTTTCATCTGCACTACAAAGCGTTGGTTGGCAGGTAGGAGAAGCAGAGGAGTCTTCCAGCGCCTTCTGCTGTGCTGGAGAGTTTCTGGATACTGCGGCGCTGGGGTGGGGTTTGCACTCCCAGCCAACTTTTATGGGTCTTTATGGCCCTCTGACTCATCTCAGCCTCTTAGGGAACTGGCAGAGGGACCGTGAAGGACGCTCCGCTCCTGTTCTTATCCGCTGCCATCATTGCCCCTGGTACTGGGTTCTGGAGGGGACAGGGAAGTGCCCAAGAATTTTAGTTTCTTGTCACATGTAGAGACTAATATATTCAAAGAATGAGTTTCCTGCCCTGGCCGGTTGGCTCAGTGGTAGAGCGTAGGCCTGGCGTGCAGGAGTCCCGGGTTCGATTCCCAGCCAGGGCACACAGGAGAAGTGCCTATCTGCTTCTCCACCCCTCCCCCTCTCCTTCCTCTCTGTCTCTCTCTTCCTCTCCCGCAGCCAAGGCTCCATTGGAGCAAAGTTGGCCTGGGTACTGAGAATGGCTCTGTGGCCTCTGCCTCAGGCGCTAGAATGGCTCTGGTTGCAACAGAGCAACACCCCAGACGGGCAGAGCATCACCCCCTGGTGGGCATGCCAGGTGGATCCTGGTTGGGCGCATGTGGGAGGCTGTCTGACTGCCTCCCCGTTTCCAGCTTCAGAAAAATACAAAAAAAAAAAAGAAGAACGAGTTTCCTTTTGGGGTTCTGTTTTGTTTTGCATTTTGATTTTTAGGGAAGAGTCTCTCTCTCTCTCTCTCTCTCACATGCATCACTCATTATTTATTTATTTGTAATCAAAGGAAATTATCATTTTTTCCTAGGGTGACATTTGGAATTAACCTCAAGCAATGACTTAGTTCAGGCACTATTTGCTGAATATTGAAAACAGGGATGGCAAAGGAATTTTGTTGAGAAGGAAATGAGGCCAGCGAAAGTATTATTGATTAGGGGCACAGACTAGAAAAATGCAGAACAATGTAACGTTTGATTAAGTGGCCTTGGAGACCAAGAGACATGAGTAATTGTTCATTAATTTGAAAAATAGGCGGAGAGATGTGCATCTGTGTGGATATTGCTTCTTCTAGTAAGTGTATTTGTCTATAAAGCATAAATTTTTTTTATATCTTAAATACAGTGCAAGTGGGAAGCAGTGGATCGAGTGACTAGAAATGAGATAAAACATTATAGAATAATTTAGGAAGAAAAAGGATAAAAGAAAGTATGAGGTAGAATAATGACATGTTGCCAGATGCTGGTGTAGCCAAAAGTCTTCAGAAGATAAGTGACCAGGTGACTTGATCTCCTGTTTCCTCAATTGCTAATACACAGCACGGCCCCACCGAATGTGACAGGCTGACAAAGAATCAAGGACGAACGTTATATACGATGGAGGGGTTTGATAAATTAGTGAAATAGAATTTAAAGAGTGTATGTATGATAAGAACTAGGGCCATGTAAGAAATTAGAAATGTTAAAAGGTTAGAGAGAAAATGGAGAACTATCTATCTTCTATCTATCTAATTTATTGATTTCTGCATAATCCAAACTTTCCCTTATGTTTTTGCAATAAAGTAGGCTATAGTTATTTAAAAAGAAACTCGTACAGTGTTTAAGTTTGAGTTTGAACACATTTTATCTGTTACAAAAACTCCCACTTAGTAAGTAGTAGGTACGTGTGTTGCTCTGTGGGGGTGTCGTGTGAAACCATGGTCAAGCCCCATGAGAGTGTCCTGGTCAATTCCTTATGTCTGTGGTGATGATGAGAATGTCTGCTGTGTTCATGACCTCTTCACCCTGAACGAGACCTTTCACCATAACTAGCTCTTCTATAAACCAGGGCTCAGGTTAGGAGAGGACCCAAAGTATGCCAGACTTCTAATACCAAACAGGTATTGGTTTTGACGATCAATGCAGGGCCGGTGTCTGTATATTGTAGGACCTAACTAAATGTACAATAAAAGGCAGCCTAAACCCAGATTGAGACGACTCTGAAGTCACATTAAATGAGATGGTTCTTGGCTTGGAATCGAAGATTTGAAGAGCAAGCTTAATCCAACACACGTGTGGATGTCCCTGGCTGAGGAAGGCTAAGATCGGCTGTACAGGAGTGTCTCCTTTGGGGTCTCACATCTATGGGCAGTGTTTTTTCACCTTCCTCCTGGACTTGGTATACAGTGCAGAAGGACTCCACAGGCTTAGGGTCAATCGATTCGGTTGAGGGTGCTCACTGAGGTCCTGCGGCTCCGATAACAGTGCATCCCAGCCTCAGGAGAGCTGGTTGGCAGTGCTCGGAGAGATCACTTCTCTGATGATTTGTGTGCTTTTTAAAAGGATGGGCTTGTAGGGAAACAGGAACGGCGGTAGACTGTGAGCACGGATCCGAAAGTGAGCAGTCTTCCTTCCTGCAAGTATTTTTTTTTTTTTTGCAAAGAATTACTAAAAATGTAGTTCAAAAGGAAGCCCATGTGGAGATGCCTAAAAATGGGGCCACACTTTAGATCAGACGTCATCGAGCTTTCCAGCGAAGGGACAGATGGAAAATATTTCAGGCTTTGCCAGCTAGGTCGTCTCTTGGCAACCACTCAGCGCTTTTCTAGAGTGGACAGGACAAAGGAACGGGGTGGCTGTGTTTTCTCTCTCTTTGTCTCTCTCTGTCACAAAAAGCAGGTACCAGACCAGCTGTGTCTCACCTGCTCTAGTTTGCTGACCACTAATGGAGATCACAAAGAGCGACTACAGAAAACGTAAAAATAGAATGGCCTCTCATTGTGCCCCATGTGTGGTCCTATCCAGGGTCAGCATTAGTAGGGAGAGGGCACAGAGAGAGGGCTCCAGCCCTGTATTGGCAACATCTTCCTGTTTGGATTTTATACTGCGATCTTGTACCTGTTCTAGAATTCAGCAGCAATATCCATAACTTCATCACCATTTTGAGTTCTAATGGTTGTGATCATTTGGCCTATCAGATGAAGGGCTCACTTGTGGGGAGAGCCCCACTGAGCCCTGAAAGGCCGGGGCCAGATGGATCTGCACGGCTTTGTGCCTTTGGACGGAATAAAAGTGCCTTCGGGCTGAGCCTCACTTGGAAGAATTTGTCCCGTTCCTCAGACACATTTTCTTTATTGCCGTCTCTCTCTCTCTCTCTCTCTCTCACTTCAGAGAGCCTCACCGCAGAGAAACAAGCTCTTGCGGGGCTGGATTTACAGAACGTGTTTACTCACTCCATTTCTTGACTCACCCCCTACCCCTACCACCCCCCCCCCCTGTGCAAAGTTTTATATTCATATGACTGGTTATTGGCAGAGCTGGCAATTCAAGTTCAATGATTTCCTGGCACTGCAGATTATACTTTTCAAACACAGTTTTATCAGGAGAAATATGAAGCAAAAGCTGAACTTTAGTCCCTAAATCACTCGGGTGTCCTTGCAGCCTGTTCCTTCACACACACTGTGAGATAGAGACTGGAGACCGGACCCGCCGTGCCCGCCCGCTAATGCTGACAAAGAAAGATAGAACGGGGCGAGATTTTATGCAGTCTATTCCTAGAAATGTAATTTTTTTACTGGCTACGTGTTCTTCTAACTGCCACTTACTAAGAAATGCATGTTTCTTTTCGTTCTTTTGCTGACTTTAATTTTTTTTCCCCCATGAGAATATAAACTATGTAATGTTTTTAAGCAATAGATTCAAGATTTTAGAGTTGGAAGAGGTTCAAGAAATCTGTCATCCAATGTGTTATCTGACATCAAAACTCTTCTATAGTATTCCTGCTAAACAGTCACATAGCTTTGGCTTCCTTATTTCCTATAATGGGAAAACTCACTCTGTCCCATGATTACCCACACTGTTCTCAGTCAAGCACTGACAATTAGAAAAACTTCTATTATAAGTGTTATTTTAAATGTTGAATTTGTATAGCAGAGATTTATATGAAAAGTTGAAAGATAAAATTTGTACAATAGGAATTATAGTCTTTGGGGCTTTGAATAGTTATGGCTCTGGAACTTTGGGTCATTAGTATGATAAAAGTTTATTTATGCTCTTCATTGTTTGAAAAATGATTCAAGAAGCCTGAAACAATAAACATGACAAGAAAGATGAAAATCAAACGGGTAAAGAAAACAGGCCTGAAGGAAAATTAGGAAACAAAAATAATATAAACTAGAATGAAGTTTATCATAAAATTTGTGATATTAAATACTTCACAGTTACGAATTCAAGCAGGCAAAGCAAAGAGAGA
Source organism: Saccopteryx leptura (assembly GCF_036850995.1). Taxonomy (NCBI): domain Eukaryota; kingdom Metazoa; phylum Chordata; class Mammalia; order Chiroptera; family Emballonuridae; genus Saccopteryx; species Saccopteryx leptura. Next base: position 6,394,119 of record NC_089514.1, on the reverse strand, counting down.
CACCAGATCGTTCACGGTTAGAGAAGAGCTCTTGTTTTCCTTTTTAAGCAAACCACGAGTCCTCGTAACGGATGTGTGCTGTGATGTATGAACAGAGTCCTCAATTCTGTCTCCCCAGTGCACATTCTGGAGAAAGCTCGCTGATAACACACAATACAGCAATCTGAGTGTAGTTCTATACAAGTAGTTCAGGTGTCCTATCAAAGACAAGAACAGCCACTGCCTGGTGGTCTGGTTTGTCTCAAGGATCGTTTTAAAACACCAGTGGGGAAGAGTCGAGATGAACTGAACAGCCTTTAGTTAACACTCCACAAAAATTCTATAATTGAACTTCTCCTATGAATAGTAGAACAGAAAAGCCAATGTTATTATATTCCTTGGTGTGAATCAAAGGCACAGAATTTTGAAGTGGGTTATTAAAGACTCATCCAAACACACTGACCATGAACTCGGCAGCAGGAGAGTTTGTATCATTTTATAATAAAAAAGGAACCTAATGAAGACAGTGCCCACGTCGATGATTCTCAGTGGATGAGTCTGCGTCCTGCCTCTCGGTGGGCCCGTATTTCACGGCTTCGCCGTGCCATCCAGAAATGCCGCTTTACTAACCGGTAAGCTAGTGGTTTTCAAATTTCAGTATGCTGAGGAGTCACTTGAGAACTTTGTCAAACAGGCAAATTTCTCACTTTTAAAGACTGATTTTCTTAGATCTGTATGGAACACAGGAAATCTGCATTGTGCTGGGGGTCTGTGGACATATTTTGCAAAACATTGCTCTCAACAGGGTAAACCTCTCCTCTGGTTTTACTGCAGAGGTAATCAATGTTATCAGTGGATCATTATTAACAAACTGTGTTTCATTTAATTTTTCCCCCTTTGGAAGTGGAAAATTATGTCTCCTCATAGAATTTGAATGAACTGCATCATTCATTTAAAGCACAACTGTTCAGAGTAAGACAAAGGAGATTTCCTGGGGTTACACAAATATCTATCTCCCCTAGGTAAGATTTCCAGTCAACCTCTACCCTACACCATCAAATTGCCAGACAACAACTTTCTTTTCACCCTGTATTAATATACCTGTAGTTTCTTGACTTTTAGTATTATTATTCTTGGAAACTTCATTTTATTGTTCACAGGATGCCTGAGGGGGACCATGTTATCTATAGTTGTGTGGTTCTAAACAGATTGGGAGATACAAGCAGTGTCACTAAGTACCTAAAAAGAAAAAAAAAATGGGGCAGAGCAGGGGAGAGGAAAGAGTTTGCTTCCGGCGATCCACTTATCTTCCGACATGTGCCAGTGACAAAATGGATGATCTGGCTACCTGCTACCCTCAGGTGAGGAATCTGCATGATTTAGCTCTGCTACAATCTGGGTATTTGCCTCCTTAGAAACAGAGCTGCTAAAAATAGTGTCATGCTTTTAAATTCACACCAAGAGAATAAACTCCTTTACCTATCTTAATCTCTGGACTAATTTACCTAATCACGTTCAACAGTCTATTGTCAGCATCAAACACTGGAGAATGTAAAAAGCTCTTTGACTAAAATAGCAAAACAGACACGTTCTTTCTGCTATTTGGCCCGGTGTGAGGTTCTGGGAAAAAGGAAATGAATAGGACAGTTTCCCCAGAGAACTGACACCTGAAACCCTCACCTCCTCTCTGGTCTCTTCACTGCTGTAGGCCCTCTCTCCACGCAGGTGATTTCTCACTGTGAGGTCACCAGGTGAAGAAATCACTTCAGCAGGTTACTTTTTATTATCAGAGGTTTAAAAATGTGTTTCAGCAAAAAAAAAAAAAAAAAAAGAATTGTGTTTCCACTATCAGCAAGTAGAGGTAGTAGATGAAATCAGATTTTTAAAGGAAAATAACAAGAGGGGAAAACGGAGAAACAGTAGCAACGCAGTGGCTAGGATTTTCTTTTCTTTTCACCTCGGGAAAACATAATTACAGGGGTTTTGTGCTGCTTATGTTAATGCTCTATGGTCTTTTTCAAGGTGAATGAGATGCTGGCAGTTACATACATAGATAAGAAATTTCTGAGGATATTGAATGAGAGGATTTCTTTCATTAGTTAATGGGCAATCTTCCCTGCCTGAAAGCCTTCCCTCAAATAAAAGCCCCTGTAATAGCTTTAGAAGAACTTGGTTATAGTTTCTGTAGAAAAGCCAACTTTAAGAAACATTGAACAAACAAGAAGGTATTTGATGAGTTAGAAAGGGCAGATCTGCATTCTAGCTGGGTGGCAGGAAGTAAGGTCAAGGCAAGGGGTAACTAATAAATGATTTTAGCGGCAGCGCTGGTGAAAAAGAAAATAGGTATCCTCAGAGTATTTAAACCTTTTTCTAATTTACATATCATCTACTTCCTTATTTTCTGTGATTTTATGGTGTATATTTGTTTCTGTTCCATTAAATTGTTTTATTGACCAGACAACCAAACACATAGACCCATGAGTTTAGAAACCTGACACATATATATTTGCCTGTATTAATTGCATCTTGGTTATCAAGACAAAAGGAGTGTAGAAAGACACTACTGATAAAGGATGCCAGAGGACATACCTTTAAACAGATTGGTTGCAAGATGCAATTCAAGAAATTTGTGCAAACATGGCATCTTTAGCTGACGCTCTTCATGGGGGCTGGAAAATGGCACCCTTCTTGACTCTTGATGGTTCTGCGCATTCCACTTGCTCTTGATGGTTCTGCACATTCCACTTGCTTTTCTGGGAGAGGCGACTTTTCCCCTACCCAGGCTTTGTCCGTGCTCTATATCCACTTTGACTCCCTCCCCAAAGCCTCAGTCCTGCAGGGAGACTTCACGAGTGCCTCCCCAACTCTGATCGTCCCTTTCCTTTAACCCTTCTGACACTTACGTACTCCACGTGTCAGAACTCACTAGCTTTTTGCCTTCTCTGGGATTACACAGAAAGGGCACTCAAAGGACAGACACAGTCACTCCCTTTGCCGCCTGCAAGTGTGACATGGACACCTCACCAGGTTTCTAACGGGATGAGCACCGTCTGTGCCTCGGGCTTGTCAGGCGCCTCCCCAGTCACATGAAAAGATAAACTGAAACCTATTAAACATTTCAAGACTTCACAGAAGCCAGAAAATAGATGTGAACGGGTCACAGCCAAACAGGAAGTGCTCAGGAGCTCTGGGGGTGGAGGATGGGGGATGGGGGGACAGATGCCAGGGAGAGGCACGTGGGTGGAGAAAAGGCGGAAGCAGAGACAGGAAGCTCCGAGCTGGGAAAGCCTGGTTCATGGTTGTGATTGGTCGGTTCTCAGCGTCGGTCGTCGTAGGCATGACGCACTTCCGGGTTCAGATGGCGCTCGGTTTCTGTGCAGCCCTGGGCTTGGGAATGACTTCTGTCAGATGCTGGCCTTGTGTAAGGCATTTAACGTCGGTCTGTACCTGCTCACCTGCGCACCACGCGAACGTGACAGGTGAGGCGGAGGGTGAGGGTGCGCTCTGTAAACTGTGGGGGGTCCTGTTTGCGGGGACTTGGTCTTCTCTTCAGTCCGCGGGGCTCACCACCTCCCAGCCATGCGGCACCTGGCTCAGAAAGCCGCCCATGGTTAACACCCTGCTGCCTGCCACCTTCTTGAAACTCTTCTTCTTTCTTATAATGGAATTAATTGGGGTGACACTGGTTTCAGGTGCCCAATTCTACCACACATCTCTCTACTCTGTATTGTGTGTTCATACCCCCCTCCCCTCTCCCCCCCCCAAGCCCCACCCTGTTGTCTGTGTCCGTGTGATATATATTTTCCCCTTGAAATTCTTAATTTTATCTTGTAAATTGTGTTCCTTTCTTTCTTTTTGTTTTTTGTGTGACAGAGATAGTGAGACAGAGAGAGGGACAGACAGGAAGGGAGAGAGATAAGAAGCATCAGTTCTTTGTTACAGCTTCTTAGTTGTTCATTGATTGCTTTCTCATATGTGCCTTGACCAGGGGGCTACTGAAGAGCCAGTGACCCTTTGCTCAAGCCAGTGACCTTAGGCTCAAGCCAGTGGCCTTGGGATCATGTCTATGATCCCATGCTCAAGCCAACCACCCTTTGCTCAAGCTGGTGAGCCCGTGCTCAAGCCAAGTGAACCAGTGTGCAAGCCAGCGACCTTGGGGTTTTAAACCTGAATCCTCTGAGTCTTATTCTGATGCTCTGTCTACTGCGCCACCGCCTGGTCAGGCTTGTAACTTGTGTTTTTTAAGTGAAGTCTGATGGGAAAGCCGAGCTCAGCAGGAGATGCACGAAAGGTGTGTAACACACATGCCCGCAACTCCTCCCTGCATCACGTGTGCATAGCTGCAGAATTCCATGTTACAGGGAGTTAGGTAATACAGAATCCGGAGGTAAGATGCTGAGATTATGACCGAGGAAGAGAGAGGAGGCCTGACCAACCTGGAGGCTGCACAGCCCAGAGGAGCCCAGGCTTCTTTCTAAGGCTGGAGGGAGGCAGTCCTGCCATTCTAAAAGGCATGAACAGCCCAGATATTCTCATCACACCATTACTTCCGTGCATTGGCCAGTCACTAGTGTTGAAAATAACTGAAATGAAATGGGAAAATGGAGCTTCCAGTCCCTTTTCCTTCGAGTCCTTCCTCACACGCAGTCAGTCCAAGGTAGTGTCGGTGGAATACGTGCATGTTGAGAAGTGGAAGATGCTGATGATGGAAAAGAATACAAAGATGAAAATAGGAATAAGAAAAATAAAACATCGTGATGTCTGTACAACAGTATGAATGTACCAGATACCACTGAGCTATATGTACCCTTAAAAAGTCAAGATGGCCCTGGCCAGTTGGCTCAGCGGTAGAGCATCGGCCTAGCGTGCGGAGGACCCGGGTTCGATTCCCGGCCAGGGCACAAAGGAGAAGCGCCCATTTGCTTCTCCACCCCTCCGCCGCGCCTTCCTCTCTGTCTCTCTCTTCCCCTCCCGCAGCCAAGGCTCCATTGGAGCAAAGATGGCCCGGGCGCTGGGGATGGCTCTGTGGCCTCTGCCTCAGGCGCTAGAGTGGCTCTGGTCGCAACATGGCGACGCCCAGGATGGGCAGAACATCGCCCCCTGGTGGGCAGAGCGTCGCCCCATGGTGGGCGTGCCGGGTGGATCCCGGTCGGGCGCATGCGGGAGTCTGTCGGACTGTCTCTCCCTGTTTCCAGCTTCAGAGAAATGCAAAAAAAAAAAAAAAAAAGAAAAAAAAAAAAAAAGTCAAGATGGTCAATTTTATATCACGCTTATTTTAGCATAGTTCACAGGATCAAAAATCATTTTTAAAAAAGTAAACTCAGCTGTGTTCGTTTTGTGGCAAGTTTGTACTGTGCTTCTGAGAATGAAACGTGCATATAAGCTAAGCTATTGCATCACTCGTGGTGCTGCCGATCAGCTAACTCCTCTTGTAGTCTCATTCACAAAGGCCATTGCATAATACAAGGTAAAGGGTAAAATCCATGCGGTTTAAACTTTGAATTAAAAAAATAGAATTTTGTTGAATAGTAAACACCATGACAAGTCTAGAGAGACTCCACCAGGAAAAAAAAACATGTATATATTTTAGTACCGTTAAAAGCACTGGCTGGTTAGCTCAGTGGTAGAATGTCGGCCCAGCATGTGGAAATTTGAGGTTCAATTCCTGGTCAGGGCACATAGGAGAAGCAACCATCTGCTTCTCCACTGCTCCCCCTCCTCTCTCTCTCTCTCTCTCTCTCTCTCTCTCTCTTTCTATCTCACCCCCTCTTGTAGCCGAGGCTTGAATATTTCAAGTAAGTTGGCCCTGACACTGAGGATGGGTCCATGGCCTCACCTCAGGCTTTGAAATAGCTCAGTTGCCAAGCAACAGAGCAGCCACCCACCATGGGCAGAGCATTGCCCTTAGGGGACTTGCCAGGTGGATCTTGCTCAGGGCACATGCGGAAGTTTGTCTCTCTGCTTCCTGCCTCTCACTTAATAAATCAATAAAAAGCACTGGTGTGTTTTTTTTTCCTGCTTTTTAAACAAGGGGCCCACATTTTCATTTTGTACTAGGCCCTGAAAATTCTGTAGCTGGCCATGATCATCTGTGCTGTATTTACATTGATGAGGAGTATTTTCTGAAAATGTAAAGGGTGCATGTAACCCCCATGTATAGTTCTGTGGGCACAAAGTGCCCAGTGGAATGCCCGAAATAGAGACGTCCACTTTTAATTGGAGCGTTTTACCCATGTCATGTTCTTAACAAGCTTATTCTGTGGGTTCTCTTGTGTTGCTTTTTAAAAAAAATTCATTTCTTAATATTTTTGCTATGTGAGAGACGTGCTCGATGGCATTAATCAGTGACAGCATTTAGCAGCGCAAAGCTAATGAAGCAGAAAGGATTTTAATTGTTCGTAACCGTCTTTTCACTTTTGCTAATTGCTTTGTGGGTTTTCCATATATCTTCTTGAAGTTAAAAGCATTCTCAGAAAAGAAAGGAAGAAAGAAAGAAACACTTTGAAATGCTCACATGCCTTTTCAAGTTGTTCTTCCCAGTGCCATAGCAACCGAGAGAAAAAAGGGATGCTTCCCGCCGCTCGGAAGACCTCTCGTGCTGAGTTAGATGGCGAAGGGTGGTTGGCCTGTTCAGCACTCTACATCTGCAGTCCCTTTTCATAACTGCTTATAGAGCATATGCCTTTAAGTCTTCCCTGTGCTAATATTTTCACGTTATTGATTACTGGCACTTAATAAGATCCTTTCTTCACTCTATTTCTCTTATTCCATTTTGTCCCCTTTTCTCCTCCCGTCCTGCAGCTGTATCCCTGACTCAAGTGCTTGTCATCTTCAAAGCGAGCTTGAGGCCCGTGTCACAGCTGCAGGGAATCAGGCAGATATTGAACGTTAGAATCTTGCTGTTCTTTTAAAAGTAAGAGGGTCAGAAAAAATCATCCTGTTGCCTACTTGGTAGGTCGTTCCCAACTTAAGCTGATATTTTTATTTTTAAGGGTTATAAAAGATGCTGCCTTTCCTATTAAGAAAGACCCCATTGTCCTCTCTCCATAGAGCCTGCTCTCTGACTTGTGTTTCCAGTAGGAGCAAGGGCCCATCCACTTTCCTTTGCAGGGTCCTCACCGGGGCCAGCAGCCTCCTGTGGAAGGTGCGCTTGCAGGGCTGACAGTGCAGCCCTCTAAAATACTCGACCTTGATACCTACCGCCAGCCCTGAGGGATGCTTTCCTGGGATTGCGTAGCTCTGCTCCGCAGTGTGACACCTCCTTTTCCCTCTTGCTTTCTAGCTCATTTCCCTTTTTTTTTCATTCCTTGTCTTTACGGTTGTGTATCTTTTCCCAGCGGCCCCTTTCCTCTGCCAGTTCCTCTTAGGTGCCCATATTCTCTGCCACTCTGTTCTCAGCCCTATTTCTCTGTTATTCTGTAATATTCTTACTTGGTCATCTCATTTGAACCCAGGGCATGAACTGCTTTGTCTGTCCTGTTGAACTGTCTGTCTCCTGCCTAGACCTCTTGTGTTGTTTTGATATATTCACTGAATCAATTAGGATAGTATTTGAACAAACAAGATCTAACAAAGAGGTGGAAAAAAAATGTCATACTTTTTTGTTCGCATACTGAATAATAACCAGATAGTCAACCCATGGCCTTTGCAGAAGACCTGCTGATTATTATTATTATATATATATATTTTTGGTGGCAGAGGCAGAGAGAGAGAGGATCAGATAGGGACAGACAGACAGGAAAGGAGAGAGATGAAAAACATCAGTTCTTTGTTGCGGTACATTAGTTGCTCACTGATTGATTTCTCATATGTGCCTTGGTGGAGGGGCGGAGGGCTACAGCAGATTGAGTAACCCCTTGCTTGAGCCAGCGAACTTGGGCTCAAGCTGATGAGCCTTGCTCAAACCAGATGAGCCCACGCTCAAGCTGGCGACCTCAGGGTCTCGAACCTGGGTCCTCTGCATCCCAGTCTGACACTCTGTCCACTGCGCCACCATCTGGTCAGGCAAGACCTGCTGATTATTAATGATCCGAGTTTGGTCTCTCTTTGTGCTTCAGCACTGTTTGCATATTGCTTTTGTCCTTGTTGCTTCCTAGTCATGCAAGGGCTGCTGCCTCTCCTGGCATCACATCCACGTTCCAGAAAGGGAACACGGAGGAAGAAACTGACAGCTGAGTCTGCCCTTTGGTTTATTTATTATTTAAATTAGAAAGCAGGATTCATTAGACATCCCACCAAGCAGATGTTGAGCTATCTCTTTGATGAATCGTCCTTTGACTCTGCATAACTTTGAGGTGGGTTGTAAAGGGGATTATTAAGCTTTCCTCTTTCCTCTTCTGTACTGGAGAAGGGCATGGAACGGTGTGGTTGGGAATAGCTCGCCCACAGTTTGGGATCCCCAGTCCAGTTCTGGCCCGTGCATTTTCATACTTGAGATCTTCAACTGGATATTCTACATATACCTTATGCTCAACCTATATATTTTTGGAGGGAAGTAAAACGTGGAAAAAGAGGATACTAATAGTAAGTTCCCTGTTTTTGTGGTTTTACTTGGGTCTCAAGTTGCCGTGTTGGTGTGGGGCAGCTGAAACTTCCCAAGAAAACCCGCTGGCCCCATGACCAGAGGGGTCAGGGGTCAGAGGGTGGGGCCTGTGGCAGCTACTGCAAAGGTAAGTGAGCGGGGGCTGGGGTCATCCCAGAGGAGAGCCTGCCGGGTGGGGCGGGTCCTTGGTGCCTCCTCTCCCCAGACATTGCTCCGATTTCTCCTGGTTCTCATCTACCACCTTATACGGTCATGTCCATTCTGGTTTGAGATCTCATGCTCTTTGTACCAAGGTTGCTTAATGAAACAGTAATGGAAGGATTTCAGGCCTGATCCAGAGAATGTGTGGTGCCTCGTGAGGCTGAGAATTGATGAGGTATTGGCACTACTGCCTGTGTCATCTTCATGGAGTTGTAGCAGTGTATACAGCTTTGGGGTAGCCAAGGTCTTTTTGTTGCTGGATGTGACAACCTCCAGGCTCCCAGGCTTTGTTCTGGGAGGGACAGTGGTTGTGGATGGAAGAGGTGCTAGGGCTGTCTTTCTGGTGCTTTCTCCCCTTGAACTGAAATGGTCTCTCCTTTTTTTTTTTTCTTTTTTTGACATATATGTGATTTGTTTCTACCTCTACCTGTATCCAAACTTTTTATAGTACTTAATATTTTTTTTCTCTCTCAGGTCACACTTCTCTGTCTTCGCCTCTTTCTTTCCTATCCCCTCTCTCATTCTCTTCCACGGTGGCATCCTAATGAGGGACTCTTAAAGATTTTGATGTAAATGACTTTTTCATGTGTGGCTCATTTTTAATAGTGTTTTTTGAAGGATGAAAAGAAACAGCCATTTTTATGGTTCTGAAGAATAATAACAATAGTAATGATTGTTAACAATAACAGCAATAATAGTAAATGTTGGCATTATTTACCTTGTCAAAGAGGTGATGTGAATATTATAGTCCATTATTTTACAAAGTGCTCCTTTGAGGGAATGCTCTCTATAAAATATAATAATTGTTCCTAGCATTTGGGTAAAGCACTATTTGGAACAAATAGTGGTGTGTGACTGTTCACAATTTTTTTTTTTTTCTATTGAGACTGTAATCTAGAATGTCACTGTGTGAAAATCATACCAATGACTCAATTTTTCCCGTTTAAAAATAGTTTCGGTGAAATGTGCAAAACCTTGACTTTGTAGGGTTGTTTGAGTTTTTCCTGAACAACTCAGTTTTCTATATTGTAAATACATACACGCGGAGGATGTAGTATTGACTGTTTTCTGCAGCCCTCAGTATAGGCTGCTTGTCGATCCATCACTCCCACTTGTGAAAGGACATGGGGATGTCATGAAGTTGTCATTTTTACGGCAAACTTGAATAATGCTCTTGCGTCAAATAAATTTAGCACCTGCTTTTGCAGGAGGGATAAAATACAGAGCAGGAAGAGCCCCACGCACAATGTACGTCTTTCAGGGTGTTTGGAGTTGTATAAGGATGCGCTACGGAAGACTTCTGCTTTCTTGGAAATACAGTTTGACTCTGTGACAGAATTAGAGGGAGAGATAAAAGAGGACCACTTAGCTTGCTCATGTTCAGAAATAATCAAGGCTTGTTTGCAGCAGTGAAACTGTTTCTATATTAAGCCAAAGATGAAAATGTGGCACCAAAACCATGGTGCTTTTCTTGCCCAGTTGGACGTGGAGGCCAGAAAACCATCGTGCGTGGGAAAACACATGCTTTACCTGAACCGTGATTACTCGGCTGTTCCGACGGTAACACCGAGGGCTCCTTTAAAGGGAGAGAGACCTCATGGCTAGGTCAGAGGAGAGGGTTTAGGGAGCCAGGGAGGTCCCAGGGTCAGGCACAGGCTAACCTGTGGGCGTGGCCTGCTGTGAGCTCACAGAAGGAGGAGTTAGTCCCTTGCGCAGAGGAGAAATGTAGCTGGTTTCAGTTGTCTGATCAGGGAGTAAGAGCAACAAATTCATTTAAGGTAGGCAAATTCAGAGCAAGCCACAGTTTGATACTAAAAGTTACCGACAGGCTTGTTCAGCCTCTGCTGAGTGTGCATGTTTGAAGGTGGGCTGTTCCTAGCTGGAGGCTAAATTTTATGACACATTAATGAATATTCTAAGTAGCTTTTGTTTAATTTAAATGACATGTACATGTATTTTTAATGTTAAAGTAAAAGGAATTACCGGTTATTTCTGGGGGGAGGTCCCTTTTACATTGAAGAGTGATGGTGGAAACTATCTTAAGGCTTATATATTCATCATATTGATATTTTATTTTCTTTATTTACATGGTGATCGCCCTCGCTTGGATTTTTCACTGCCGTTTTCTCAGTGTGTCGGGGACACGCAGTAACAGTAGTTACTGGATTTTGGAAGAGCATCAGCCGGCTCTTCAGCCTCCAGGAGAAAAGGCCTTTCCTCTCTCTGTCATCCCCACTTCCTTCCTCTGGACGTAGGTGGGTTGCTTCTGCTCCTTGTCACTCTTCAGTTCCCCAGGTGACACCGAGTACCTGCCCTGTCCCAGGAGCCGTCTGGGGCTTTAGAGAGAGAAGAGGTCGGGGAGACTCGAAAGGGAAGAAGCCAAATAAAGAAAACACCAAGTGAATTTCAAATATTGCAGTGTCCCCTGGAGACCGGAAAGCAGGGTGCGGGGCAAGAGAGGCCCAGTCCTAGGGGAGAGGAAGGCCCCAGAGGTGACCCGTGAGCCGCGCCCTCCAGGCCCCCACACAGCGAGTGAGGAGGCAGCCCAGAGCAGCAGTGGGCTGGGTCGGGCCCAGGAAGGCTGGTCGATGGGGGTGAGCTGGGGTGAAGTACGCGGGGGGCCGGATCCCAGCCTGGCGCACTGGCCGGGCCCTAAGGAGTGTGAATTGTATTACAAGTGCAGCGAGAAGCCACCCTTTGCTGCTGTTGTGGAAGTGCTGCTTACCTTAATCAGCGTTGTGACATAGTCTGGTGTTTTTTTTTCTTTCAAGGTGGATTGGAGGAGCGCAGGAGTAAAGCAGGGGAATCTGTTGGGCATGACTGAGTGTTTCAAGGGCAGGGTCACAATAGAAGGGAGCGTGAGGGGCGATGGAATCGAGCCAGGCGGAGCACCCCTGAGTGCGCCTGCGCCGTGCGAGGCGGAGCACGCGGGCTCCTGCAGGGTGTGCTTTCAGGGCTCACAGCCAGTGACATTCAGGGAGTCTGTTCTCTCCCCTGCACATTCCAAGTGATAAAAGAGTATCTGTCATTTGTCATTTATCGCTTGGACTCAATTCTTCCTTCCCAAATGCATGTCATTTTCTGAGCGATGCTCTACTAAGTCATGAAAGTGCATTGCATCATCATAGTGCTTCCTGCGTGTCGCGGAAGGTCCCCCGCCCCAGGACAGAGCAGCTTGGTTAGAAGGGCCGGGCAGACACAGGAGAAAACACAGAAGCAGGCGGCATCGCGGCATCTCGAGCCGTGGATGTGCGGGGGCGACTGCACCGGATTTATCCGCAGCCTCTGCGTCGAGGCGCTGCGTTTCAGCTCCTGACGAACACGCCGTGGTCCCCGCACTCCCATCGCGGGAACAGTCTGGCTCTCCACGGGGTGGGCACCTGGCTTCTTCCAGAAACCTACTGTTGGATGTTCAGCTTCTCACCTGATCAGGCAGTAGATTCAGTTTTCTGCAGGTAATCACAGATGACCACGTTTCCGGAGATTGGTTTAAACTGACTTCCTTTGAGTTTCGTGGCACAATATCTGGTCATCCTGCCATGTTTTGACTGAGGCATCGTTATGTTTTGTAAGGCGTGGCTTGAAGGAATTATAAATCCAACAATGAGAGACATAAACACCAGTCAAACCTGGGGGTTGAATCAGTGTACTGAATAGTATTTTAAGCACCTGTTACGGGCACACATGCTATGCACCATGTAGTATATGAGGCCTTGGCAGACTACATACATACTTACAAATTATAAAAGATAAAGTTACACATGGTTTTGCAAAGTGGTGATCCCAAGTGTGGCCAGAGGGTTGAAGGTAATTAAGGGGGTCTGAGGGTAACTGTGAGAGAGTCGAGCAGACTTGTGTAGAAATTGTAGCTTTTCAGCCGGCATCTGAAGGCTCCATGTTGTTTCCCGAGAGAAGGATGAGGGATGTGCATGAGCAGCGAGCAGTCAGAAGCAGTGGCACCTGGAATCCTCGGGAAAGCGGTGTGGGGCCTCCTGCAGACATTCCTGGAGGGCGCTCTGAGTCCGGGCAGCTGGGTAACTCTTCAGAACTACAAGATGCAGGAAGCCTGTCCCGGACTCCCGGTCGGAGAACACTACTAGAAACACCCGATGAACTGTCTCTTCCTTGGTGACAGGTAACATCAGCAGGTGCCTGCGGGGCATGCCAAGAGACACTGAGTACTGCGCTGCTTTGCCAGATGTTACCGGCACTGAGAAGAGCGGTTTATTTTTGTTTTCCTTCCCTTGTTAGACATTTGGGGTTTTCAGTTCTTTTTAAAAGAAGTAGTCTTTGTAGTTACATTATTAGAGACACTTAGAAAGGTTTTAGCTTGTGGCTTGATTATTTAAACAGGCACAAAAGACAGAGAGAGGACATATTTCGGATTGTGTTCTGATGAGTGTGTTCAGTGGTACAATCTTATGTTCACTCTGGTATAAGTTACAATTTTTTTCATGGTTACTTCTTGTAATCTATAATAGGGAACGGGGTGATGAGTTAAGTCGGTCAGTTTGATCCATAACTGGATGAATTCCGTAGGCCTTTCATTGATTTTATCTATCTGGAAGAAAACACGTTAATATTGTAAAAATAGTAGTACTGATTGCTAGTGTAGAAAATATTCTCCCTGGCCCCACCGCTCAGTTCGTTAGAGCGTTGTCCCGAAATGTCACGTTGTAGGTGTGATCCCTGGCCAGGGCACATGCAGTAATCAACCCAGTGAGTGCATAAACAGGTGGGACAGCAAATCCATGTTTCTGGGTCTCTGTCTCCCTTCTTTTATCTCTAAAATCAATCAATCAAATGAAAATTAAACAAGAAAACATTTCACAGATCCCTTTTTCTAAGAAGTAAATGTGTGAACCAACTGGGAAGCCCATACTGCTTAACCAAACAACGCATCGTGATCCACAGATTTGGGAAAGCATACGTTACTGTAGAGCAGGGGTCCCCAAACTACGGCCCGTGAGCCGCATGCAGCCCCCTGAGGCCATTTATCCGGCCCCCGCCGCACTTCCGGAAGGGGCACCCCTTTCATTGGTGGTCAGTGAGAGGAGCATAGTTCCCATTGAAATACTGGTCAGTTTGTTGATTTAAATTTACTTGTTCTTTATTTGAAATATTGTATTTGTTCCCGTTTTGTTTTTTTACTTTAAAATAAGATATGTGCAGTGTGCATAGGGATTTGTTCATAGTTTTTTTTATATTGATAGTCCAACCCTCCAACGGTCTGAGGGACAGTGAACTGGCCCCCTGTGTAAAAAGTTTGGAGACCCTGGCTGTAGAACGATGTTAAACACATAGAGCAAGCCAGAACATGTGGATATAATTCAGATAGTTTAATTTTATTTTGTGTGTGTGTGTGTGTGTGTATGTGTGTGTATCTTGTCCAAACCAAAGTGAAATAAAACTCATCTTTTGGGAGCAGCAAGTATATTTATTAAATGAAACAAATAGATTTACAGAGATTTTCTAACTTAAAGGTTAGAAAATATGTTTTTGTTTGGTACCACATCATACTAATCCTGAGTATAGTGACGAAAACTGCACCAAAGGGATTCTCTGAAGAGAATTTGATCTCCTAAAGTGAGCACACATACTTTTGCATGAGCTGATGGGCTCCCTTCATGAAATGGCAGCATCTGAGCTTAATAGTTAGGGCTCAAGATGTGGAGCAGATAATAATGATGGTAGCTAGCATTGAGTGAGAGTTTAGTGTGTATTAAAAATGATACTGCTATGATGTATATATAATATATATTGTAATATAATATATGATATATAAATAAGAATAGACAGCCTTATTTCATGTAATGCGTTCCTGCAATGTAGGTATGATCACTAACTCTATAGATAGATGAGAAAACTGAACATAGTTACATTAACTGACACACCCAAATTAACACAGGCACTAAGTAGTAGCCACTGAATTCAAATTCAGGCCATCGGGCTACTGAGCCATTACTGCTAACAACAGTGTCATTCTGTCCCATCACATGAGTCCCTAGATTCCTTCTGTCTCTGAGATTATAAAGCTAAAGTACATGTCTTTCTTCTTCAAGAACCCAATAAGGAGCTTTCAGTTACAACAAGATATGTCTTTGGGGAGATGTCTTAATGTGTGTAGACCTGGAAACATATCTAGCCAATGATTAGGGTTTGAATAATGGAAAGAGATGAAATTACAACTTACTTTACTGAATTACTTTAGTTACGAGGTGCTGGTTCTTAATAACACAAAGTAAAGATGATCCATTGTCATAGACTGGGACAACCTTTACTAAAAGAGTATGTGTGTGTGTGTTAGTATCTGATGTGAATCCAAACCACTGTAAAATGAAAGAACTACTTGAGGGTAAATTTCCCTAAATTTAAAACCAGAAGTTCCCTTTACAACTGTAAACGTTTCCAAATGACAATGTCATATAACGGCTTTAGAGACTTAAAAAATGTATTTGCGAGCTGTGACTACATAGCATTTTCATTTACTGGTGCTTACCTAACACATCCTCGTAGGCTTTAAAATTGTAATTTCCAAACAGCCTGGAACCACTGTAGCATTTCAGTAAGGTAAAAAGCAAATAAATGTACTAATTCGGAAGATAGAAAAACCATAACCAAAAAAAGATTAAATGGGAACTTCAATGTCACTGAATAAATTGGAATTAGTGTTCTGAATACCTCTTCTCAAACAAGTGAATATCGCAACACTTCTGAACCCCAGTGAAAGCCTATCTCAGAGCTCGGCTCAAGTTAGCGCCTCTATTTATCTTGTTAGCTAGGATGTCACTGATTTACATTAAAAATCAGTCGCTTGAAAAACAGCCTCATTTAAATGACAGGCAAAGAAAAATATCCCGCCAGCAGTAAGGATGAAGAGCAACTGAAGAGAGCGGAGGGAGACTTTGAGAGCGTCCCTTAGGAAACAGGCTTTCGTAGTACTGAGCAAGGCTTGAAAAGAAGAAAGAAGTCAACGGTATAAAAAGCTTCCATGACCTCAAGTCGGATGAAGACCATTGTTCCCTAAATTTAGAACACAGGAGCTATTTGTCAGTCTTGCTGGGTTTGGGTTTCAGATGAGTAGACGAAATGGAATCTAGATTGCTATTGTTTGAGAAGTGAGGGGGAGCAGAGTGTGTAGGCAACTAGCTTTTAATGTTTAACTGTAAAACAGTACAAGCAATGGCTAGAATATATTTTAAACTAAGAAGATACTTTTAGAATTTGTAAAAGTGTTCATTTCTGATAGTAAAACCAAAGTATGAAGTTGACCAATTGAAGAACTCAACAATACAATGGTTTGCATAGAGTAAAACTCAAGAAATATACATCATCAGTCAAGGTGACCAGTGCATTTCTTCATAACTGCCACGCTGCCAGGAGGCTGGCCTCTGCCCAGCCTTATTGCAATATCATATGTCAAGTAGCAGGCTCTCTTTATACAGTGTTGTGTGTATTCAGTTCATTCATGCTGGTGTATGATCGCTACCTCACTCTGTTCTTTTTAATTGAGATAAAACTTACATAACATTGTATTTCACCATTTTAACCATTTAAAGATGTACAATTCAGTGGTTTTATTACACTCACAGCATTGTATAACCATCACGCATCACCTCTGTCTTATTCTGGAATGTCTTAATCTTCCCCAAAGAAATCTCCTACCCATCAATAGTCATTCCCTATTTCTATACCCCTTCCTCTGGTCCCTATAACTCACTAACCTTTCCATCTCCGTGAACTTGTTTGTGTTAGTTATTTCACATGAGAGGAATTACATAATACGCGACATTCTTGTGTTTGACTTCTTTCTCTCGCATAACATTTTCTGAACTCATTCAAGTTATAGCTGTATTAGTACTTTATTTCTTTATATGACTGAATGATATTCTATTGCATGGCTATACCACCAGTTTATCCATTATTCAGTTGTTTTTGTTTAGCTTTTTGTCTGAACACACACGCATGTCTGTTCCTTTGGGTAAGTAATTAGGAGTGAGGTTGCTGGGTCATGTGGTAATTCTATATTTAACTTAGACAAGCCGGCTGTTTCTCAGAGCAGCTGCACCATTTTTCATCTCCCTTTGTGATGTGTAAGGATTTATATTTCTCCATATCCTCATCAAAACTAGTTTTTATTTTTTAGAGAAAAATCACACTCAGTCTAATGAATATGAAATGGTGTCTCGTGGGTTTTGACATTGAGCCTCTCTTTGCTCATGGTCATTTGTCCATTTTTTTTTTTTTTAAGAAATGTCTATTTATTTTTTTTTTTGTTTTTTTTTTTTTTTTTTTTTTTTTTTTCATTTTTCTGAAGCTGGAAACAGGGAGAGACAGTCAGACAGACTCCCGCATGCTCCCGACCGGGATCCACCCGGCACGCCCACCATGGGGCGACGCTCTGCCCACCAGGGGGCGATGCTCTGCCCATCCTGGGCGTCGCCATGTTGCGACCAGAGCCACTCTAGCGCCTGAGGCAGAGGCCACAGAGCCATCCCCAGCGCCCGGGCCATCTTTGCTCCAATGGAGCCTTGGCTGCGGGAGGGGAAGAGAGAGACAGAGAGGAAAGCGCGGTGGAGGGGTGGAGAAGCGAATGGGCGCTTCTCCTGTGTGCCCTGGCCGGGAATCGAACCTGGGTCCTCCGCACGCTAGGCTGACACTCTACCGCTGAGCCAACCGGCCAGGGCCAAGAAATGTCTATTTAAATCCTTTGCTCCTTTTGTGTGTGTGTGTGTGTGTGTGTGTGTGTGTGTGTGTGTGTGTGTGAGACAGAGAGACAGAGAGAGGGACAGACAGGGACAGACAGACAGGAAGGGAGGGAGATGAGAAGCATCGATTCATCGTTGCGGCACCTTAGTTGTTTATTGATTGCTTTCTCATATGTGCCTTGACCGGGGGGCTCCAGCAGAGCGAGTGACCCCTTGCTCAAGCCAGTGAGCTTGGGCTCAAGCTGGTGAGCCTTGCTTAAACCAGATGAGCCTGCACTCAAACCGGCAACCTCGGGGTTTTGAACCTGGGTCCTCTGTGTTCCAACCCAATGCTCTATCCACTGTGGCACTGCCTAGTCAGGCTCCTTTGCCCATTTTAAAATTGGATCCTTTGCCTTTTAGTTTTTGAATTATTTTGTTCTTTATATATTCTGGATACTAAGTCCTTATCAGATATAAGATTTGCGAATATTTTCTTTTTACTTTGTTAATAGTGTTCTTTGACAAGAGAATTTAATTGATTTGATGAGTCCAATTGATCTAATTTTTTAAATTTGTTTTTGGTTTCACATATAAGTATCAATAGTCAATACCAAGGTCATGAAGATTTATCCCTATATTTTCTTTTAAGATTTGTACAGTTTTAACTCTTACATTTTGGTGTTTTATTTATACTTTTGCATGTGGGTATCTGCTATTCTCAGCGTTTGTTGAAATGGCTATTCCTCACTCCATGGAATAGTGTTGGCACCTCATCAAAAGTCAATTGACTATAGATTATGGGTTCACTTTGGATTCTTAATTTTATTCTGTTAATCTGTATGTCTGTCCTTATGCCAGTACACTATTGTTTTGATTGTAGTAGCTTTATAGTAAGTTTTGAAATCAAGAAGTAGTAGTCTCTTTAACTTGGTTTTCCCTTTTCCAGATTGCTTTGAGTATTCAGGGACCTTTGCAATTCCATATGGCATTTAGGATTAGCTTTTCCATTTCTGCAAAATGGCGGTTGGAATTCTGACAGGAAATGCATTGAATTTCTTGAGCACCTGGATATTAATGTTATCTCAACAAAATCAAGTCCTCCAGTTTATTAACATGGATAGTCTTGGTATTTATTCAGGTCTTCTGTTAATTTTTAAAAAGATTTTACTTATTGATTTGAGAGAGAGAGAGAGAAAGGGGGATAGGAGTAGGAAGCGTCAACTCATAGTAGCTTCTTGTTTGTGCCTTGGCCAGGCAAGCCTGGGGTTTCGAACAGGAGACCTTAGCATTCCAGGTCAGTGCGTTATCCCCTGCACCAACACAGGTCAGGCATCTCTTGATTTCTTTCACCAGTGTTCTGTAGTCTTCAGTTTGTAAATCTTAAATTTATTT
Source organism: Saccopteryx leptura (assembly GCF_036850995.1). NCBI lineage: Eukaryota > Metazoa > Chordata > Mammalia > Chiroptera > Emballonuridae > Saccopteryx > Saccopteryx leptura. The sequence goes on along the minus strand of NC_089514.1, from coordinate 6,375,315 downwards.
CCAGATATTTTACTCTTTTTGATATTCTTGTAAATGAAGTTTTTCTTTATTTCCCTTTGTATTGTTAACCTCGAATACACTGAAATACAAATTATAATTAGAACTCAAATTAATAGATATTTTTCAGAACTCTGGCATATGGATGATACATACTCCAGATTAAGAGAGAATTCTATACAACAGTAATAGAAACCTGCTACCTTAACTGGGACATCTGCCCATATATTTTGAGGCATGAAACGGGAATACATCTATTTAACATCTAAAATTATCTTTTATTCTCAAATTGTATAAATGATGTTGATTTGGCATATTTCATGAGTACTAAGAGTGTGGAAGTATGTTTGTATGCATCTACCGGAACCAACAAAGGGTAAAGAACTCAGACAATCAAATGAAGTTTTACATCAAATAGCATTCTTTTTCTTCAGTGAATTATCTGAAATTTTCATTTTTAACAAAGCTGTTGGTACTTTCACTAAAATAACACGTCAAAAGATATTTCAGGTTGACATTTCAGTGATAGGAAAGAATAGAAAAGTTCTCATATGAGGGAAACATCAAAATCATATTTCTAAAGGAATGTTTTAAAAATTTCTCTAAAACATTTTCCCATTTATTATATGTAATTCAGTATATCTAGCACTCTCAGAGAAAAATGAGAGCAATCGGAAAAGAATCCCTTCAAAATGCTATAATTTCAGTTTGTCTCAACTTACTTTTAAAGCCATACTTTTGCACCAGAAAAACTTCAACAGAGCTGAACTTTAAATACCCTATGAAATAAATGTCTGCTCCCATGACAATTTTGTAGAACTCCATTATTAGTACATATTGCTCAAGTGAGCAGGTTTCTTTCTTTTTTTTTTTTTGTTAAAAAGCAAAACAAAACTGTTCCATTGGGATGTCTTATTATTGCAAAACTATTGTATGCTGAAAAGCTAAAATTGTATCATGTGACTTTTATATTTCAGTGTAGAATATTATGCTTTGTGGTAAGTATACCCTGTGTTTAAATTTTCTATACTTGTTATTATATTTTTGTAAAGAAGCACATTGCTGTTAAATAGAAGTTTTGTTTTGATTATTCAATATAAAACAGGACCCACACAGCCAAGATGTATGCTTAAGGTTATTTAATAACTGTTAAAGAGACAATTTCAATGCATAAATCTGGACTGCCATCTATCAACCTAATGAGAAGAAATATTATCTTGCATTTCCTTTTTCTGTTATTGATTTGTGGTTCCCCAAGACCATTTTAAAAATGATCAGTGTAGTCTTTATCTGTCATGGAAACAAATTCATTCTCTGGGTGGCTGAGCAACATGAGGGGAAATAAATTTCTCAAGAAATGTATCCCCGGAAGGTTGCTATCCATTATTGTTACAAGTTTGCAATGGAAATGGCTTTATTGCTTCATAGAGAATATGATAAAATTTAAAGCTTGGGAAAGATTAGAAAACAAACATAATACGTATATAATATATTGCTGACAATACAGCATCACCTCTATAACTGTCTGAATAAATGATGCATTCATTTATTCAGACAATGTTTCGAGTATATCAGAACAAACATGGAACAACGCAAATCTGAATGTTAACCCGAAGAGTAATAAAAATGAAAAGCTAATACACGCAAGGCATTGGAAATGAGAGTAGTTTCCCTTTTCCAACATAGAGCACTTAACATTTCCTACTTGGATGGCAGACATGAGTTCTGGAAATCAGATTTCTTCATTTCAGGGTTTCACTTAAATTTCCCTCTTTCTCCTTGCGCCTGGTCTGAATGTTGTTAGCAAGGCTGCACAAGTCTTTCTGAGAGATCGTCTCAACAGAAAAATAAAGCGAAAGTTGGTGGAACTAACTCCATCACTTAGTTTTCAGCCTTCCCTCTGTCAGCTGTGCCCACTTTTATCTGAACCACATGGCGTAATAAGAATACATTATTATTTTATTGTATTGTATTTAAGTATAATCTTTTGTTTATGCCTGTATGGGGAAACATATTTACTTAAAATATTAATATTTGACTGTGTGGTAGATAAACAAGGATATTAATGTTTGCACATTTTATAAAAGCAAATAACTAGGAAAAATATCATTCCTCTAAATCTACTAATATTCGCTCTGCATACTGAGATTTTGCGTAATTCTAATTGAAGGTGCTCTTAGGTGTCCTTTTGAAATATATCTATTTTAATGGTTTTGTTTTCCTTGTGTGATTACAATGAGCAAAGCTCAGTGATTGCATCTGTTATACATATTACCGCCTTTTTTCATGACATCTTTTCTGGCATGAGTCTTGGAGGTAAGCAGATAGAAAGAAAGACAATTTCATTAGAATAAACAAAATTGGAGAAAATATGTAGTAGTGTTAGAAGGTTTACTGTCATGTCAACAGGTGCAGCTCTCCATAGTAGCATTTGGTGTCCCATTTTCAGATCTAAGTCTGTATTTGATATCTTCATTCCAAAGTAGCTAACCCTTGACTGATGTTTTAAAAGTAGCGAATGCATCAATCTTAAGGATTTCTTATTGAGAATCATTGGAGTCGATAAAAGTATGTTGATGATGACGATTGCTGTTATAAGTCTCTTTATCTTTTTAATATCTGGTGTCAGAGACCCAGCATTGAAGCACCAAGACCTTTAAACCCATATTTAACATATTATATTATAAGGTGAAATTCCAAATTCTGCTTTCTCAATTTTGAGCCTCACAGGGTCCTAAGAGACTTCCCTTGAGTTTCTCTGAACTCACCAAAGATGGGTCCTCCCCCTTTAACCCTTTAAATCCTGTATTACTGACTGAGCTGTTGAAGTAAGAGTCACAAACTGGGGTGGCAGTTGCTTCCGCGGGTCCCTTGGGGCGGGGCGCACAGTGGAGCAGATGTATTGCTTTGCTCCTTGCTGTCGGGGCCTCTGTCAGATGTCAGGTATGTGGACTTCTGTTCTGGAACCCTGTTCCATCTACTCAGAGAAGTTGTTGTAAGTGTGTAAGGAGATAAGGTCAATCAATCATTGAACAGATTGCTTCGCATAAAATGAATGCTTGCTTCTTTCTGGATACTCGTTCCCAAACCCACATCTTGCCGCTCCTCCTAAAATAATAGACTCCTCGCCCGTAATTACATCCCCTTGAAGATTTCCGAGTGTAGGAAAAGAGCCAATTGCATCAGAAATCTGAAGAAGGAAAAGAGGTAAATGAGAAAAACCCAAAGTCATTATAAATATTTTACAGGTAAGTTAGAGTTACACTATTTATTTTTCCTTGTAAGAGTATACCATCTCCTGTTGCTAATTTTTAAATTTCACTTACAGCTGCAAGCTAGGAGTTTTAAAATTGTCAGGCGCACATAAATTACTTGACTTGCTTTAACCAGCAAGGGCTATTTTTTTTTCCCCGGTATGCAGTGATTAGACCTGAAATGCATTTTAAAGGAGAGTCTGTCACCTCTAAATGCAGTGGGCATGTGCTCCTTGCTCCCTCCTTAAAAATTAACTATTCATGTTTAGCAGAGGGAGACTCATCAGGGACCTAGCACAGCAGGCGAGCTCATTCTCCTGCTACCTTGATGTATGGAATTACTCCCTCAGGTCCAAATCTAATCAGATGTGACCACAATTCATCTCATACTTTCTTCCGGATCCATGCGGCCTTAACGGAATTACCAACTAATGAATTCTTCTACAGAGAGACCGACAGGAAAATCCTTCTGTAACCAAGTCATACTTCGGAGAATTACATTTTGAAGCTAGGAGTAGCTTTATTTGAGTCATCAATACTTGGGGAATTTAGCGGGTAACCTGTGTGTAATGAAAGACGAATTTTTATTTTTTTAATATATTTTTAATGACAGATGGGTTTTTCAAATTTCCCCAAATGCTGTGAACATGTACAGAAAGAGGAAATAAATAATTTGCACTGGAACAAAAACGTAACGTGCCTTGGGTGGTTTGGATATGCTATTTGGTAAGTTTCCTCCTTGTCTGAAAACGTGGTCTCACTAATAAGTATTGTTCACACATGTGAATTCTATTTCCGATGTGCCTCAGTGGCTTTTGGAGATATTCCAATTCCATGTGTTTGGAAAACCTATTTGAAAACCTGAGAAAACTTCTTCACAGGGAAGTCAAGTAATAATTATCAAACATTTTTCTCTTTCACCCTTATCAAAAAAAAAAAATGTATCCAAAAAACAAAAGAAAACCCACTTTATTAGTCCAAACTAATTCGTATATATCATTGCATTTCAGTGGTCCACACCATGTCTCAAAAATGCACATTTCTTCAAAGCCCACTGGAGTCTTTGTGAGGGTTTAGTTAAGTCGAGAATCACGCTGTTCCAGACAGTCGGAAGGCATATGGAATTCAAGCTGCTTCGTGGAGCCCTGAGGGACAAGTGAGGAGCATGTCACAGGAAATGACAGAACAGCATTCCGTGTCGTAACGTGGCGGAAAACTTGGCGGAATTGTTTTCTGTGGGGCAGAAGGCAGGACTTGTAAGCAGTGACCTTGGATTTAGCAGAAGAGATTTCCACGCAGATGTTACAGGTATGTGTGACATGTGCATCGTCACTGTGTACGAAAAGATGTGAGAAAGAAGATCAATTAAGGACAGACCCTAAGCCATATGGAGCCAGAGCTGGTTATTTGGTGGGTACATAGGCGATCCATATTTCCTACATGCTGCTTCAGGGAGAGGAAGAGCAGCCTGAGAGCCGGGCTGCAGGTGCAGGGGCGAGGCCAGTGGGGGTGGCACGCGGCACCCCTGTGAGAGGGCCGGCTTCTCTTGTTCGAGGCTCCCACGTTGGTCATAATTGTATGGCGGCCTTACGAGACAAATAAATTCACATGTTCCAGAGTTTGCTGGTTACATTTGCATGCTGTGTTAAGTAATAAAGCATTTTCCCCAACAGAATGTGTCTGTAATTCTCTCTCTTTCTCTTGCTCAGCTTTTTCTTATGTAGATAAAGGTGAAACAAGAGCAGAGTAGAAGACAGAATGGCATCATGGAAATCATCCTAGGACGTGAGTCAAACTAGGTGTAAAGACACCTGCACTGACAGCTATAGGGTGGAGATAATGAAGTTGACAAGGGAGTCAGTATCTGTGTGTGGAGGCCCTGAATAGGACCATAGAACAGGGACTGAGTTCAGGGCCCTGAGGCAGAGGCCACAGTGGCTTTACTGACAAAAGTACTGAATGCAGTACCTTGCTGAATGCAGCGCATTTGAGATAGAATTAGCAAATCTGATTAGTCAGTAGGTGGGGACATTTGAGCTACTCCCTTGCCCTTTAATCTGCTGTAAAGAAGTTCCCCTTCCTGACTTCCTCATTCTCTTCCCTGCTTCTATTTGTGTGTATCAATAGACGCCTGTAAGGACTAGGGGTCGGGGCAGTCTCCCCTAGGTCCCTCGGTGCACGCCATGTGGTCTCCAAGGAGTCATTGACTCCATGACATACATGGGTATGCATGTATTTTATATATAAAAGTTGCCAGGCACACCGGACACTAATTTTCCCTCTTTTTTTGTAGGGATGTCATCAATGAGCAATACGAGGAGGTTACTCCATAATCATGAGTTGAATGCTTGCAAATTTTGAACATCTAGAATGGCTTTATTTCACGTGATAATTTAGAGACTAATCAGAAAGTTGGCTGTTTTGCTGTCATTGTAACGCCTGCTCTTATATACATAGATGCACATCTTTATGGCCCCAGGGAATTTCACTTAATAATTTTTTTGAATGGCTACTTGTTAAACTTACATGTACAAAAGCTGTTCCATAGTCTGAGGAAAGAACTAATCAATGTTGAGATACAGGCTATTCCTGTTGTAGTCGTTAAGTTTTCTGTCACTTTATTTCATTCTGTCTGCTACTTCTGATCTTAATTATTGAAACATACAAGCTCTGGGGCTCCCAAACTGACCTAAATGATGGATGAGTGTCTGTATTTATTCTCTGCTGGCATTTGAGGTTTCCTTTCTGAAGACACTTACAGGGGACACCTGCAGCGGCTTTCGCCTCTCCTGAGTTAAGTCCTCCTTAGTCTCACACGAAGCATAAGAATGTCTTGAAAAGTATCTGTTTGTATCGATTACTTCCCCAACTTTTATGTTCGGGAGCACGGACCAACATTCCGAATTTGGAAAATTGATTTTTCAAAGTTACACTTACAGTAAAACCTCAAATAAATTTGAAGCAATTTGTGTAGAAAATTTCCTGAAGGGCAAGGGAGAGACCTCTCCATTTTATACAATGCCTTTTAAATATTTCTCTTCTCAGAACTCTTTGTAGAAAGCTTGCTCTGTATTCTGTCTTTTTCTCAGGGATCTTAACCCTAGTTGTCCATCAGAATCAGAATGTCTGGAGGTGGAATGTGTGTGTGTGTGTGTGTCTGTGTGTTTAAAGTACGTTGAAACTGTCTAACATATTTAAGAGTAAGAGGATAGTGTGGTGTGTGCCCTCTCAAGCCCGTCAGTAGCATCAACAATGAACTGATGATTAACCTTATTTCATCTGTTTCTTGTTGAATCGGCCCCCCGAACCCCATCTGGGCATATGCAGAGCCTAAGTACAAGCCAGCAGAAATTTTCATCTGTAAAAATTTTATATAAATATTTTAGATGGAAACTATTGTTAAATATAACAGTGACATCCTTAATATACGCAAAATAACACTAACTCTTTAATATTACCAAATATAAATGTCCCCCTCTTCCCAGATGTTTTGTTACATGATAATGTGCAAGTTCTTTTAATTAGGATCCAAATAACATTTATATGTTGTGATTGGAAGATACGCCATCGAATCTTTTCTCTGAGGCCCCTTTTCTCTCTTGTTTTCTTTGCTATTTAATTGTCGAAGAAATGTCCTAAAGAGCTATGTAATTCAATATGGTAGCGCCTAGCCAAATGTCATCATTTAAATTTTAATTAATTAAGATTAAATTAAAACAGCATAGAATTGAATAAAATTGCAACTTCACACCAAATACGTTTTGACTGCTCAGTAGTCCCATGTGGCTGTTGTATTGAATAATGTAGCTATAGAACAATTCCATTCCACGGGTGTTGAAGGGTCTGTTCTTCTATAGAATTTACCACAGTAGGGTTTTCTTTTTATTATACCTCTATATAAGTCGTTTCAAATGCTCTAGCCCCGTGTTTGCTGTACATTGATGTTCCTATCGAGAGTCTTGACGGATTTATGTTCAGTGTTTGCCAGCACCGCTCTCTGGTTTCATTGGGCACTCATCCCAGGGGTACCTGAAATCCAGCGGTCTCTTCTTAGGTCACTTAACACTTATGAGCATTATCTAGTTTTAATAAAATTGTGTATTTTGGTTACTCCATACCTTTCATAATGTTTTTTGTCTCCATGTAATTTCTTTCTTTTTTTTTTTTTTTTTTTGTATTTCTCTGAAATTGGAAATGGGGAGGCAGTGAGACAGACCCCCGCATGTGCCCGACTGGGATCCACCTGGCATGCCCACCAGGGGGCGATGCTCTGCCCATCCAGGGCATCGCTCTGTTGCAACCAGAGCCACTCTAGCACCTGAGGCAGAGGCCACAGAGCCATCCTCAGCACCCGGGCCAACTTTGCTGCAGTGGAGCCTCTGCTGAGGGAGGGGAAGAGAGAGACAGAGAGGAAGGAGAGAGGGAGGGGTGGAGAAGCAGATGGGTGCTTCTCCTGTGTGCCCTGGCCGGAAATCGAACCCGGGACTCCTGCACGCCAGGCCTACGCTCTACCACTGAGCCAACCGGCCAGGGCTCCATGTAATTTTTACCTGCACAATCATAGTATACTACTAATTGCCATTGATGCTGGTTAGCATTAGATTTTTACCTTAGCCTCTAGCACCCCAGACCCCTGTCTCCCTTTTGGGAAATAAAAATCAGCCATTGATCTGATGTTGTAGATCAGGGGGCCCCAAACTACGGCCCGTGGGCCGCATGCAGCTCCCTGAGGCCATTTATCTGGCTCCTGCCGCATTTCCGGAAGGGGCACCTCTTTCATTGGTGGTCAATGAGAGGAGCATAGTTCCCATTGAAATACTGGTCAGTTTGTTGATTTAAATTTACTTGTTCTAGCCCTGGCCAGTTGGCTCAGTGGTAGAGCATCAGCCTGGTGTGCAGGAGTCCCAGGTTCGATTCCTGGCCAGGGCACACAGGAGAAGTGCCCATCTGCTTCTCCACCCCTCCCTCTCTCCTTCCTTTCTGTCTCTCTCTTCCCCTCCCGCAGCCGAGGCTCCATCGGAGCAAAGATGGCCCGGGCGCTTGGGATGGCTCCATGGCCTCTGCCTCAGGTGCTAGAATGGCTCTGGTCACGGCAGAGCAAGGCCCCAAATGGGCAGAGCATCGCCCGCTGGTGGGCATGCCAGGTGGATCCCGGTCGGGCGCATGGGGGAGTCTGTCTGACTGCCTCCCCATTTCCAGTTTTGGAAAAATGCAAAAAAAAAAAAAAATTACTTGTTCTTTATTTTTAAATATTGTATTTGTTCCTGTTTTTTTTTGTTGTTTGTTTGTTTGTTTTTTTTACTTTAAAATAAGATATGTGCAGTGTGCATAGGGATTTGTTCATACTTTTTTTTATAGTCCAGCCCTCCAACGGTCTGAGGGACAGTGGACTAGCCCCCTGTGTAAAAAGTTTGGGGACCTCTGTTGTAGATCTTCGTCCATGTTGTGCATTATTTGAATCAAGATAATAGAAAGTCTACCGTTCTCGGTTGAAAATTACTTTCAATTTTATACAACAAAATCACTTTCAATTTTATACAATAAAATTTCTCCTGAAAGTTTTATGATTTAAGAGGACAGATGACATACATGGACCAGTATTGATCCTTTCAAACTTCACTGAAACTACCATAAGAGGATTATTTTTTAAGGACAGAGACCCACAGAGACAGCAGGCAGGAAACAATTGCCACAGCATTTTTGAAGTCAGAGCAGATGGGCAAGGACTGCCCACTTTGCAAATGCCAGCTTGGAAATAGAAAAAAAAAATCAAACTGAGAAAGAACCAAAGTTAAACTATAAAATTTTTAAAAATAACCTTAGGAACCAGCAGCACTTAGGGAACTGGTGAAGCACTTTGCTGCCACAGGAGATTTTTTTTTTTTTTTTTTCCTGAAGCTGGAGACGGGGAGAGACAGACTCCCGCGCCCGACCGGGATCCACCCAGCACGCCCACCAGGGGCGACGCTCTGCTCACCAGGGGGCGATGCTCTGCCCCTCCGGGGCGTCGCTCTGCCGCAACCAGAGCCACTCTAGCGCCTGGGGCAGAGGCCAAGGAGCCATCCCCAGCGCCCGGGCCATCTTTGCTCCAATGGAGCCTTGGCTGCGGGAGGGGAAGAGAGAGACAGAGAGGAAGGAGGGGGAGGGGTGGAGAAGCAGATGGGCGCTTCTCCTGTGTGCCCTGGCCGGGAATCGAACCCGGGTCCCCCGCACGCCAGGCCGATGCTCTACCACTGAGCCAACCGGCCAGGGCCACAGGAGATCTGATGACCTAAAACAAAACTTTAAACAGCCTCTCCCCTGGCCCGGCTGGCCTCCATTATGCTGCCCGTGCTCTGGAGTTCGGCTTGCTAGCAAAGCATCACCTGTTCCTGGACTGGGATGCCGAGAGTAAATATGTGCATCAGACCGAGACTAATGAGTGTACCATGGACTACATATAAATACCGAGGTTTCGGTCCCTGGCCTACCTTGCAGGCAACCAGACTTTTCTCTCCTCCCAGGGACCAGAGGGTCTGCCTCTGGGAAGAGTGCCTTCCCGTGAAAGGAGAAAACAAAGATCCTGACATCCACCACCGGGTCCCTCTCCAGTGGAGTTCAGGTTTGCCAGTCCCACCGTAGATGCTGGGAGTGTTCACCTGATTTCGAGCTCCCCCTTCTGCCACTGTTAATCGTGAGCAGGCCAGTAGATGATCAGTATTTTGGGGTAGACTTGAACAAGGAAGACAGAAACCAAACTAAAAAAGAAAAGAAAACAGAAAAAAGAAAGCAATTTGGAAAGAACAAAAAATATGCAGAAATAAAAGAATAAGAGTATCTTAACAGTGATCATAGAGGCTACTGTATTCATAAGACAAACACTGGATAATATGTAGAGAAACATTTAGAAATAACATAAAAATCAGAAAAATGACTATAGTAAAAATACTTGTGAAAGTGTTATAATACAGAATTGAGGAGACCTCCCAGAGATTAAGATAAAAAAATAAAGTACAGAAAGTATAACAAAACTAGAGGACTAGCAGATACCTAAGATCTTTCAACAACAACACTGGAAGCCAGAAACGATGCATAATGCCCTCATCTCGGAAGGAAGCGGGTTTCTGAATGACAATTCTGTACCTAGCCTAGCTATCAAGTTTTATTTTAGACATGCAACAAAAGAGAATTTTAATTTCTCATTCCACTTTATTTGGAAGATACTGAAAAATGTGTTTCCTCAAAAATGGGAATGTTAGCTAATAAAGGTGAATGCAAAGATGGGGTGGGGTGGGGGGCCCAACACGGGAAAAAGACAAAGAACTTCTAGGATGATGGTGGAAAAAGTTCTGAGTCCACTGCTATGCTCTAAGCATAGATAGCAACCTATGAGCTTGGCTACAGTTTGGAAAATTGGTGGCCAAATGTACTGCAGAGCTTCATATCCATAGAAATCCACCCCACAGTGTGAACTGATGGGGATAGCAGATGTCAAAGAAACTATCACTTGTATTGTGATTCACAATAGTAATGACCTATGACTGAGACTAGATGAGATGACAAGACATATGTTACTGTCCAAAATGGCTGTATGGAAGCCTGGCTGTCTCTCTCAACTAACATTGTGATAAGACCATCTGCTCTTTCATTAGAATGCAGAAAAAATACAAATCTGTTATAGCCATATAAGAATTGTCCTAAAAAGAAGCCTATTTGACCAGGTGTAAGTTCCCCTGGAATTCATAGCTACCAGGAACCTCAGAATGTTACCTTATTGGAAACAGGATCTTTGGAGATGGTTAGTTAGGATGAGGTCATACTGGATTCGGATGGGCTCTAAACCCAGTGACTGGTGTCCTTATATGAAGAGGAGAGGACAGAAGAAACCCAGGGAAGAAGGTCCTGTGAAGACAGAGACAGATCGGAGCACTGCAGGTGCAAGCCAAGGACTGTCATCCACCCCCAGACACTAGGAAGAGGCAAGGCCAGGTTCTTTTCTAGAGCCTTCTGAGGGAGCAGGGCCCTGCTGACACCTTGATTTCAGAACTTCAGGCTCCAGAACTGTGAGAGAGTAACTTTCTGTTGTTTTAGGCCACCCAGTTTGTGGTAATTTACTTGCAATGAATAGATTTATTTTCTAGAGTTTTATCATTTCAAGTTCAAAATATGGTTATTTCTATAAAACTTGGCACTGGGCTTTAAGCAAAATTTATTCCCATTGTTGTGTGAAAGGAGAATCAAATACACTGATTTCATTTCAAAGCATAGTCCTAAGTCCTCAAAATGCGGTGTTCACTAAGTGTGAGGCCTGCTTGTGGGAAGTTGTGGCCTGTCCTTCTGCCCAGACTGGCGATGCTGACCGTAAAGGGATGTGGCCCCAGTTCTGACCCTCCCCTCCCATCACGGCTCTCCAGGCCCCTCACGGCTGCCCACTACATCCGCACACTGCCTTCACCTTCCGTCCGACTGCTGGTAGGATGCCCTGAAAAGGTGGCCTTGCCTCCAGCATGTTTCTGAGCATTTCCGTTCCTGGTTCCCGTCGTTCTGCACACTTCACAGCAAACGCAGAATGCCTCTAGTCTGTGCTCTTAAAATACGTTTATATTTTAAAAGACAGGGAAAGCAATCCAAGAACGTCCATCTTACATGGATCTCTCAGAGTATTCTCAGAGAATGGAATAGTATTACTCTCTTAGAGTGAGCATTCACTGTATATGGATTGAATGGTTATGATACACAATCTTTTTGTTGTTATTGTTGCTTTCCAGGAACATTAAGAAGTAAAAGTTTTAGGCCCATCAAATGTGATACAAACCAAGGGCACCCCCCGGGGTTGAGCCCATCTGCCGAGTGGCACCTTGCTGGGGCCTAGGGACTGCATTGGGACCCTTCAGGTGGCCCTGCTCCTGTGCTCAGCTCCAAGTGCTCCTTGTGGCCCTTTCAGGAAAAAGGAAGAGTTGAATTGTTTTCTCTCGGCCGTAAGGACTTGAGGAGGTTTTGGAAAGTCGATGCTTTATCAATTCAGAGTGGCGTAGGGGTCGGTGGCAAATGGAAACACGTATCTTGCCAGGTGCCGGTTGGGAGTTGTACTGCAGGCCGTGGCTGTCTGAGGACGTGTGAGGAGGGGTTCTGTTTGTCCGTCTGCAGTGGGATTTACACGTGACTCACTTTAGTCACGGGGCCAGTTTGATCAAGTGCAATCCAGGCGTGACAGTCAGTGCCAATCAAAGACGGAGCGGGACTGTTCTGGTGGCGGGAAGTGAACCCCGCACACGCAGGGCCCCACCCCCCTGTAGCTGCGCAGACCTCTGGGCCCTGTGGGCGCTTGTCTCCTTCCCCGGACAATTGTGTTCCCTGATAGCACTTTGCTGGGAAGTCAGTTTTCCTCACCAGCCATTAGCATTGTTTTTTGGTTTGCGTTTTCTTTTTCTTTCCCTGAGAAAGATAAGTCAGCGCACCTGTTGTGTGGAAAAGCGATAAGGAAATGTGGCGGTGAAGTCCGTGAATCAATGGGCCAGGTGGCTGCCCGGTGTAACCCGATAATTCTCTTCAGGGGAAGGCGGCCGCCAGATGCTGTCTCAGGTGACCAGGGCGGGGTGGGGAGAGGAATGCAGAGGAACGCAGCAGGCACATCAGGGCACAGCAGAGAAATCACTGCGCACTGGGGTGGGGGGTGGACAAGGAACGGCCAGAGACATGGACCACTCAAAGGAAGAAAATGTCATGGAAACGGGAGAAATAAAAACATCCACGAGAGAGCGAGGAGCAGTTATTGTTCCGGGGAACTTATGTAAGGTTGCCTGAAGTCTGACCGGGGACTTGGTAATAAGGGCCATGATTGACACAACGAGGGATAATAACGTGTTGTTAATAAAAGGAGTGTTGGTGTAAGGAGACAGCACAGGTGGGTGGCAGTGGGCTGAGGTGTGGATGGGCCTTCAGAAAGTAGATTCTCTTTGAAGACGTTTTTGGGAAGGGAAGGAAGAAGGCCGTGATGGTAAATTAGTAAGATGCGGCAGTACACAGAAACGTATTCAGACACTGTGAACACAGCGTAGTAGGTGGTCAGAAAAAGGACGTGATCAGTCACCCCACCGGGGAAGCCCAGGTGGTCAGGGAGAGCCTTCTGGAAGGCACAGGCTCCGGACAGGGCCAGCCTGGTGGGCACAACTGCAGTTTCTTCGGCACGATGCCATTCTGGGCGCGTTCCTTCACTTTTCAGCAAGGTCGTGAGACAGATGCAGGTGAATGTTTCGCTCCACCTTTACTTGCTCAGGTCACTTTCCTTCTCTGCCTCCCACCCACCACAGCCCACACGGAATTAGCGGCGAGGATTAAGGGGAATGGCCACATTAGCTCTGAGACGACGATTCTCGTCATAGACACTTTCTTACATAGCTGCATTTTGTTGTTTTTGTATTTTGATACGACACAGAACTGGCCTGAAGTCGGGAGGGATAATGCTGAGTGATAACAAAACATTTAATTGGAGAGGGGGATATAGTTTTGAGGGAGCAGAGGGAATTTTTATTAATGATTAGCAGTAGTCATCTCATTTTATTGCAAAGTAACCAGGTGCACGCGTGTAGCCATCTTAGATTCTTCAGACCGGCTCAGCCACCAGCCAGCACCATGTAGGACAGAAGACACGCACAACCAAACCCTGCCTGACTCCCTGATGCCCAAAACGGTGTGACACACAGTGGTTGCTACATTACAAAGTTATGGAGTAGTATTTTTTTACCTAGCAATAGATAACTAGATAGACAGTTAGATCCATAGGTAGACTAAAAATATAGACAGGCAGGTGATAGAGTAGATAATGAAAAATTCTGTTTATCTGCAAAATGAGGTGTTTGAACTACATTATCTCTGTACTAATACCCTCTAATTCTTAAGGCTGAAGGTTTATTCCAGTTGATTCCATCAACTTCTGAAGCATCCTTCCCATGTGCTTTGCCTAATCTCCAGGTCAAAGTAATGCAGTGCAGAATAGATAACTAAATCCTTGCGAGGCATTAACTAGGTTAAAGAGATTTGGAGAGCCGTCTCTCCGTTTAAATCAGCTGAACTGTGATGTGCCCATGACTTTAGACAGACTGTTTCATCGTGTCCTGGCCTGACACTTGAAAGTAATCACCGTCGCCCGGAAAGGAAGCGCCGTGGTGGGAGTTAATTGCTCGGCACTGGCGAGGACAGAGAACGGGAGCCGAGGCTCCCCTGAGATCAGGGGAACATCATGACGGCCAGTTTCCAAATGGGTATCATTAGGTAGGTTAAAGTATCGCTCTTTTCTTAGAGAATCGATTTAACATTGAACATTATTAATTAAATAGGCTCATGATGCTAATCATAGCAGCAGATCATTCAACAGAAATGCTTTTGAGTGGTTTCTGTTCATTCTTGTTTCCTTTCCAGGAACTTTTATTGTTAAAAAAAAAAATAATAAAAGAGAAGAGAAATAAACACCCTTCTCTTTATACATGTATTTCTCCACAAAGTGGAGGGAGCAACTTTGTCGCCAGTCCCGTGCTGGTCTGTGTGAGATGAACTGAGGATTATCAGGGGCTCCTGGAGGGTTTGTTGGGGTATTTATTGGTGTCTGTGATTTTCCGTAAGATTCTGAGCCAGTGGTTTATGATAGGTAAAGAATTTAACTCCAGCCTGACCTGTGGTGGCGCAGTGGATAAAGCGTCAACCTGGAAATGCTGAGGTCGCCGGTTCGAAACCCTGGGCTTGCCTGGTCAAGGCACATATGGGAGTTGATGCTTCCAGCTCCTCCCCCTTCTTCTCTCTGTCTCTCTTTCCTCTCTGTCTCTCTCTCTCCCTCTCTTTCTCCTCTCTAAAAAAATGAATTTAAAAAAATTAAAAGAATTTAACTCCAGCTTTAAAACTATACATCTTTTTTACTCTTTTTATAACTAAGAATCAAATGCATGGTTTCTTCTTGAAAGAAACTGAACAGTCTACACAAAAATGGTACTGAAATAGATACAAAGAAACAGAGGTGTCAGTTTTGAACATTTGAATTTCTGGCCTATGAGATCAAGCACGTTCACTGGGTCACAGTTATAAATACAAGGTCATGAAGGACTTATTACTTCATTTCTTCATTTTCTGATGCTGACGTGGCCGACTCCTAACCTGAACTAGCTTGAATGTTGTCTGTTCAGAATTTGGCATTTGCACTTGAATAACATTTTTTCCTTTCCTTGAGAATGGACTATCATAAAACAATTTTTGGAAGAAGTGTATTTTTTCTTACTATCAGCTATCCTTATTTCTTACGTAAAGAAACCCAAAGAAAATTGTACCTATATATATATTGAAAAGCTTGGAGATACTTGAACACAGCGATGTGTGTATGTATTTTAGAATTAGCACCTCATGGGCTGTGAAGAGGCATCTATTGATTATTGATTTCTGTGTGAATTCATGAGAAATTTTCAATCAGGATTTATACTAGCAGTTAGAAATGTATTATTTTATTTTTAAAAGTACTAACTTGATTAAATAGAACATTTCAACATATTTTCAATTCTGATTGCTTTTCATTTAGTATAATATGGTTATCTGAGTATATGAGTAAGATGAATTATCACTGATTAACATGTTTTTTAATTAGCTACCACTTCAAATAATAAATAAAAAATACAGCAATGTGAAAGAAGAGATTCATCACCATTGAACTTTACATTTAAAAAACTCCCAGACCCAGACAACAGTGTGGAGATGACCACAGGGAAAGGGGAGTGAGGGGGTAGAAAAGGGTGGATGGGAGGTAAATGTTGATAAAGGAGACGCCTTTGGTGAACACACAATACAGTGTACAGATGATGTATTATAAGATTGTACACCAGCCTGTATAATTTCATTAACCAATGTGACCCCAATAAAGTCAATAGAAATTAAAAATAAAAGAAGTTAATCACTAAAAAAAGTGTTTAAAGTTTCTATATATATTGTTTGGGTGCTAGGAGTTCACTAGGTGTAGATGGATATATGGTTTGAAAGGATAGATATATGAGTTTTTAAATTATTTCTTTAGGAAAACAGGAAGCAAAAGAGAAAAGACAAAGATGGAAGAAAAAAAATGCACACATAATGTTTTATTTTTAATATTAGGAGGAGACCTTGTAATAATCAGATAATTGGTTATCTATAAGGACATAATGATATAATTTGCAAATAGGGACACACACATTCACTCCCACATAGATTTTTCTCTTTTCTAATCTATAATAGGTCAAAGTTAGTGAAAAACAAACAGAAACAATTGCTTAAACATGGCAATAAATCTTCAGACGTCAGCTAATAAGAAAGATGAGCTTATAAGACAAGATCAGGATGTCTGATAGCTTGGAGCATATGAAGAAGTTCCTAAGAACAATTGCGGAATGTATTATTATACATACGTATATTGGGTGAATTGTCTATTTACATAATTTGCACAGTTTTAAAAATGGTTTTATTTTTTACGATTAAATCTATGATCCATTTTGAGTTAATCTTTGCATATGTTGTAAGGAAAGAGGCTACCTTTGTTTTTTTCTGTCTATGGTTATATCATTGTCTCAACATTCGTTGAAAAGACTGTCTTTTATCCATTGATTTTCTTTGTCAGCTTTGTTAAACATCAGTTGACCATGAATGTAATAAGCATTTATTTTGGGTTATTCAGTTTCATTGATCTATATCTTTCTTCTTTTGCTAGAACTATACTTCTTGATCATAAGAGCTTTATAATAGTTTTGAAATTGGTAATGTAAACCCTACAATTTTGTTTGTTTTATTCTGGCTATTATGGGTTATTTATCTTTCCATATGCATAATAAATTGGCTTGCTATTTCTTGCCAAAAAACCTGCTGTGATTTTGAAGGGATTACAATGAATCTGTATATTAATTTGGTGATAATTACCACTTTAATTTTTTTCTTCCAATCAAGTGATATATTATATTTCTCTGTTTTGGTCTTCTTAAACTTTCCTCAACAATATAGTAAAGTTTTCAGTGTACAGTTCTTTCACAGATTTCATTCAGATTGTCCCTAAAAAAGTATAGTTTCTGATGGTATTAGTAAATGGTATTTTTTATTTTCAATTACCAGTTTTATTGTTAGTATATGGATATAAATTGTCACATACTGACCTTGAACATTTGACTTCTATGAAGTTACTTATTATTTCTAGTAGCTTTTGGTGTCATGTTTCTTATAATTTACATCATGTATGATCAGTTTTGTTTTCTCTTTTGCGATGTTTATGATTTTTCCTTTCCTCCTTTTATTGCAGTGGCTAGGACCCTGTTATTAAGATGAATATCCTTGCTGTCTTCCTGAAGTTACAGGTAAGCATCCACTTTTCAACGTTAAATATAATGTTAGCATTTATTTTTCATAGATTTAAAAAGCTTTTTCGCCACTGATTTGAGGGGGGAGGAGCCGAAGGGAGTAGAGCATCAGCCCGCCAGTCCACTTAGCTGTGCACTCATTGGTTGCTTCTCCTACGTGCCCTGACTGGGGATCGGACCCGTGACCTTCACGCACTGGAACGACGCTTTATCCACTGGGCTGCCCAGCCAGGGCCGGTGTCTCATAGATGTTCTTGACTGGGGTGCGAAAGCTCCCGACTTTTATTGGATCGGTGGGCAATTTTAAAAATCGGAAATGGGTATGTGGTTTGATAAATGATTTTTATATTATTATGAAGATGTTTATGTTTTTTTTCTTTTCTAGTCTGAATATATAGTGAATTACACAGATAGCTCTTTGAATGTTAAATTAACCTGAATTTCTGAGGTAAATCTGACTTGATGATGCTGCATAATATTTTTCCTATATTGTTAAATTTAGTTCCTAACATTTGGTTATGAAATGTTATATCTGTTTTCATAAGGAATGTCTGTCTGTAGTTTTCATTTTATGCAGTATCTTCTGCAGGCTTTCAATATACAGTAGTAATGTTGGCTGTAAAAAGTAAAAAATATTTTTAAAAAAAGGGAAATCTTCCCATCTTTATTATTTTCTAGAAGAGTTAGGGTAGCATCTGTTGTTTTTTGCTCTGTAATATCCTTTGTAACATTGTTCCTGCCTTGTTTCATTCCCACTTCTAGCATGGGCGGCCGCCCCGCACTAGCTATTTTATTTGGTCGTTTTCCCTTAGATCACTGAGGGCCCGTAAGCGAGTTGCATTTTTAATTTGTTGGGTCATTTTATGGTTCTTCAGAACTCACGGAGATGTGGTTGTTGGCATGTCTCCGACAGCAGGAAATTAGGGCCTGAGTGTGGGCAGGTCACAGATCAACTTCCTTGAGGACCCACAGCAGGCAGTTGCAGTCCCCTCCAGTGGGTAGGAAGGAGGTTGTGCCTTTGTTTGTTTAGCCAATCAGCAAGGAGTAGCAGGCACTCTTCTTTGTAGCTGGTCATTTATTCTGTCATTCACAAATAGTGAGTGTCCATCATGATGTCGGAAAGTATTCTTACTGCATATAACTAGGAAACAGAAACAGATCTCTGGATTCACATTTATCAGGGTTTAAGGGTGATAAAATATAAATTATAACATCTTATATGTTAAAAAATGATGTATTATTAAAAGTAGAGAAGTTAAGAGCGGCCTGAAATACAAGGGGGAGAAGGAGAGTTTGCTGGATAAGGCAGTTAGGGCTTTTTTGAGGGGGAAAGATGCATGCAAATACTGGAAGGAGGTGAGAGATTAAGCCAAGTGACTTTTTGGGAAAGAGCATTTGGGAAGAGAGCCCTGGGCGGGGACTAGGGGTGCCGATAAGGGGCGAGACTCAGGCCCTGGACCAGAGTTAGGGAGTTCCGGCCTCTGCTGGGCCCTGGAGAGGCAGGCTGTGCTGTATGTATAATACTTCCTGCATTGGGTCACTTGGTTCCTCCCGGGGAGCTGGGGAGGAGGGGCGCGCAAATACGTGCAGAAGCTGCCGCCACCGCTCAGCCTTCCTGCGCAGACTGCGCATCCTCTGAGCGGGCGCAGTGGGGACCTCGCCCAAGCTGGCGCTTTACATGTTCTCAAATGAGACACAGAGTAAACCCATTGATCTGTCACTAGGAGAGATTATTGTATATTTTCTTATGGTAGGGAACTCAGGGTGACAAGCAAAATAGTGATTGGGGTTTGATTTGTTGCAAAAACACCAACGCTTATTAGCTAGCGCTTTACTTGACTTTAAAATAGCCAACCAGAATACCACATACAAATGCAAAAATGCATTATTTATGGTTATTTTTTATCTCTTTAAAGATTTTAAAATTTAGGTTCCTGCAGAGTTCCTAGGATTCATCACGAACATTAGGCAGATAAACCGGAAGGCAGTATCATTTATAAAATAAATGTAATTTTGATACCTGGCATTTTCTTCATTAAAAAATACATTCCTCTAGTGTTCTCTCTTAATACCTGATTAATATCATAACGCAGTCCTAGTGGGTTGATTTTCCCCCCTTTTTTGATAACAAGCTGAAATAATTTGTAAATCTTTCAAATTGAGTATATAGTATAAAAATTAGATTGCATCATGAAAAATGCAGTAGTTGATTTGAAAGATATTTTAAAGGTAACCCTGCATTTTTCAAGGAATTTCCATACCTTTGTATACTAAGTACATTTTTTTTATTTCTAAATGTAAAGTGTGTATATACACATATACATCTGAATTAAACACGTTTATATTCCTGATAAAACCGTGGAGTGCACTTCAGATCCAGACTATTTTGCCTCTCAGTAATGATGAGCATTTAAATGTGCATATGTCAGTCTTTAGGACAGAAGTTTTCACATTTGGAAGAGGAATTGTTAGTCTTTTTTGTATATAAGATAGAAAAGTTAACTATTATTTTATATGGACCTGGGCATATTATTGTTCAGGAGAGCTTTAGAAGGGTGTGTTTGTGTGTGTGCGTGTGCGTGCGTGCGTGTGTTCAGGTGCCTGTGAATAATCCAAGTTCTTACTGAGTCAATTAAAAAGGATTTAAGGTATTTGGCTCAACAGGCCAGTTGAATTTAGGTGTGATTTGTTTATACAAAGTTCCAGGAACCAGAATAGTTTTATTTTTAGGAACCAAATTCAAATAGAAGTAGTTCATAAAGAAATGATAATTGAAATAGGAATCAGATCATCAGTCTCTATGGCTATTTTGCTATAAATAGGATAATAGATATCCTCTGATTTTATGGTCATTAGAATCAAGACAACATTAGGAATTGCATGCTATTTTTAAACTAGGAGTTTTGAGTTCTTAAAGCAAAGTGCTTGTTGAAATAAATCCTTTAGGAAGACATGAAAGGCAGGTTTTAAAAAGTCTTTATATTGATAGTGACTTAGAATTAGTTTGAGCTTATTATAGGGAGGAAAAAAATCTATGGTTTCTTCATGAGGTGTTTAAAGAAGGAAGAAAAATTAAAGCACCAGATATTTTAAAGTGGAATGCGACTGATACTTTAACATATCATATGCTTCAGGCAAAGAAATTTAATTAAAGAAACTGAGTGCCTTCGTAGATATGGTTGCATTATTCATGTATTTCCAATCCTTTGAATCTAGAGGAAGTAAATGAAAAGCAACAGTAAAACAACCAAGGAGAAAACAGTGCGGCTTTTATATTACTATCTGCAAATGATTTATTTAAACCAGTGGACAGCTAAGTGAAAATGCCAGTAAATTCAATAAATAGAATCAGTCGTCTTGCTCTACTGGTATTTCTGATGATTAAAAAATTGTTACTCTGGTGGTTTCAGGGAGGGGGGGAAATCCCACACTGTTATTTGGGGGGAAAATTAATGGACTTACTTTTTGCAACGTAGTTAAATATTTTTCTGGTGCCTCCTCACACAAAAGTGTCCAAAAAAGTTTCTGTGGCTCCTCACTGAAGAATATTTTCTTGAAAGTTTATTCCTGTAAAGTGAAAAAAAAAAAAAATTGGCAGGATATAAATTCATCCTCAATTTTAGTCTCGTATTCTCTCTCTTTTTTGAATTCTACATGCAGAGTACAACTCTTAGTGATTTGTTCTCAGTAAAATGGAAACTCATTTTACAAAGAGGCTTTAGCTAACGCACAAAAATATCAGATGAAGCAATACTCGGTGAATTAGCAAACTTTTATAAGGTTCCATTTGTTTCCTGCAGTTAAAGCACCTGAGGCTGAGTGAGTTGTTTTTTGCATCTTCCTGGTTGGGCAACTGTTTTGTAAAGAGCGAGCTCATCAATAGTTTAGACTTTGTGGGCGAGATGTTTTCTAGATTAATTCAAAGTGAGGGGTTTCGGGAGGGTTCACGGATATGGGAGGATGTTTAGACTTTGCAAATCTTGGTCTAGAACTTGAAGAGTAGAATATGTTGTCCTGGCCTTTCTTGACCCAATCAGTTAGGCATTATGATTACAACTGGTTTTTAGAGCAGAACCTTTGAAGCATTCGTAGTCCTGCCCAGCAACTGCTCCAAAGAGAAAAGATGAGATGAAATGATTAGGGTCTACATCAGAAAGTCAATATGAAAGATAATGAGATGTTGGCTATTCATCAACTCAGTCCACGTAGAAAGCTTTTATATAGTTGGGCATGTGAGGAAATGATGGTAGAATGAATTATGAAAGGTATAAAGAACCATGAAAAGTTTGAATTCGATGACAGAAATATCATGGTTACAAAAATAATATGTAATGTGAAGAAAATGGTAAGCAAATGTCATAGGAAAGATGGAGATTTTTGTTGTGATCTTTATTTCAACTCACGAGTCAATCTTCAGAAATATTTTCCGCAGATATAAAATTATTTAATTTTTACTGGTTCTTGTTCAGCTTAATGGCTAATGTTCTCATTGGAATATGACTTACGTTTCCCATTAAGTGGTGGAAAATTGTAATGAAAATTAAGAGGTAAGAATCTCTAGATAGGGAGTACTTTTAAAATTAGACATTGAGAGTTTTTAATTAAGACTGATAGATTTCACAGCACAGAGTGGAAAGTAAACCATCCCAGAGGGGAAAATGAAAGATTCCAGTGTGGAAAGAGAGCTCCTTTCCTTTTTTTTTTTTTTTTTTGCATCTCTTGTACTAAAAAGTTGCTAAATGTGTCGGGGATAGATGAGCAAACCCCAACGTCCTACGTGTGAGGTGTGGCGGGCAGGTACACCTGATCAGCCTGTGAGGAAAATAGTCACCAGCTCTCCGTCAGCGGCCCCGTTAGGAGTTGTGGTGTATTTATTGCTCTGCTCAGGGGAGCTCGACAAAGTGCGGTTGTGCTTCCCGTCGTAAACGTGGGAACGTCTGTTAGCTCACGCCTCAAAGTAGCTTATTCCGTGTTCGCTACAACCTCAGCAAGGTTCTTCTGACAGTTTTATCCATCGGCTATTGATTGAATCTGGAGTCCGCCGATAGATTTGCGAGGGGAAGAGATGGAATATCTTTACAGTGCTCATTTGCCCAGGTAAATCCTTCCCTGGAAATTGAGGGCAGATTCCAATGCAGCATCACGTAGAGCGGACTTCGGCCGCGGGCGAGTCTCAGGCCCCCACAGCCTTGTTTCCCTGCTGATGGTTTCTCCCCTCTGAGGACCACGTACACAATTTAAAAACCCGTTCTTCCCACGTGAGGCTCCTGGGGAATCGGACCGGTTTCCCCTCTCTGTAGAGACTGCTCACTCATGTGGATTGCACACAATTCCGGTTTTCTCGCAGTGCCTCCTAAAATGTCTACATAATCTCTCATTTGGATCGTGGATTTTTTTCCCCCCGATAATCTGAAGAAAGCTATATTCTCTCTCTAGGAATTTGCACACATCGGCAGGTATAACAGCTCGTTCTTACAATTTCCTGCCATGTGATAGACCCATCTGATTCATGCACAGAACCCACTTTAACAGCAGTCTTCTCCAGGAGGGGACCAAGCTGCATCCGGGTGAGTCCCCTGTGAGCTGTGTGGAGGAGGCCATAGGGCGAGTCCCCTGTGAGCTGTGTGGAGGGTGCCATAGGGCGAGTCCCCTGTGAGCCGTGTGGAGGAGGCCATAGGGCGAGTCCCCTGTGAGCTGTGTGGAGGGTGCCATAGGGCGAGTCCCCTGTGAGCCGTGTGGAGGAGGCCATAGGGCGAGTCCCCTGTGAGCTGTGTGGAGGAGGCCATAGGGCGAGTCCCCTGTGAGCTGTGTGGAGGAGGCCATAGGGCGAGTCCCCTGTGAGCCGTGTGGAGGAGGCCATAGGGCGAGTCCCCTGTGAGCCGTGTGGAGGGTGCCATAGGGCGAGTCCCCTGGGAGCCGTGTGGAGGAGGCCATAGGGCGAGTCCCCTGGGAGCCGTGTGGAGGAGGCCATAGGGCGAGTCCCCTGGGAGCCGTGTGGAGGAGGCCATAGGGCGAGTCCCCTGTGAGCTGTGTGGAGGAGGCCATAGGGCGAGTCCCCTGTGAGCTGTGTGGAGGGTGCCATAGGGCGACTGCAGGGAGTGCTCACGGTGCTCTGTCCAGGTCCCTCTCTGTCCTTGGTCTCTCTGTGCTCTCTCGTGTGCGAGACTGTTGCTCTCGCTCGCTCTTCCCTGACTGACTGTCCGCAGTCCCCAGCGCCACCCCGCGCACTCCTACAGAGACCTGGCAGCAGGTGGGAGCACCCTCTGCCAGTCACTAGGGTGCCGGACAGTGAAGACCCTGCTGGTCCCTCTCCTCACATCAGGATCAACACCGAGGTGACCCCTCGAGAGCTGGCACGAAAGCCGCCCTCAGTAGGGAGTTGGGCGACACTCACTGTCTCCCTGTCTTGTCCCTTTCCCTGCCCTGCCTTCTGCATCCCTCACAGGTCTCCACCCGGAGCTTTTCCTTACGGCATCACTTAGCATACAAAGCGTTCTCTCAGCGTCTGCGTTTCACCCCAAACTAAACATATAATTTAATGATCGAAACCAGGGCACATGTTTGAGAGGGAAGGGAGATGCTGTTAGTAGTTAGTACTGGGAAAGGGGCATAAGCAGCCGTGGCCCAGGACAAACAAGCACGTATGCTCTATTGAGGAATGCGAAGGTCTGGCAAAGATACATCACGGAAATCGTATTTTATTCAAAGCCCTTTTAAGATATGGCACAAAGCTGCATTGTATTTGTGTCTGCTTAACATTTTGTTGTTTCTAGTATGTCACCAATATGTCTCTATGAGGTCACAGCTAATATTCAAAACTGCCCCATCCCCACCCCCTCCTCCAAGCCTCTTCTCTCGTCCTACCCTTACCCCTCACTCAGAGTTAGAGCTTCAAGTCTGCCTTTCCTCTTGGAAACATCCTTATTCAGTACCTCCTAGGGACTTGGTGACAACCTCAAATTCCTCCTCATCTAGTCTTCCAGAAAGCTCAAAGTCACAGGGACAAACTGAGTTCTAGTAATAGCCTGAAACACCGTATTTTCCAAAGAAATTTAAACACATTCACCTTCGTAAGCAGTCATTAGTTACCTGGGGTTTTGTTTTTGTCCTGCCTTAGTTTTGAGTAAACTTTCAATTTGGAGACTAAATTTAAGGAACATGTAATTATGAGATTCAGTCCAGATTTCGATGTTTGGAAATTTAAGAATTATTTGCAGAATTTATTTTGAGCTATTTTAATCCTATCATAGCAGATGATACAGACTTTCATTTTTGTCAAGTTCTAGAAGTGTAATTTCTGAGTTATACATATGATTAATGAAACAAATACCTTTGCATAGAAATATTGAATAGCAATACTATTTTTTATTAAAAATTCTTGTCAAAATATTTGTTTTGCAAATTTTGTTATGGTGTATGAGACATTTTACAAATGTAAGTGATATAAACAGTGAATGTTATATCTTAGCTTTAGGTCTAAATGGACATGATTCAATTTTTAGAATTATTCAGTAGATTCCAAATGACACAATGTAATAGAATTGATTGTAGTCATGATGATATTTAAACCCAGTCAATGTGAGTCTCTTCCAGAGGTTAAAATGAATTGAAACTTAGAATCCTGTCACTACAATGTAAAGACTCCCCCCCCCCCCACAAGAAACAGAACTTCACTTCTGTCAAACAGCATCGTAATACAGTTCTAAAGCTTTACAGTTTTAATTTATTTGCTTTAATTAAGATACATTTTTGATGACAGGTTGATGAAGATGCATTTGATTTCAAAGAAGCACTCAAGTGACCTGTTGTAGTATAATTAGGGTCTCTCAACAAGGCAAAAACAATTATTATGTTCTTTTCTCAGCCCAAAGTAAATATCATCTTTGATTTTACGCATTTCAGAAAAATGTTTAAACAATTTTGTCAGTGGATTGGGTGTCTTTCCAAAACAAAGATAATAATAAACTCGAGGAAAGCAGTATGAAATAAAATGAATTAAGTGCACCAAATGCTTATCTTTCTGTCTCAGAGTCCATTAGGTATGGAATATTGGTATATCTTGGAACTCTACTATCATGCTATTGTTTGGTGTGATAAAGCAATTAATTAAAAAATAAAATACATATATATATTTGTAGATTATAAAAATGTATATTTTGCTACCAGAAAACTTGAAGCACTTTAATTGTTCTTTAAAAATTCTCTTAAGACCATACTATTTACACAAAGTTAGCTCCATACAATCTTGTTCTTAGAGTGGTTAAGAGGAAAGTATTTTGTTTTATTTGATGCATATATCAGAGCAAAAGTCCTCCTACAAAATAGAACTCGTAATTCTTTAAGAAGTTGCTGGTAGGTTGAATTACCAAGGAACTCATTTTCTAAGCATTATTATTGTCCTTATCCCAAGTGTGGGGCACAATTTTCTGAGTTGTTTACTACAACAATATCATGTCATTTCCCATAATTAGATGTTAGTTTTCATGTAGCTATTTCAGTGCCAGGGCTTTCTCTTATGAAATGTTCATTATATCAACGGAGCGTATTCATGGATACCATGAAACACTTCTGCTGTAATGCGGTGCTTGCCATGATAAATTTGAAATAATTTATAGTAGATTAAAGTAGCCATACATTTGGGAGACTAAATTCTTGCAGAAATTGCCAGTTGCCTGTAATGAAACAGACGGGTTCAATGGGACATCGCTGTGAACAACACGGGGACCCAACAGTTAGAAGGAAGATGAGCTGGAAGATGCAAGGAATAGAAAGTCCATTTTGCGAGTTCCTTCTCCTTGCTTTGCTGAGAGGACCAGCTCCAGTGCTCTGAGTGATGTTATTTCCATTCCGAGAGCATTCGTGTCATAGAACTTTACAGCTAAATGAACTCTTAAAGTTCATCCTCTGTGGCAAACTCCTTGTCATCCCTTCAAAGTGACCAGAACGTGTCCTTTCTGTGCTGTCTTCCCACCACCCAGGACCGAGAGGAGTGCTCTCTGTTCTGCAGATTCTCGGGGTGTCATTATTTTATCCTGCGCCTGTCTTGATGCACCTCATTTGTAGTTAGATCAGGGGTTTTAAATATAGAAACGGCCATAAAGTAATTGCTTTAAAAATGTCTGATGAATAAATAAATGAATCAATGAAGAAATTTTTTAAATTATCTGTCTATAACCTCAGGAACGAAGGTATGAAAAGGATAATTTTAAGTTGCATGCTTAAATAGAATTAGTAGCCTGACCTGTGGTGGCGCAGTGGATAAAGCGTCTACCTGGAAATGCTGAGGTCGCTGGTTCGAAACCCTGGGCTTGATGGTCAAGGCACATATGGGAGTTGATGCTTCCAGCTCCTCCACTCCTTCTCTCCCTCTGTCTCTCTCTCCTCTCTGTCTCTCCTCTCTAAAATGAATAAATAAAATAAAAAAATAAAAAAATAAATAGAATTAGTAATTATACTCATAATATTAGAACCAAAATTATGATGAATTATGATTTAGTCTTTTAAAGAGCATAATACAATTTTAATATAAATTATTTTTGATTTTCTATAATGTATTATTTTAATTTTATCTGGTGTTCATTAACTCTAAGAACAAAGTGGTACAAAACAAACTTCACAGTTACTTGTGTTTGTTTTAAACTATGTATTGGCTCCAGGAATTGAAGTGAGCCGACGGAATGTAAGAGAAACAACACAATGTAAGATTGACAAATATGTTTAAGGAAGGAGTGAAAATAGGTGTTTTCAATCTAGAGGGATAAGGATTAAAGGAAAGTCTTTATGAAGGATGGGATTATCAGAGCTCTCTCAGGAGAACTCTCTTAACATAAAGAAATATATGATAGGGCCCTGGCCGGTTGGCTCAGCAGTAGAGCGTCGGCCTGGCGTGCGGGGGACCCAGGTTTGATTCCCGGCCAGGGCACATAGGAGAAGCGCCCATTTGCTTCTCCACCCCCCCCCTCCTTCCTCTCTGTCTCTCTCTTCTCCTCCCGCAGCGAGGCTCCATTGGAGCAAAGATGGCCCGGGTGCTGGGGATGGCTCCTTGGCCTCTGCCCCAGGCGCTAGAATGGCCGTGGTCGCGGCAGAGCATCGCCCCCTGGTGGGCAGAGCATCGCCCTCTGGTGGGCGTGCCGGGTGGATCCCAGTCCGGCGCATGCGGGAGTCCGTCTGACTGTCTCTCCCCGTTTCCAGCTTCAGAAAAATACAAAGAAAAAATAAATAATAAATAAATAAATAAATAAATAAATAAAAGAAATATATGATAGGCTTTATGATATAATTATCTGCCATTTTTTAATGAATGAGCTGATAATTTTAGGGGGATGGGCCAGAAGGCGACAAGGTTAACTCAAGGTTATTTCCAGCCTTTGACGCAACAAATGCCTCTTGAGTGTTTACTGTAGGCCATATGTTGCATTGATGATGGGGCTACGTCCGTACGTATTCAGGGCACTGGCCCTCAACGAGTCTCCATTTTAGTGTGGAAAACTGACATATAAATACACCATTGCACTCGAAGACAGAAAAGAGTGTGCTAGGGATTTGAATAGAACTGCGGTAGATCCGGAAATAAAATGCGCCTTCCTGGAAAGGGGACAGGCACTTCTGAGTGGATGTCGTCGCAGCTGGGTGTCAGAATCCGAGGACGGGTAAAGAAAGCAGAGGCTGTAGAGGAGGAAGGAATACCTGTCACGTAGGAAATAACGTGGAGGCCTGAAGAAGCTTGGGATGCTGGGCGAATGGAATGTGCGTAGCTCACCGTGTCTGAACGGAGTGTGTGAAGGTGGAAGGCGTTTGGAGGGGAGACGGGTAAGATGGGCCAGTGACAGATGATGAAAAAGGCTCGTTCTGTAGATCCCTGGGCTTCCTTCCGTGATCACTGAGGAGTCACTAATGGAGGCTCCGTAATCCGGACGAGGGAGGACTCCGCCCCCCCCCAGGGAGGACTCTGCCCTGCCCCCAGGGAGGACTCGGCCCCGCCCCAAGGGAGGACTCCGCCCCATCCCGAAGGAGGACTCCGCCCCGCCCCCAGGGAGGACTCGGCCCCGCCCCGAGGGAGGACTCCGCCCCATCCCGAAGGAGGACTCCGCCCCGCCCCAAGGAGGTGGCTGTGGGGACACGTCCCGCGGGCATGGATTTGAGTTGTGGGGAGGGTCAGACACAGACAGAGGCCGTTAGACCAGTTTGGATGGGGGACTGTAAGGCCAGGAGCCGCCATTGGCCATTCACATGCAGGTTCTCATTGGATTCGGACAGTCGGTAAAGAAACAGCGAAGCCAAAAACTGATGGGCCATAGCCTTTAATCCTACCTTGCACCCGGCGGGCAAGTAAAAATACACACTGGGCTCCAAAACCCAGTCACATTCAGTGCTCACAAAGCCACTGACTTATCTGAGTTTCCTAGAATCAAAGGTTTCTAGCTCACCAGCCTTCTTCTCCTCAGTTCCCCATCTCCTTCCTTATCCCAGATACAAACTCTACACAAACTGGCATCTCACTCAGCGCTCCGCCATCTTGGCTGCTTTTCCTGGCCTCCTCCACGTGGCCTCCTCCTGCTGCTAGCTCTACTCTCTCTGCTCTCTCATGCTAATCTCAGGAACCAAGAGCCAAGTCCCGTTCTGCCCCCATTTCATAGTGTAGCTTCACAACCTTTAATCCAATATACAAAATAGGGTAGTCTCTAATACAAAGTCACTTCTCTGAGGCATGATTGGATTGTACCGCCCTACATCAAAAAGGGTAGGAAAGGCTTAATCCCAAAACCAAGCCCCAAACTATAAGGATTCCGCCTGCCTTTAGCCCACCCCAACACACATTAATATCACCTGGGCGATGGCTTCCTCGTGTTATCTTTAACAAAGTGAGCATAATACATTTTATCTGCCCAACGGGGACCACGAGGGGGAAATCTAGATTTCTGACTTGCTGATAATGAAGAATAAGAAGAGCGGGGCAGGCGGGCGGACACAGACGATAACATAACGGGTTAGCTATTGAAAAAGATATGCGAGGTGCCAACAAGCCATCTCGTTAGACAGAGGCTCCGAAGGCAGGAACTGGGGCAGCATAAAGCTTTAGAGAGATGATCTGAACGTTTGGTGGCGTGAACCAAAAAACCTGTCAAAAAGGAAGTGAAATTTTAAACGGTTCTTGAAAAAAGTACAGCTTTTAATTGGTTGACACTCGAAGGAAGGAAAGGAAACTATTTTAGGTCGTAAGAATTTTCTAAACGAAGGCGGTAGGATCCGAGATCACAAAGGTGTATTTGGGAGATGGTCAGTATGGGGCAGGTTTGCAGAACCGCGTGGGGACCCACCCGTGGAAGGGGAGTTTGAGAAGGCGGGTTGGCACACATGGGCTCAGGTTTGGAACTTCTTTCTAAACATTTTAGGAGTTTATTTTTCTTTTATTTTAATGTACTGTGTACATTTGAGACATTAGTGGGTGACATGATCTGAACTCGTGGTCTCTAAAGAGCCGTGATACAAGCAGAGGCAGAAAGGAGAGAAAAGAAAGTTAGGAAGCTTGTGGTAATGATGGCTTCCATTAAAATGGTGACACGGGGACTGCACTTGAAGAAATGGGCCCTGAAGGGTGTTGCAAAGGTAAAGCCAGCGAGCGGGGCTTTTGGATACGAGAAGCGATAAATAAAGGAGGGACTGCCGATAACGCCGGCGCTGTGGGATGTCGCTGGAGCCCGGTACACGGCCGAGTCCATGACTGGGAAGTCAGGGCTCATTGGTTCTGTTCCCATTGACTCCGTGTAGAGTATGGGCCTGTCACTGTACTGGGTTCAGTGCATAGCAATTAAAAAAAAAAAGGAAATGATGAAATGGAAAAAGAAAAGATGCCATCCTTGAGGGTTTATGCTCTGTGTAGTCGGGACAACAGAAATGCACGCACATCAGGAATAAAATGCGATAAGGGCTACAACAGTGTGTGGAGATGGTGCCGATGGAGCTCAGGTTGAGAGAGGCTGGGCCTGTGGTTCTAGTGGGGCCTCAGGTGGGAAAGGTCCGCCTTGAATTGGAAAGGGCGGTTACCCCCAGGAAAGAGGGCCGGGTTGGATTTGAGGTCTGATTTTACATGACCGTCCTGATTTTTGGCATTGCTAATCTGGCCCTTTTCAGATTCTCACTGTTTTTCAGTATTTTTTATTTCTGTCTGAAGCCCTACCATAACCCAGTAGAGCTTCTATTGTCCACATTTTTAATCTGAATAATCTGATATATATCGATGGGTTAATTCCTTATATGTGTTTGATTGCAAATTTGTATCTCTGACCCGTACTGTCTTTTGAATGCTATGTGCATGAAATCACTGTTTTTAGATAGCTTTACTTGGTCTTAATGTGTATTCCAGACTCACAACACATCTTAAAATTTAATCCTTATCTTTTTTCCTCAAACTAGTCCAAGTTAGGAAGCTTAGAATCCTCCTTTTTCATTTTATCTTGACATTCTTGTGAAAATGACATTAATAAAAGTATTAATTTTGTGTACCGAGGGGATAACATGTTCACACAGCAGGTGTGACATCATTTTAAAAAAATCTTCTGCTAAGTAGAGACAAAGAGAAGGGAATTGACATCTGGTTTTGTTTGTTTGTTTGTTTGTTTTTTAGGTAAAGTGCTGTTTCAGTCACCTGTTGAATTAGTGCACCAGCTGCAATAAAACCCTCATACCTAAGGAGTCTGCTTAAACATTCTTCTGTGTGATGGTGTGTGGGCAAAGCATGATCTGATATAGTCTCCTTACTTAGCCTGGATACCAGCATGGCTCATGGCTCTTGATAAAATGAAGACCCAAACGGGAGAGAATGCATCCATTTTCTTACTGATACTGGCAGGACATAATGCTAACACCTATGTGAATCTTTATAGATCACAAACAGAAAGACACTAAAATAACCCCAAGAAATAGTAAACATGCCCAAAACTCTGTTTGGCTATCATGTTGTCAAAATAATCCTATGATGTTATCTAAATGGAAAATAACTTAAGGTTAATTTCTCTCCCTGTCCTGTTGCTGTTAAAGAGATACTACAGTACATAAGGGAAAGTAATTAGTGGGCAATAGAACTTCTGCCCTTTTTTCTCCAATGCATTTCTTCCTTTTGTCCTTCTATTCTTCCAGCCTTCCTTCAACTATATTTATTGAGAACCAATTCTGTTTCATCAGATATGTTATGGAGTTGATATTTGTCATCGGATAAAACAGATGAAGACCCCCACTCTCATGGAACTCACATTAGTATCATTCTCAGAATCAAACTTTTAAAGATAGTGGTGCCTGGGCTATCAGAGAGAATGGAGATAGAGGAGATATAATAGGTTTCAAAAGGGAAAATAAGTATGCCAAGGACAGGTAATGAACATAAATATTATGTGATTAGCAATTTTTATCACCGAGGACCCTGACCTTTGCATGAATACCATGGTGGTTTTTTATAAATAATACTTGTAAATGTCGAATTCGGTCTGAAATTCTGGAAGCTAAGTCTTGAGAAAATGGCCCAGATTCCGAGAACTCATCTACAATTTGCCATGTCCCCCAAGAGAGGGACCAGCCATTTATAACACTAATGGGCACATGTGTTCTTTATGATCACATTGCCACCTCTCTTTCAATCCATTCATGTCGCTCTAGCGGTTCTGAGTTCATCTGATACTCTGACTTGCCCTGTATGGAAATCTCTGTACTTCCTCCTTGGCTATCTTCTAGTGGGTTTAAACGAGGAGTGAAGAGGGAAGCACTTCGGAGGCAGACTCCTGACCAGTGTCTGAGACATCAGAAAGATGAGGAGTCAAGCTTGGGTTCCCCAATCTCTCCATCATTTCAGCCCCCACAGCGGCTGCCTGGATGGCCTGATTCCCATTGCTCAGAGGAAAAACCATTTATTAACAACTCAGCGGGAGCTTTCTCGGCAGCGAGTTATTAGAGTTTTGTAGTGTGGATGAGGCAGAGATGGATGACACGGTGTCATCATTAGTTGCTGGCGATCATTTAAATGAGCCACCATTTAATTATTACTGTAATGCAATAATTTGAGCTTGTTTTGGTGTTCTGGAAATTAAAATGAAGCACATTAGTAAATTCCACTAAACATTATGTTATTTTTTTTCCCCCAGATGAAATGCAATTAGCACAACAGTATTTAATAGTGTACTAACCCACTGCGACTTATGGCAAAGCCTGGGTTTGCTAAACAAGCAAACCTTAAGATATTGTCTAATACCAGAAAGCAGGAAGCCCACCAGGCAATAAACACGTAACATCTTTTCATTAGGGGGTTGATTAGCATTCAGTGTTAGCTAATACCTTATAACAATGTGTTCTTATAGGAAATGATTCTGCATTTTCTGGGAAAATATGATATTCTGGGTACACTGTGGTATTTTTCAGGCACTGTGAATTTCTATGTGTTTTATTAAATTTCCATGGTTTTTACTTTTCCTGGAGATACATTCAAAACTGTTTTCTGAAAAAATAGATAATGTTTAAGCAGTTCTACACAGAGAACTAAATGTAGGGATGACTTTGTTGTCCAATTTTAGTGTGGCTTTTCTTCATGCTAAGAAAAACACAAAGAAGTAGCTCAGATCTTCAGCAAAACATGTTTTGATGATTTTAAAGACTTTGTAGCATGAACCCCTTCAGGGCTAGTTGGATGGTGAATAGCTATACTATCCTCATTTGAAATGAATACTAGTGTATCAATCTGAAATGCTATTTTTTTCTACTGTAGAATTTATTATCCATTTCCACAGTTGATCCCTACTATGTGCAAGGAAGGCATTGTGTCAAGAAACTTATGGGACACAAAGTCAAAGGAGAAAATCAAGGAACCTGTTTCCAAAGTGATCTTTTATTATTATTATTATTATTATTATTATTATTATTAAGAGAGAGGTGGGGAGTCAGTGAGAGCGATTCCTGCATGCACCCTGACCAGGACCCACCTGACAAGCCCCCTAAAGGGCAATGCTCTGCCCATCTGGGCCCGCTGCTTCGTTGTTCTGCAACAGGGCTATTTCAGCACCTGAAGCGAGGCCATGGAGCCATCCTCAGTGCCTGGGGCCAACTTGCTTGAACCATTGGAGCCATGGCTGTGGGAGGAGAAGAGAGAGAGAGAGAGTAGGGGGAAGAGTGGAGAAGCAGATGGTTGCTTCTCCTGTGTGTCCTGACCAGGAATTGAACCTGGGACTTCACACACTGGGCTGATGCTCTACGGCAGAGCCAACTAACTAGGGCCCAAAGTGATCTTAACATTTGCCAGTCAATAGGGACAAGGAATGAAACTTGACAGTGATTCAAGGCAGGATGCAGTAAATGTTTCCCTTGCAGTTTAAGTGGAAGATGGGAAAAGCCCAAAGGAAAAAGTGATTAAAATATGTAATTGGTGTTTTCCTCCGGGCCTTAAAAGAAAAAGACATGAACGGATGAATAATCGGGACCGTGCGTTGCGGCCACAGACTGAAGGACTGGCGAGGGGAGAGGAGTGGGCTCCTTGGAAAAAGGGGTCAGAGGGTGCTGAGTGGGACGCTGCAGCGGGATGTGTGGAGGGGGCCACAGTGGAAGTCACAACATAAGGACCGGGGAGGCCGTCTGTTGTTCCCACACTCGAGAAACCTGAGCCGGGCATCAGCCTGTGCGCCAACATTCTACTGGGTATTTTGATCCCAGAAAACCATGAGTGTTAGAAGGAACCGGTGAAACAGACAGGATGGAAATCAAATATAAGCAGTTGCATCACTGTGTTGTCACCTGTTTTTTTTGTTTGTTTTTTTTTTTTTTTTTTTTGTATTTTTCTGAAGCTGGAAATGGGGAGGCAGTCAGACAGACTCCCTCCCACATGTGCCCGACCGGGATCCGCCCGGCATGCCCACCAGGGGGCGATGCTCTGCCCATCTTGGGTCATCAATTTGTTGCAATCAGAGCCACTCTAGCGCCTGAGGCAGAGGCCATAGAGCCATCCTCAGCGCCCGGGCCATCCTTGCTCCAATGGAGCCTCGGCTGCGGGAGGGGAAGAGAGAGACAGAGAGGAAGGAGAGGGGGAGGGGTGGAGAAGCAGATGGGCGCTTCTTCTGTGTGCCCTGGCCGGGAATCGAACCCAGGACTTCCACACGCCAGGCCGACGCTCCACCACTGAGCCAACCAGCCAGGGCCAGTCACCTGTTTTATAAGAAGTCACAGTTGGTTGTTTGGTGAAGCAGGTCATCTCTGGAGAGGCCACATGGAACGACTGCTTCTCTACACGCTCTGTCCCAGGGCAGGGGGCCAGCACTCTGTCACCAGGGTGTTCCTCATTCTCTCTGTCATCTGTGGAAATTCAGACCGTGGGCGGCGAGAAGGCTCTAAAACCAGACAGAGCTGATGGTTGTGTAACTGTGAACACACTGAAAACTGCGAACTGTGTACATTAGGTGAATCCACAGCATAGGAGGTATAACTCAACAACTATAGTAATAAAATAATTCAATTTGCAGGCTGCCTTTTGGGGTCCAATCAAGTTGGAATGAGGAGTTAGCTTTTCTGTGGGTTCTTCCATGAATGGCGGCAACCAAGACAAAGTCCGAAACCAGCTCCCACCTTTAGGGACAACTGGGACAACAGGGTGTGAGAAGAGGGGATGAATGTGACTGTCCCAGCAGCCAGGGCTTTAACCTAAGATGGTCTGGCCTTTCACACTGGCCGCTCAGGGCAGGAAAAAAGCCATTGGACACGACCCAGAAGAATAGGTAGGAATAAAATATCTAGCAAGAAGCATACATTAGTTCCTAAAAAGTCTTAAAGAGGATTAGCAAAACAACCTGCAGTTTCTGTGGTTGTAACTGACCTTGGGGTCTGATACACAAGAGTCCAGATTCCTCGCTCCTCATTCA
Organism: Saccopteryx leptura; assembly: GCF_036850995.1. Lineage (NCBI taxonomy): Eukaryota > Metazoa > Chordata > Mammalia > Chiroptera > Emballonuridae > Saccopteryx > Saccopteryx leptura. Next base: position 6,339,849 of record NC_089514.1, on the reverse strand, counting down.
TTGAGAAGTGGAGTCAGCTGCCCTCCTGTTGAACCTGGGCTGACTTGAGTGATCTTCCTGACTGATATAATACAAAAGAATGGACTTCCCGGGACTTTTTAAACTGGTTATGACTGGTCCGAAAACTTCTTTGACGTAGGTTTATGAGAGGGTATTGACAAACTAGGAAATGGTTTTTCAGAATAAATCTGAACCCATAGAGCAGGGGTCTCAAACTCGCGGCCCGCCGAACAATTTTGTGCGGCCCGCAGACTAATCCACGAAGTTCAAAATATTTTGGATAAAATTAAGTAAGCCTAGGGGCCTACTTGTATTTTTCATTTCTCTAGCATCCTAACTAGATATTAGCTTAGTTAACAGCAGTTGTGATGCGAACTACAGTTTCTGGGCGTTTTGTGACACTGAGTAAACTGCATGTACGATTGTGCTTGTTGTACTGATTTTTTTTTTTGTTTTCAACTGCAGTGAGAAAAGTGTTGCGTAACAGTTGCCTTTTGTAGACCTAGTGCGGCCCGCCGACTGGCTGTGATCTTGCTCTGCGGCCCACATGCTGAGTTGAATTTGAGACCCCTGCCATAGAGCTTTACTCTGGTCCCTTTGCCTCGGTTTATAGATACGTTTGCTCATTAGCTTCTGCAGACAGCGAAGTTTTTGATACATGTATAATTGTGGAACGAATATCGCCTCACACGGTTACCATTTCTGTATGTGGGGAGAGAGGGGAGGTCACTTCAGATCCACTCTCTTAGCAAATTTTAAGTAAGCGATGCAGTATTATTAGCTGTAGGCATCACGCCACACATTAGATCTCCAGAATTCCTTCGCACTGTGGAACTCAGCTTTGTGCCCTCTGACCCAAACCTCTCTCTTTCCTCACCCCCTTCCTCTGGCAATCCCTGTTCCACTCTCTGCTTCCAGGGGCTCAACTTTTCGGGATTTTGCATAAAAATGAGATCATGCAGTATCCTTGCAAATGAGATCATTAGAGAACATGTGAACGAGATTGTCTTTCCGTGTCTGGCTTATTTCATCTGGCACGATATTCTGCAGGTTCATCCCTGCTGTTGCAGATAACGGATTTCCTGCTTTTCATGGTTGAACGCTACCACGTTCTTCATCCGCTCACTTGTTGATGGCCACTCAGGGTTGTTTCCATATCTTGGCTATTGTGAATAGTGTCCTAATGAACACAGGATTGCAGACAGCTCTTTGAGATACTGTTTTATTTCCTGTGAATTTGTACCCAGAAGTGGGAATGCTGGCTCACCTGGTAGTTCTGGTTTTCAGTTTTTGAGGGCCCTCCACACTGTTTTCCATCATAACCGCACCATTTTACATTCCTGTCACCAGTGCACGAGGCTGGCCTTTTCTCCACATCCTTGCCAACACTTACTGTCTCTTGTCTTTTTGAGAAAAACCGTTCTAACAGGTGTGAGTTGATATCTCATTGTGGTTTTGATTTGAGAAATACCCTGGGGAAAGGATCACTTATTTAGGGCCTCAGGGAAAAGAACAGAAGGATTAGAAGTGGTATAATTTGCAGGTAAAGATGAGTCTGGCTTCAGAGGGAAAGAGATACAGGAGTGTAGACTTCAGATGCTTGGAAGGAGATTGATTTTTTCCCTTTTTTTTTCTTTGCTAAAGAATTGCTGAGAGTGTCTATTTTATGATCAGTGTTTTGTTTTTAGGCCTTAGCATTTTCATAAAAGAAAGTTGAACCATATATTATTTGGGATTTTTTTTTTTTTTACTACATTTCTAGCATCCCTCAGAAACGGATTACTCTTGATATGCCAAAATTCCCCTCATGGCCATTATAATTGTAAGTCGCTCTTAATAAGAATATTCCCATCGGTCATGATAAGCAAAATTATTTTGGTTATAGTAAGACAAAATAGAGGAGGCGTAAGTTCTGCCAGAATGGAATCACAGTTTTAATGTACAGGTGAGCCATGGCAAGCAAGGGGCCCTACCAGGGCGGAGTCAGCTGCGTGCCCTCGTGACTGGCGTCTTCCCTTACCCAGTCAGCAGAGGGTGTGATCGGTGCCCGGGTGATGGTTGACCTCAGAATATGGACCAACCAAAGCAGCCTTCTTTCATAATTTTTCCTCACAAAAGTTTTGTAGGGAACTTGAAGCAAAATTCAACAAACTACCTTTCTAATGAACTGATCATTGGCATAACAGACCTACAAACATTTGACAAGTAAAACTTGCTCTCTATGGCATTGATGTTTTCTGTATGATGTATGGTCACTAATATAATAGAATCTTTACACTTTTCTAGTGAAGTCATTCTAATTCATATTTATTTTATACTTTCTGCCATTGTTGGTCTAAGGAAATAGCATTGTTTCTGTGTGTATATGTGTGATCATATAATATTAATCAATGGTCAACTGTCATTTACTCTCTTATGAAGTCTGTTGTATAAATGAGTCCCTCTTAGGTATAATGTATATGAGTATTTCTTTCTTTTTTTTTTTTTTTTTAGAATTTTTTTTTTTTCTGAAGCTGTAAACGGGGAGAGACAGTCAGACAGACTCCCGCATGCGCCCGACCGGGATCCACCCGGCATGCCCACCAGGGGGCGATGCTCTGCCCCTCCAGAGCATCGCTCTGCCGCAACCAGAGCCACTCTAGCGCCTGGGGCAGAGGCCAAGGAGCCATCCCCAGCGCCCAGGCCATCTTTGCTCCAATAGAGCCTTGGCTGTGGGAGGGGAAGAGAGAGACAGAGAGGAAGGAGGGGGGGATGGAGAAGCAGATGGGCGCTTCTCCTGTGTGCCCTGGTCAGGAATCGAACCCGGGTCCCCCGCACGCCAGGCCGACGCTCTACCGCTGAGCCAACTGGCCAGGGCCAGTATATGAGTATTTCTAAGACCTTCATCTCTCTCCCTGAATCCCAAGCTCTTGCCTTTTTAGAAAGCTGTTAACTATACAATCTGCTGATCCTACACAAGAACCTGTTGACTAAAATAGACTGTGCATCTTCCTGCTAGAGAAATGAGACCATTTCTATCACCTAATTTCCAGTGGCTCCTTTTTCCATCTAGCTTAAGTAGTTAGTTTTCATGGGGAAGTCATCAAAGCACAGCACATTGTTTTAAAGTATATTTGTGAAGCTCTAACAGCAGCCATCATCGGTGGTTTAGTATGTCGAATTCCAAAACCTTGCTTCTTAACTGGATCTCTTTCCAGACCAGAAAGATCTCTACTGGCTTAAAGTCTTCCAAGGTTCGTCTCCATTAAGCTGGCCGATGGCATGGCATTTAGGTCCGTCCTTCCTCCGCTGGGTATGTTTCGGTGACATCCCATCAGGTTGTAGCTCATTCAGGACTGGTCCGTCGTCCCACCTGATCAGCGGGAGTTCTCTCTTCTCACGACCAGAAGCCTACACTGTGAAGGGCTTTGGCTCCCTGAGATAAGCAGTGCACTCTTTTTCCTGGTTTGTTTTTCAACTAGTTTCTCTCATGTGTGATTTATGGATGCTCAATGCATTTGAATGGAGACACTTCAATGATAGTTCATCTCTTCTTAGAGGGAAAAGAAAAAAATCAAATGTTTCAAAATGTCCTAAATTTGTTTTCTGAGAGCCAAATCAGCAAAGTATAAAACAATGAAATGCCCTGACGTCATCAGAATCCATGTGTAGACTTAACAACACTTACTTTCCGACACCAAGCAGACAGGCCCCCACTACTCACTGACGATGTTTTCCGGGGGAAAAACAAAGGCAAGGAACCTTGAATTCTGGAGTAATGAGTAATTTTGATTGTTTCATGAGACAAAGGACTGGATTTAATGACATTTAAATAGAGTGAACTGTGGTAACTAAAATTCACAAAATATGTTAGAAAAATCTTTATTTTCTTAAAAATTTTTATTTCAAGATTGAATGTGAGCTGCCATTGGCATTTGGCTTATGTATTTGATGTAAGCATATTGCAAAGTGGTAGTTGTCACAGTAACAATTACTAGTTTTGTGAAACAATCTATCTGCAAGGCATTCTCTGATTCCGAGTACTAATCAGTTCCTAGAGATGCACATGCAGATTTCAGAGGGCCTGGTCTCTGCTTCTCATTTCCTCAGCAGAATGAGATTTCACAGAACTCCCTCCGTCCTGTGTCCCCTCCTCTTCCTTTCTCCTTGTCCCCAATCTCCCTTTCACAAGGCTTCTTCTTCTCTTCATTTTAAAACTCTTTTTTTTTGCTGGGGTCTCCAATAGCCTCATAATTGCCCAGTTTAAAGTCCTCAGTACCCTTGATGTTTCCTCAGATTCCTCAGCTGCATTTCGTACTTTTGACATCCTCCTCCTTACTGCACTTTTTCTGTGCTTTCTGGGGACAGCGGTTTGCCTGTAATCTTGTCAGCACTCTGGGGTTCTGTTTAGTTTTCTCATCACATACATCCTCTTCCCGAGTCCCCTCATCGATAGGACTTCAACTACTCTGCAGGAGCAGAACCCTCCTCAACCTGTATTTCCATCCCAGGCATGTCCCGTGCATTCGGGACTGTCATTATCAACACCAGTCCGGGGCCTCGTGTGCAGCGCATGCTGAAATCCGAGGTTTGGCTCCGTAAGCCTTGCTCTGTGTAGCCTGACCTGTTTCCTCGAACGAACCATTCTCTGGTCTAAAGACTGCAGCTTTCAGATTCATCTTTCACCGTCAAGTTCTTTTTTTATTCCTGGACCCCGTCTTATCTTTCTCACCCCTCATTTCTCATTTTTCATTTCTCATTTAGTCTGCTTACGAGTCTCCCCAACTTGTGGTTTCTCCAGCTTTTCACATCTCATTCTCCGCAACTGTCACGGTCTAATCTTTCAAACAGCAACTGAGTAATTCATCTTAAATCGAATTTGATGTATACAATAAAATATCAATTGATGTGTGTAAAATTTCAAGCCCTTTGTTCCAAATCGAGTTACCCAATATTTCTCATTTCATCTGTGATGTCTGTATTATTGTATAATCAATTCTCACACACAATTGGATCTCTTTCTGGGCAACCCTTCCCAATCCATCCTTATAGTTGCTTGTCAGAGGGTACTGCTTCCTTATATGACCCACTATGTCTTCATAATGAACTGAGATACTTTGTATAACTAAATTCTTTCACATTATTGGTCTTTTCTTTCTGAGTTATCTTTGATTTAATCAACTAGTGATTTTATTTTCAAGCCATTTTGTGTTTCGAGTTCATTTAAATTGCATTGAATCTGTGACATAATATAGGGGCAAATTGACGTTTTTATATGTACAGCTGCTTTTGAATAACATAGTATACCAACCCACTTATTCTTTCAAAGCATTTACCCTTAAACATTTGTAGTCTCTTTTAAGATAGATTTCAGACGGAGAACTAAAAAGGGGTAATAGGTCCCCTTTTGCCACTTTTGTTTTGAAGTGAATCATGTTGTGAGAACATTCCCTTCTAACCATTTCATATGATTTTGAGTTGTCATGGGAAAATTGGGTATTCGTTTTCAGCCCTCCCGTCTCCGGCACCTTTCTGCGAGCGTTTTAGGCCAGTCCTCCCTGAAGATGGAAAGAGAGCCGCTAAGTTCCAGGGTGGCACAGATAGCTGAAAGTCCGTTACAATTTGGTATTTAACAGGAATACGACCTTGTCGTGTCGTCACAGCTGGTGGGGATGGGATATCATAATTGCAATTAAATGTACTTTTTAAATGGAGCATATTAATACGCACAATTCCGACATACTACTATTTTTTTTAACCTTCATTTTGAAGATTAAAAAAAAAATCCCTACAGCCGAAACCAAAGCTAACTGGAAGTCCCAGAATTCGTGCACGGTGGCCCCCAAGACCTGGGTCAGGTGAGCACATCTCTAAAGTCCGTGAGTGCGCTGTGACCCGCACCGCGCGGCCTGGGGTCAGCAGTCTGGGTGGTCCCAGGGCTTTCCTCGGTTCGTCTCCCCACCTGTCAGCACCGAAGAATTTTCTCTTCCCCAGAACCATGTCCCCATATTCCTCTCTCTGAAGCCCTCTCCCTTCTTTCACCCGGAACTCGTGTATTAGGGTTAACAACTCCTGACCAACCTCTACTCATTCACTGGCCACGCCCTTCACCTTCAAGTTTTACAGAAGGTCTGTTTCCTGCATTCCTCCCTGCACCTGCTCTCCTCACTACATCCGAGGACCTGGCACCCGGCACCTGGCTGCTGGCGGCTGGCGAGGGGTCAGGATTGGGCTTCTCTATGTCACTGATGCTCTCAGGTGACAGCGCCTCCATCTTCATGATGCTTTAAAAGTCATGACATTCAGTGACCCTTCGGAATGCATTAGAATCACTGGTTCAAACAGACTGGAGCCAGGGGTCTGAGGATTTGAATATTGACAAGTGAACTTGTGACACGGATACTGCTACTCAGGAACATGCATAGGAATCACTTGTAGATCCAACTGTGAAGAATAAAATCTATAAAAGTTTTAGAGACGAGGCTTCCTCTTGCATAGAGTTAAAATGATCTTACCATATTCTCTGGTACTGATATTTGAAATGATCCTCTTAATTTCACCAAATATTAATTTGACAATACTTATGTAAAGCCATGCAATTTTTTATATATTAGATAAAACAAGTATTAATTGTAAAACGTTTTTGAGAGCAAACTAGGTAATCCATTATTAAAGTTGTAATACATGAATGTAAAATTACCTTGTTTCAGAATTATTTCCTCAGTTCATTCTCTCAAGTGTCATTTTGAATTTTGTCATTGCAAAACCTTGGAAAAGAATCCAGTGTCCCCGTATCCCTGAAGTCTTGTATTATTCATAGTACTATTTTATAAATGGCAGTATATTATCTTTTATATTAATATCTGTATGTTCATTACCAGCCTTCGGCAATGCTTAGTATATGTAATCTCAGTAATTATACCATGCAGGAAACGCTCAACCACCCTCTACTTTTTGGAATGCTTTGCAATTATTTTTCAATGTATTGTTTAGCTACACACATAAATTACTGCTAAGAGCCTGAGTTGAGGATAGTGTGAATTCATGTGGCAATTCTAATTAAAGCTGTGAGTTGACACTCAGTTATTTACATGTCAAATGTTAGGGAAAACACTGTTTTCTAGATAAGGAAAACACATATCTAAAAGGTCTCATAAAGCACAGGCACCAGCGATGGAAAGTTATTGCTGAAAACCAAAAGAGAGAACAAGATTACCTGTACATAACATTTTGGGAAATTCTGACAGAACAAGGTTATTTTTTATAAAGCAAGAAAAAAAAATTCACCTTATCTCTCTTTATTTTGGTGCACTGAAAATGAATGATCTCTGTTCCTATGTGAAAAGCTGCATTCCTGTAATTTACATATGCTCTGTGCCTAGATAAATTACCGTCAGCTCCTGTCGTTGACATGAATATCAGCGGAGCACCGGAATAAACACGACCACAATAAGAGAGAATTTTCTTTTCCACGGGGGCTTCCTTGCGTGGAGTAGAGAGCAGTGTGAATTAACGAATTTTAAATCAGTTCTATTTGAATGCTGTCAGGCATCTCCTAGAAGCGCTGGAGGGTTTCATGGGAACTTGAAATTCTTTTCAAAACTACTCACTCAGGCTTGCTGGGGCCCAGTTTTCCGTCTTACGTCTTTTTCCTGAATGTCAGTCAGCTTGATTCCCTGCTCCTCTATGACCCAGCTCCTGCTTCCCTATCAGTGCGTTCTGGAACCTCATGGCTCGCCCACAGGGCCCCAGCCCACGGGGCCCCAGCAGCCCCAGCCCACGGCAGCCCCAGCCCACAGGGCCCCGGCAGCCCCAGCCCACGGAGCCCCAGCAGCCCCAGCCCACGGCAGCCCACCCATGGGGCCCCAGCCCACAGCAGCCCCAGCCCACAGCAGCCCAGCCCACGGCAGCCCAGCCCACAGCAGCCCAGCCCACGGCAGCCCCAGCCCACGGGGCCCCGGCAGCCCCAGCCCACGGCAGCCCAGACTGTCAGAGCTTCTGATTCAGCTCCACACATGTGACAAACCCAAATGGAAAAGCTGGGGAAGGAAACCAATCCAGGGACTGTGGGTTGAGCGAAGTCATGTATGTCCGGAAGAGCCGGGCCCCTTACGTCAGGCTCAGGGTGTGGGGGCAGCATTCCAAGTCTTCTCTTCCTTTCTGTTACAGAGCAAAAGGTCTGATTCCTTAAGATGCATGGAGTCCCTCTACACCACTCTCCTCCACTGCCATTAGTTGTTAGCTCCGAGCACACTGTCATCATTGTTACACCTGTACATATACGTCTAGGTACCGCGATAACCCGAAGTGGGGGTTGCGGAAGCCACAGGCAGCCTAGCTGAGCCCATTTCATTTTGTTCTCGGCGACGACTCTGCCTGCATTATCACTCTGCGCTGATGACTGTTTCTTACACATCAGAGAAATGAACAAGAAGGGATCCTGTGCCTTCACCAGGCTGTAGACACCAGACACGCCTGCCTCTGTGCCCATTTGTTCATCTTCCCCGTATCCCAGCGAGGACTGCCCACCCTCCTCTCGAAGCCCCAGGCCTCTTGCATCTACTGGGAGCTTCGGCCCTCCGGCTTTGCCCGCGACCTTACTCCTCATCGGCCTCTCTGGCAAATGTTCCCCATTGGCGTTGGCGCACGGTGTTGTCACTCCCATTGGAAAGAGTCCCCTGGGACCTGCACCGTCCCTCCAGATGTGGCCTTGTGCGTGTCCTCATTCTCTCATTCTTCACAGCCGAACTCCTTGAAACATTTTCTTACAGCTGCAAAGGTTCCGTTCCTCCTTCCCCTTCTTTTCCACCCACTGTGACCTGACTTGTCACCCCCACCTGCACCAAAACCGCTCTTGCAGAATAAACGCTGATATCCATGGTGCTTTAAAATAGTGAACACTTTTCTGTGCTCGCTGGCCTTGACGTTTTCACAAGTATTTGATGCCACTGATGTTTCCGTTTCTTCAGACACAGTTTTTTTATATTGGCTTCCACGGGTCCACTCTTTCCTCACTCTTTTCTGGCCCCTTTTGGTTAAGTCTTTACTTGTGTCTCCTTTTCTTATTTTACATATTTCATTTCTTACCATATAAATCCTGGACCTCCATCTTGTATCTGTCTTCTCTATATTAAAGCGGTATTAACCATCTCAGCGAGAGTTTTAGGATCTTTCTTTTGACCCACTCTTTTAAAATATCCAAATTATATATTTTAACAAGAATCTGTTTCCATTGGATTTTTTTCTTCTTCTAGAGACATGTAAGGTCTTTTAAGGAGGCAATATATTTTGGTCGGCCTTGAAAAATTTTCTTAAATCACTTATTTTTGCTTCTTCATTTTTTTCTGTAATGTTTTAGAAAACTCTTATCATTCATATATAGGATATACTTGATTAATGAACCAATTTTCTTCAGTGTTCCATTTTCTTGTCTTAACACTTTTTTCCTTCTCGATTTCATCTTATTTTGTTTTCGAACACTTCTAAAGAGTTTCTCATTTCTGCGATTGTGTTATTTTCTTGAGCTCTTTCCTCCCTCTGATTTTTGGTTTGTGTAGCATTTGGCTGCTGTTCTGTGCGTGTTCTCTTTATTGTCAGAGGATATTAATAACGAGTGTGCGTGTGTGTGCGTGTGTGTGTGTGCGCGTGTGTGTGTGCGTGCGTGTGCGTGCGTGTGCGTGTGTGTGCGTGTGTGTGTGTGCATGTGTGTGCGTGTGCGTGCGTGTGCGTGTGTGTGCGTGTGCGTGTGTGTGGTCTTCAGCCTTCTTCACACGCTCGCCTTTCCCCCACACTCCTAATTTCTGTGTGTGCTGTGGTCCGTGTCTTTCCTATCGGGAGGCTTCTCAGGAGGCCTGGAGGGCCAGCGCTCCTTGCTTTCTGGTTGTATGTGAAAGTGCAGCGCCCGCTCCCGACACGACGGGTCACTTGTGATCCTGCATGCGGGGCTGCTTTACCAGAAAACTCAACGTGATGACCTGTGTGTCCATTCCCCGACCTCACAGAGAGACTCTTCCGATCACTTGGACTAGGAGACTCTACGGCTCGCCCTTGGAACTGTGGCGCATGAATCGCCCGGCCAGTGCCCCGGGAACAGAACGGAGGGGGGAAAGGTACAGACACTCCACTGCACACTGTCATTAGCCCTGTTTTTCACACGGCGCCTCTGCCTCATGTGTCCTAGTTCAGAGACTGTTTAGAGCAGTGGTCCCCAACCTTTTTTGGACCACGGACCTGTTTAATGTCAGAAAATATTTTCACCAACCGGCCTTTAGGGTGGGATGGATAAATGCACAAAATAAAATTATGCGACCGGCATAAAAACTGTGGTATTTTTAAATATAATTGTTGAACTTACGAGACAAGCATCAAGAGTGAGTCTTAGATGGATTGTAACGGAGGGAATCTGGTCATTTAAAAAAAAATAAAACATCGTTCAGACTTAAATATAAATAAAACAGAAATAATATGTTATTTATTCTCTCTCTGCAGACCAGTACCAAATGGCCCACGGACTGGTACCGGTCCACGGCCCGGGGTTTGGGGACCACTGGTTTAGAGAGTGCACTTTCTATCTCTGCTGAGTGTGGGGCTTGAGGTGGCCAGCAGCCTGACGTGGGGAAGGGGAGGGGATGGTAGCAAAGGCTTGGGGTCCGGAGGGAGTGGACAACATGTTCTTGAGCACGTTTTCCAGTTTTGGCCCCACTCTCGTCTGTCTCCCAGAGACAGCGGTATTGTGGGAATTCTGAAGGGCAGGTCAAAGCGCTCCTCACCTTGAGCTCTTCCAGCCTAGAACTAGCGTTCTGGCGAGAATCTCTGCTCACTTGTCCTTCTGGCCCCCAGCTCCCAAACGCCGCCGCTGTCTCTTCCCTCCTAGCTCCGTCCTTACAGGTCTGTGGGTTTCAGAAATGCATTTTATTGCTGTTTGAGTAGAGGGGAGGGACAAATAATGGCCGCATTTCAGAAGGATCGATTTAAAAACATCAATCATGTCATGTCACATCCCTGCTCAAAACATATCAAGGGCTTCCGGTCCCACAGGGATGGAGCACACCGTCCTGACATGTGTGGCCCTGAGGCCTGCTCTCCGCCCTGTCTGTCTGTCCCTTGCCTGATCAATAAGCGTCAGACACTGACCTCTTTTCATTTCCTATAATGGGACTGTTCCCCCTCCCCCGTGGCCGTCTCCCCACATTCCTCACCAGGCTACTGCAGTTACTCACTCTCCAGCCGAACTGTCAGCTTCTCTGGTAGGCATTCTCCCCGCCCATTTTAAGAAGGTGGCTTTGTTACATTACGTGAGCACACCCTGTATTATTATTATTATTATTATTATCATCTTGTCCTTGCTGTTGCCTGGCAGCAGCAGGTGGGCCTCACTGTGATTGCTTTGTTTGCCTCTTGAGCATGTCCTTCGCTTGGAAGAGAGGGACGCACGTTCTGCTGACCAGTACATCGGTCCGAGGCCCTAGCTGTTACGGATACGTAGTTACTACTGAGTATACATGGAAGGTGATGGGTGTGAGCTGCCTCGTGCAGGGTGTGGGTTTCCTCAGGAAAGGTGAGGACTTAGGAGAGGATGATGCCAAAAGTGCCACCGAACCTCTTTGCTGATGCGAGGATAGAACTCTCAAGTGGTTCCTGAAACACGTGATTGCATCAAGGGCTTCTGCCAGACCCCTTCTCTGGGGCCCGAAGTTCTCTTCAGAGGATGGAACTTGCTTTTATTCACTGTGTGACTGAGCATGCTACATACATCTTCAGCTCCTCACGTTCTCGTGTACGATGGGCACAGAAAGTCAGCACACTGGCTTTTTCAACGATTGCTTACTTGACACGTGGAAAGCCATTGGCAGTGCTCTGTTTGCCGTGAATACTGAATGTAATTTCAGGGGGGTCCTCGGGTTATGACACAGTTCTGTTCCTACAACAGTGACGTAACCTGAATTTTGGTGTAAGTCGAAACACACCCTAGCCTTACACAAACGGAGTACTTGAGCTTTTAACAGTCCAGAGTGGCGTAAGTGAGCATACTGGGGGACTCCGACTTCTTCACTCATATGCCCCGTTACTGCGTGTTCTTCAGCTGTGTGCAAACTAGTTCGCCCACATAGTCTGTAAGTATGAAGCTAACGGCGTAAGCTGAAACACTTGTGTCTCAATTTTTTTAACGTTTTATGGAAGTGAGCGTCGTAAACTGAAAAGGTCATTTGTCGAGGCTGCCGTAACCCGAGCAACCCCTGTATTAGTTTCCTGCTCATTTTCTCTATGGCCTACATTGATTGGATATAAGAAAGTATCTTATCTTGGTAGTAAAACAGAGTATATTATTATGGGACATTGTGAAATTGACTTTTCTAACTGCCTTAAAAATTAGGATAGACTCACCTGTCAGATCTTCATTGATTAAGTCAGCCTCTCCAGGTCTTTGGAGGGTTGCAGATTCTAAAGTAGAAGAATAGTTTAGTCGTAGGGACATCTTTCATAATGTAGAGCACCCCTACTAGCCACAGTGATCTGACTGGAGGTCTCTGAAACTGGACAGTCCTAAAAGGTTCAAGGCACACTAGGAAGCAGTACCTGTTCAGCCCCAAAAGACAGAGTTATATTCATGACCTTGACAGCATGAGATTCTATCTGATGTTTTCCCGATTTATAAATACATGAAGTATTCCCTAACATGCAGCAATGGCTAAGTTAGCTATATTAGCTAATTAGACATTAAATGGCTGAAAGGACAATTTTAGGGTTTTCTTGTTGTAGCGGGCAAGAAATGTCTGAACACTCAGCATCCTGACATTACTTTTAAATAGCCATTTCTCTCAGGTCAGTTTTATTTATTCACACAACAGGTATTAGTTGAGATCCTCTTTCTTGTAGAGAACTATTAACTTTGTCTATTTGCCTGTTTGTTTGTTTATTTAGCATAATACTGTAGAGAAATATCAGTCCCAGCTCATTGCTGTCTTTCCTTTTCATTAAAGCTTGACCTAATATGTTCTGACTTTTTACGAAAAATTAAAACCCACATAACTGACCGAAAAGGGAGAGGCCACATTCATCTGGAGAAATCAGCTAGTGTTCCCTAGAGAAGGCGGAGCCTGTGCTGCGTATCAATGCGCTCAACCTGAGGTAAGTCTCCCACGTGACTCGGAGAGACTGGACGCTTATTCAGGTGACACCAAAGAAACCAGCTTGACGGGGTCATCGCGCTCACGTGGGGTGGTTGTGAGAGTTCAGCTGGAATCGCGTTTCTGAGCAGCATCTCTCTATCCTGTCCGCTCTCGCCCAGCCTACCAAACTCCCACCGGCCCCACCAATACCAATTATTGCCCTCCACTGGGGAAATGGACGTCTTATACAACATCACATCCTTGTATCTTTTGCCTACAGGCTTCCTTATAAGAATGCTCAAAGCCTGCCTAGGCTCTACGTCAGGGGGGGTTTGGACCTGATAGCTCCAACACCGAGTTAGGTTTGGACTGCATTCCGTGTCGTGCCGGAGAGAAAGCTTGTCTCAGGCACACGAACAAAGATGGTCTTTTCCACACGCAGCCGGATTAGCTGGTAGGACTTGGGATACCGCCGTAGGCTTGGTTCATTCCTGAGTCACGTCATTGACAATGATGAGTAGCACGAAGACCGACTTGCAGATTATGTTTCAGAGTTGCTGGAGCTGAGTTCCTGCTCGGAGACGCCCACGAACAAAGGTGGTCTCTTCCACAGGCAGCCGGATTAGCTGGTAGGACTTGGGATACCGCCGCAGGCTTGGTTTGTTCCTGAGTCACTTCATTGACAATGATGAGTAGCACGAAGACCGACTTACAGATTATGTTTCAGAGTTGCTGGAGCTGAGTTCCTGCGCGGAGACGCCCCAGAGGCACTGGTGCGGCAGCTTGCATGGGCACTGCCAGGCGCTCGGTGCGGGCGGCCTCTGTGCCCAGCGGCCGCGGGAGGACGGTGGGTGGGCGTCTCTGAGCTAAGCCGCGTTCATGGTCCTGGTGAGAGAGCTATGGAAGCCGTTATCCAGACTGGACACTTCTGTCGCTTAGCAATTATAAAGGCTTATAAATGGGGGTGCAAAATAAAAACAAGTGTCTTCTTTTTTTTTTTTTTGTATTTTTCTGAAGCTGGAAACGGGGAGAGACAGTCAGACAGACTCCCGCATGCGCCCGACCGGGATCCACCCGGCACGCCCACCAGGGGCGACGCTCTGCCCACCAGGGGGCGATGCTCTGCCCCTCTGGGGCATCGCTCTGTTGCGACCAGAGCCACTCTAGTGCCTGGGGCAGAGGCCAAGGAGCCACCCCCAGTGCCCGGGGCCATCTTTGCTCCAATGGAGCCTGGGCTGCGGGAGGGGAAGAGAGAGACAGAGAGGAAGGGGGGGGGGTGGAGAAGCAGATAGGCACTTCTCCTGTGTGTCCTGGCCGGGAATCGAACCCGGGACTTCTGCACGCCAGGCCGACGCTCTACCACTGAGCCAACCGGCCAGGGCCAAAACAAGTGTCTTCTTAATGAACTCATCTGGACTGGAAGGGAATTAGGTGGGTAGGAGACTTGCCAGAAGCCTCTCTGTTTGATGGAGGGGAGCTGGAGGCAGGACTCCCCTGGAAGCCCGAGGCTCTCCGCAGGTGGGCGTGACCAGCAGGCACAAGGGGAGAGAGGCTGTGGCCACTTCGGCTTTCAGAGGCCGGCCTTAGATTCACACACTGGCTGGTTTTGCTTCAAGTTTCCTTGGATTATGTTCCTCAATGTACGTTGAACTTATCTGTTCAACCTTTTAATAAGTTGGTGAGGAAATCTCGAACAATTTATTCCTAGTGAGGAGGCTGAACCGAGATTGTTCCGGTGTACGATTTCCAGATGCTGTGTTTGCATGGCCCCATCTTGAGAGAATTTTAATGTGTGTATAATCCGGGTGGAAGGTGGTATGAGAAATATGTTTTGAAAATGGGCCAATTCTACGCTTTCTGTTTAGTTCTAGACAATGATCCGATTCTCAAGGTTGTGATGTCGGACATTTTAATATTTTAAGCCAAATCTTCGTTTTGTGTGTTGTGTTTTCCTCTCTGGTTGGTACAGACACACGAACAGACTCCATAGTCTTCAACATAGAGCAACTCTGTCTTGCTTTAAATGCGTAACTTTAATTGTTCTGTTGGCTAATTTTTGTTTCCAAAATAGAAAAGTATTTTTTATACTTTATTTAAGGAAAGGGGCTAAAAAGGATCTCTTTCATGGTGTTCAAAATCTCAATTTGAGATCGTTACCTGCTGATTTTAGGGGAATAGAGAAAGAAAAGCTGATACCACTTTAAAAGGAATTGTATCTTAAAAGTATTTTTACTTTCTGGGAAATTTTCTAGACTATAGCTGATATGGAAATAGCTCATTTCCAGGGGATTATCCCTTTAGGAAACTTAATATTGTTTTTTATCTTAGGGAAAAAAAAAATGTCACCTGGAGACTTCTTTCTCTCAGATGTTAAATGGATGGAGCAGCGATTGAAGCCAGTGGGAAAACTGTGTCTGAAAATATTAAAGTAACTATTTGAGTTGACATTTCTTTTTTTTCAACTTTACACACACACATGCACAAATAGACATACACACACATACACACAAAACATGCTAAAGATACATTAGGATGCAATGAGATAGTCTTAAGAATTTTTCTCTAGACAACCATCATTAGAATTTGCTGTGTGTAGAAGCCCCAGTTAGAGTACCGGACTATGGGAGTGAGGGCAGTGTATACCCTGTGTCACATTCTGCAAAACTATTTTGGTCTCTAACATCACGGACCTCTAGTCGTGTGACCCCAGCCATCCCTGTACCTCTCAGGGGTATCTCCATAATGTTGACAGGTCCCCTAGGGCAGTGTGCTGAGATCAGGTTCAAGGATGATTATGAGGGGGAAAAATCATGATCATAAAGGTTATTTATAAACATTCAAAAAAAAAAAAAGAGAGAGAGAGAAAGGAGAGGTGTTCTTTTTTTGTCCACTCACTGCATTTTCCCTAAAAGTTCATTTGACAGCGATTTAAACGGGAAATGGATATTACCTTCATGTTATTCATATCCAGTACTGAGAATGTGTTTCTTTCACAGGCATCAAGTCAAATGATAACTGTCTAAAACATTGAACTTGGACATAGTCTGGTCTGATTGTTTACCAAGAAGTTATTTTTAGTTCTCTGTCCCATTTATTTTTTGCTCTCTGGGACTTGGTTGAGCTGGCTGACATGTCTTAGTTTTCAGGCGGAGTGAACTCACTGAGCGAGCATTAGTCTACGAAAACCTAATTAGAAATATGATACATAGGCTGCCAATAAATCATACAATAGATTTCTGAGCCCTCGGTGAAGGGTTTGGGGTCACAGCCAATGTGAATAACCCAGCCCAGCTGGGAATTAGTCCTCACTGCCATTTGTATGGAAAACAGCCCTGTGGTTGCTGATAGTTTTTTACTGGTGCTGGAAGTAATTTCTAAATAAAAGTAAAAAAAGAAAGAAGTGTTGAGAGCTTAGGAGGAAAGGCTTTCAGAAGCGTTTTTCTCTTTGAGATTTATATATTCTTATTATATCCCCTCTAGGATCACAAATCCCATGCTCCGGGACAGCCAGCATTAACATGGATGTTTTTGAGCAGACAGAAACTCAGGATGTAGTGGACCCCGTTCCTGTGGATAGAGTCAGGGTGCGGAGTGCAGGGAGGGGGTGGAAGTCTGCAGTATAAGCTAAGGGGCATATTCTGTGGACTCAGGAATCCCAGGTTTCAGTGCTTCCAGGACTGTGTGAGTATCTCAGTGAGGGAGAGACACAGCCTCATGTAAGTCATTTCCCTTTCTGAAACGCTTGTACTGTTGCAATGAATTGATTCCGTCTCAGTACTGCCGGTATGTGGGCTCTAGTCTCCTTGAGCAGAGCTCAGCACCCTTTAACAAGAGTCAACAGAAGAGAGACACTGAAAGACATCCCATTTACTGATGACTTGCAGCAAAGAGAAAACATTACCAGACAGGCATAAATAGGCGGGAAAGTATCCCCCACAATCCGGAGAGAAGTTAATCAGTAGAAACAGATTCAGAAATAAAAGGTGATGCGATCAGAAAGCAAAGATGTCCAAAATAAACAGAAAGTATTATGAATAGAGGGTTGGTTAAGGGAATCTAATCAGAAATAACATCATCAATAATGAAGTCAAATGATATCACCCAACATAAGGTGCATGTGTTTCCGGGTGTGTGTGTGTGTGTGTGTGTGTGTGTGTGTGTGTGTGTGTGTAATATGAAATATAGATACAAAATGTCTCAGGAACATAGGATTACTTTGGATCTCCTGGCTCAGCTTCGACACATATGTGTATAAATGGTCAGATACAGCATCTGTGGTTTAAAGAAGCACGGGGTCTCTTTAGCATTTTAGCAGGGGTGGTATCGCTGAACACACACATATCCACCTGTACGCAGAGACTCACCTCTTTTTAGAGATATTTAATGCAGAAGACATGTGGATCTATGTGTTTCCATATTTAAATACAGCATCCCTATAGACTATCCAAGTGAAGAGCTGATTCTTGATTGAAAAGCTGGAGGAACAAAGAGACTGTTTTCATGTTCATCGTTTTGTTTTCCTGGTAAGGACTGCTTGGAAGTGAAACACTGTTTCCCACAGTGATCAGCGGAGATGAGAAGAAAGCCTTGCTGGGCTCCATCCTGCAGGCAGTCCCTTAACACGCGTGGAGGCCGAGCTCTTGGGCTGAATGGGCTCTCCAGCTTCCCCCAGTGATGTGCATTTGAGGAGAGCCGTGCTTTGCGGGTCCCAGCGAGGGAGACTGAAAGCTTCCCTTAGGTACCACACAATAGTGGGGATGCTTCTGTAAATAATTAATCCTCATTTGAACGGTCTTGATCCGAAAGATTTGGGAGTTCACTTCAAATTAAGCACAGCAAGCGGGTTGCATCGTATTTTTTTTTTTAGCACAATTAAAACCCGAATTTAGTATAAGCTGTTGACACATTACCAAATAATTCCATTTTAAATATTTCCCACCGGGAACGCGCTGTGTTATCCTCTGTTTTCTAGAGTTGAGCAGAACCGCCTGGCACTAGCCTTCACTTGCATACTCTGTAAGCCTGTGGGAGACATTGATTTATAAATTGGTTGTTTTGTTTCTTTAAAAAAAAAAAAAAAATTGTTAGCAGCATCATTCCTCTCCCTGCTTTTTATCAGTATTTGTCAGTCCTTTTGTTTCTAAGAGGTCTTATAATCTAGAGCAACTACTTTCTGAGTCAGGAGATACTTTCTTACTCAGCGGTAAATGGAAAACCTATCCGTAAAGCAGAGGGAAGTTTAGCTATTCTGAAAGCCTCCTACTCCCAAGGCGCGGAGGCTGGGCACCCCCATGGATTCTTAAGAGTTTTCTTCAACTTTAGTTTTCTAATCACCTTCTAAAACTGCCTGTTAACACTTACTCCATCTGTATAGTGGGTTTGTTAGGAAGATCACAGGGAGGGGGTTATGCTTACTGTATGGTAAATGTGTCCTGTCCTCTGATGGCACGCAGTGGGGTTTGTCATTCCTGTTTCATCATATGCTGTACCAATAGGAAACAAAATGTCTCAGACTTTTTGTTTTGTTTTTGAGGACCTGAACCTGTGGAGGATTATATCAGTCAGGTAATGTGTAGAATGCACCTCAAATTGGAAATTTTCTGCCGGTTTCCTCATGATTATATCCGGGTGATGAGTGAGTGGTCGGGGTGGGGCCACAGAGGGAAAGTGGCATTTTCATCACCTTGTTCCTAGGGCACATGCTATCAAAATGACGTATCCCTGTTGATATTAGCCTTGGCCACCCGATTTAAGACTGTGTTTGTCCGACCCCTCACTGTAAGGCTCCTGTTGATTCTCTCTTCTCTGCTGCACCTGCAAGGAGCAAGCCCGGGGACTCAGCCTGCACAGAGGAGTGGGGAGTTGTGTTCTGTCCTCTTAAGGGCAAAGCCTCGACATTAGTTATGTAGCATCCTCCTGTATGAGAGATGTGTCGGTTCTATGTCCTTTATTTGTTCAACCATTCATCTCCCTGCGGACAATTTATTTTATACTATGGGTTATAAATCAGTACTGCTTCTTTGCTCAAATATTTCCAGATTTGGCCTTTGGGAGTTCTTCTGGTTGGCTCCTGAAATATTCCAGACTCATCTTCTATATTTCCTGTCCCAGACCTAGTATCAGCCGTTTCCCCAAGGAGTCCCGGCTCCTTGTTGCAGAATTGTGTCAGAAATCATGATCTCGTGCTCACTGTGCTTGTTGTCACTGGTATGCCATCATTCCTGGATCCTCTCAAGCTAACTGTGCTAAAAATCATGTCTGTACTATGTGTGTCTACGCATACATCTGTAACTGTTTCCATAGGTGGCCATATGTGTACTAAGCTACACTCGAATTCATTCTGATGTCTTCCCCATGTTGATCTGTAGCTTCTCACTCGAACAATGAAAACTATAGATCTCTCAGCCGTCATTGTGTCTTTCCTATTGCTGCTGTAACAAGTGATCACAGACACAGTGGCTTGAACAGCACTGATTTATGACCTAACCCTTCTGCAGGTCTGCATGATGTGAGCTTACTGCGCAGAAATCCAGGTGTCAGCATTGGGGTCGCTCTACCTCCAGGAAAGGAGCCACTTCCTTCCTTTCTCCAGCCCTCAGCCTCCACTGGAATGTTTGTAACCGCTTACCACAGTCACCCCATACTAGAAGCTCCTAGGCATTATTATTTAAACTGGTTGAGTAAATACCTACCAGCACAATTGCTGGGTCGCATATTACGAGTTTAGTGTTTTAGGAAACTGACGATCTCTCTTCCAAAGTGGCTGCATTATTTTGCAATTCCGCCAGCAGTGGCTGAACCATCCTGGGCCTCCGCACTCACCAGACATTGTTTTTTTTTTTATTTTTAACTTTTATTCAGTTTTTTTAGAGAGAGAGAGAGAGAGACATACAGAGAGAGAGAGAGAGAGAGAGAGAGAGAGAGAAGGGAAAGGAGCAGAAAGCATCAACTCTTCAACTCTCATATGTGCCTTGGCCAGGCAAGCCCAGGGTTTTGAACTGGCGACCTCAGTGTTCCCAGGTCGACACTCTCTCCACTGTGCCACCACAGGTCAGGCACCAGACGTTGTTTTAACCGGAGATTCACTAATGACAAAACACTACTGAGGGCCGGTTTCATATTCTCATCTGCCATCTGTGGAGATGTGTCTGTCCAGAACTTCTGCCCACTTTCAGATTATGTTTTGTTTTCTTTTCCTTGAGGTTTAAGAGTTCTTAGTATATTTTGGACACCGATCATTTACTAGTTATGTGTTTTCCGGGCACTTTTTTAGTCTGTGGCTTGTCTTTCTATTCTTTTAACAGTAACTTTGACAGAGCTGACTTTTTTTTCTTTTAATGAAGTCCGACATACCTTTTTAATGGATCTGTCCACTGTTGTTTTACTAAAAACTTCTCACCAAACCCAAGGTTATGTGAATTGTCTTTTATGTCTTCCTCAAGAAGTTTTATGTTTTTCATCTTAAATGTAAGACCCGGTTTGAGTTCATGTTTAATGTCAGGTGTAAGGTAGTATCTGTCAAGGTCCCCCTCCTTCCCCTCCTCCTCCTCCTCCTTTGACTCCTTCTCGCATATGAACCTCCAATTATTCCGGCACCACTTGTTGGAAAACATGGCTTAGGTTCCATTTGTTCCTATGTCAAAAATAAGTTTACTGTATTTCTGTAGTTCTGTACCGGGGTTTTTATTCTGTTCCATGGGTGAATGTGACTATTCTATTTTCATATCACACTATCTTGACTACTTTACTAGTTACAGTAAGACTCGAAGTCAGATAAAGGGAGTCTTCCAGCTTTCTTCTTCTTAAGTATTCATTGGCTCTTTTAGGACTTTTTTTTTCCCCTAATAAAATTTATACTATCCACAGAAAAGCTATTCAATATCCTCAGAATATCTTACTGGAATAGTGATCGGAATTGCATTGACTCCATAGGTGAAATTGGGAAGAGTTAACACCTAAACATTACTGACTCTTTAGCATAATTATGTATGCAGAACATCTCTCCATTTATTACAATCTCCTTTGACATATTTCACAAGTGTTTCATACTTGTGCTTATAGGTCTTCTCCGCAGTTTGTTAGATTTATGTACATTTCAGTTTTTGAGTGCTATTTTAAATGTTACTGTGTTTATAAATTTCAGGTTTCAATTGTTCATTGCTCATATATAGAAAGTAATTGACTTTTGTATGTTAACCTTGTATCTTGTAACACTCTTTCACTTATTTAGGTGTAGAATGATCATTTGCAAATTCTTTGTGATTTTCTTCAGGATCAATCATGCCATCTGTGATTAGAGATGGTTTTATTTCTTTTCAATTTTTTTTTTTTTTTCATTTTTCTGAAGCTGGAAACAGGGAGAGACAGTCAGACTCCTGCATGCACCCAACCGGGATCCACCCGGCACGCCCATCAGGGGCGAGGCTCTGCCCACCAGGGGGCGATGCTCTGCCTATCCTGGGCGTCGCCATGTTGCGACCAGAGCCACTCTAGCGCCTGAGGCAGAGGCCACAGAGCCATCCCCAGCGCCCGGGCCATCTTTGCTCCAATGGAGCCTTGGCTGCGGGAGGGGAAGAGAGAGACAGAGAGGAAAGCGTGGGGGAGGGGTGGAGAAGCAAATGGGCGCTTCTCCTGTGTGCCCTGGCCGGGAATCGAACCCGGGTCCTCCGCACGCTAGGCCGACGCTCTACCGCTGAGCCAACCGGCCAGGGCCTTTTCAATTTTTTTTAACTTTTATTTCTTTTTCTTGTCTTATTGCACTAGCAAGACTACCCACATGACTTTGAAGAGTAGTGATGAGAGGGAATATCCTTGCCTGGTTCTTAGTCATAGGTGTAAAGTGTCCTGTTTCTCACCATTAAGAAGAATATAAGCAGTCGGTTTTCTGTAGATATTCTTTATCAAATTAAGGAAATTCATCTGTGTTTTTAGTTGTAGAAAGTTTTATTTATTTTTTATTGTAAATGAGTACATGATTTTGTCAAATGTTTTTCCTATGATTATTGACAGAATTTTATGATGCTCCTTCTTTATTCTGGTGATGTGATGCTCAACATTGATTGATTTTCAAATGTTAAACCAGCTTTATTTACTTGCAATAAAACACACATACATGGTTATTGTGTATAATACTAGTCATATTGTATTGGGTTGTTTTTTTTTTTTGTTTTTTTTTTCTGAAGCTGGAAATGGGGAGGCACTCAGACTCCCCGCATGCGCCCAACCGGGATCCACCTGGCACACCCACCAGGGAGCGATGCTCTGCCCATCCAGGGCGTTGCTCTGTCACAACCAGAGCCATTCTAGCGCCTGAGGCAGAGGCCATGGAGCCACCTCCAGCGCCCGGGCCATCTTTTGCTCCAATGGAGCCTCGGCTGCAGGAGGGGATGAGAGAAACAGAGAGGAAGGAGAGGGGGAGGGGTGGAGAAGCAGATGGGCACCTATCCTGTGTGCCCTGGCCAGGAATTGAACCCTGGACTTCCGCACGCCAGGCCAACGCTCTACCACCGAGCCAACCGGCCAGGGCCTTGTATTGGTTTTGATTTGCTCGTAATTTGCTGAGTATTTTTACAGATACATTCATGTGTCTGTTAATCTGTAGTTTCATTTTCTATAATTGTTTTTCTGGTTTTGCTATTAGAGTGTTTTGTTTGCTTCTGCCTGCTGGAAGAGATTTTAATGAATTAATATTCTTTCCCCTTAATTTGTTGGTAAGATTCACTGGAGAAACCATTTGAATCTGGTGCTTTTTTTTTTTTTTTGCAAGTATATTAATTTTTGGTTAAATTATTTATTAGAGATAAGGCTATTCAGATAGTATAGATTACCTTGTGTGAGTTTTGATAGTGTGTGTCTCTCAAAGAATTGTTTCATTTCATTTACATCTAAAAGTTTTGACCATAGAGTTGTTTATTATACTTTTATGGTAGCTCTTTTGTTTGTTTTGATTTGACATTTTAATAGAAGTGCATATAGAACTGAATGATGTGTCTTTAGTTAATCCACTTAAGAAATAGTATTGATTACCAAGATGTCAATCAAGCCTTGTGCCTTGAGATGCTTATGATATGAAGCAAGCTTTGTATAAGCCTGTATAGCAGCTGTCTTTTTGAACTTTTTCTTTTTTTGTGTGTGACAGAGACAGAGAGAGACACAGAGAGGGACAGGTAGGGACAAACAGACAGGAAGGGAGAGAAATAAGAATCATCAATTCTTTGTTGCAACTCTTTAGTTGTTCATTGATTGCTTTCTTATATGTGCCTTGACTAGGGAGCCACAACAGACCAAGTAACCCCTTGCTCAAGCCAGCGACCTTGGGCTCAAACTTGTGAGCCTTGCTCAAACCAGGTGAGCCTGTGTTCAAGCTGGCAACCTCGGGGTCTCGAACCTGGGTCCTCCACATCTCAGTCCAATGCTGTAGCCACTGTGCCACCACCTGGTCAGGCTTGAACTTTTTCTAAACGATAGTTTAACACAATTCCTGGAAATAGCAGATATTCAATAATTATTATCAGCTTTACTAAATGACATTAATAAATTATTTATTTGACAGTTTCTCCTTTCAAGAACTCAATTTTATATTGAAACCCTAGGCTGCCTTTAAACTTATTTTTGTTAAAAATCCATCTTCCAAGGCAGTTTTTCCTACTAATGTGTGGAGAACAAAACTGGGTCAAATAGTTAAGAAATAAAAAATAGTCAAAGAGTGTTATAGTCATTCAATTAAATATGTAAAAACTTTGTCATTCAGAAAATTACAATGGATAATTTAGTTGGTAGACAAAAGTTTCTAATTTGGACAAATACATTCTTATCTGATACATATTTTTTCTTATATGTATGAATACACTTCTCACATAAAGAAAAATATTGTATCATTTTTTCCTCCCCAGTGGGCAAAATGTCCTTCTGTTTCTCTAGTAGTTACCGAATTCTAGGTACTTTGAATAAAGGATAAAAGACATATACATGTGAAATTACAACAAAAAGAAAAGAAACCAAAGTTAAGTCATTGGGTTAAAATTTAAATATAGTAAGGGAAAGTGGAGAAAAGTAACTAAATAAGATACTTCAATCATTTGAGGACTAGGCCTGCTGGATTTTAAACAGTCCTGAGAGATTCTATTTTTCCCTTTATCTGAGCACATTCTAAGAGAACATATGACCTGTTAAGAAATACCATCAATAAGAATGTGCTAGTAAAATATGTAATACAGTAAAAGAAGCAGGGTTTACAAAACAAACACCCTACCCACAAACAGTTGATACTTAGAAACAAATCCTAGTGTTGACAGAGTAGAGCGGCTGTTACAGAACCCCTCAGCATCTACTGGGCATTCCCTCTGCACTATGCACAACTTGATCATTGTTTTGTTCTGTTTGTTCCTGCTGGAAGTGGCTGCAGAAGTAATCCAAAATGACGGGTTCTTTTTAACAACCGGTGAAATTAAAGCCCGTTCACTGGGGGGATCACCTGTTCTCAGCTACACAGTGTCAGAGTTACGACTGGAAACGAAGTGTCCAGACTCCCCATAAAAGCTGTTTCCCTCTACCATTCAACTCCCTCAGGGGCGCACACTGTCATCTCTAAAGCCATTTAAATCAGGTGGAATGAGCCTCTTCCCCTCTGACTCTGTAGGCCTAAAGAAGTAAATGACTCGCAATCATCTAAAAGTCTGGAGAAGATTTTCCTTATTTCCTCAAAAGTGTGGTTCCAAAGTTAGACTTCAAGAGAGTGTAGTAACCCAGCTGTTAGAGAACAATTTCCCAGTTCAGGAGTTCAGACAGCTAGCAAGTAAATATTTCAGTTGAAAACTGATTCAAGTATGGCAGTGTGATTAGTTATAGAGAGAGCACCCTGATAGACTACGCTTCCAACAAGATTGCGGAGGGGAGGGCTGAAAGGAGGTCCCCCGAGATGTTGACATGTCCAGTTCCTTCCTGATTTTCCGTGGTAATTGTAAATTCAGAACGGCTAGTGGACCCTAATAAGCTGAGCTGGAAATTGTTTTTGGAAGGTGTAAGAAAGCAAATTCTTAATATTTTGGATTATAATAGGACGAATTATTTGAAAATATGCAAATATGTTTATGATAGAAGAATAAACCCAGCTGGGCATCCCACAGTAACCTTCAGTTCAGTTCCTGACTTCTTTCTTCTGAATTAAACTGCTGAAAGTTCCAGACTGATCCATGGATACTGCATTTAGTTACTGCTGAGACTACTGCTTTTATACTTTTTTTTTACATTTCTAGCAACCTCTAATAAATATGCCTTGACATCTTAGACTTACTTTTATTAAGATTCCTAAAGGGTATACTGGTAACATCAAATTATTTCTTGTAGTCTTCTCATGAACTAGGTAGGTGGTGGTTGTAATTAGATATATTATAAGTTTAAGGCATAATTAGATACATTATATTAGAAAAATGAGGACCAACAAACTGAAAACTTAGCCCCAATATTTGATAAAGTATTTAATTAATTCTTTAGAGTATTCTGCTGTTCAGAATATAACAAAAACACACAACAGTAATTACCTGTAAAAAAAAAAACCCACAAAAGATGTTTGAATTTCTGCTCTAGCAATTGATAACAAATGAGACTAGGGTCTTTATGTTTCTATACTTTTCAATGGCAGGTGAGAAGTATGAGAAATTCTCTTCTCCACTGGAAGTCGCTGTTCACCAGCTCGTCCGTGTCTCTGTGTCAGCTGGTGTGCATTTGGGCGAGCACGTTCAAGGTGCTGAGCTGCTGCTCACGTTGTTAAGTATGAGTTGATTGGGAAAAGTCACAATTTAGCTCCCTCTGAAAATCGCCTATCAAAATAGCACGTGTTGAAAGCTTTCCCTTAGGGAACTCATCAAAATTCCATCTTTTGCCTGTGATGTTTTTCTCAGCCCTGACATCGAGATACACAGTAAGCATTGATCATCCTGCCATATTTGTCGGGTACTTTTGCAACCGGAAATCTGTGATGTTAATATTCCAATTTTGAATATTTTGAAAGGGGTCGTTAGTTAGCTTTGTTGGGAGCACATAGTACTTAGACACGAAGGCACAACTCTATTTCTAATAGGTAAAGTGGAAAGGGTAGGGGGCCACACCCTTGGTGTAGTTTGAGGAGTTCTAAATCCTCATATTTTCAAATAATATTGCAATTGGCTAATGCCTACAATGGAACTCCAAGACTTCCAAATGTTTGGGCTGTATATATATAAGACTTTATAGAATAAGAACCTTAGGAGAATTGACAGAATACCCAATGATCATCTATCTTTTATGGAAATGTGAAAATCCCTTTCTGGGAAAAAACTTCCAACGTGAACGAGGATGAGAAAACACTAAGACTCAGAGGTTGGAGCTTGGGATGGGCAGAGTGGCAGCACAAAGGGCGCAGAGAAGGAATGGTTTCAGAATGTTGAGAGGTTACTGAACTTGTCTCCTTCACCGATCTTCTTTACCCCGCCCTCAGCTCAGCTGTGCTCAGAAGAGGCCATGTCCTCAGAAGTGGGATGCTTTCCCCGTCAAGCTGCATGCCTCTCTAGTATATTCTATCATGGCCCAGTTGTCTGTTTTGAGAGGATACTTAAGATATTATTCTCTGACTTAATTTGCAAGTTGGAAAGGGAGTTATCCTTACTTAGTGCTTAAACTTTCAGGTTGTTTTTTTTCTTCCTACGAAGAGCACAGATGCCCTTCATGGTAGAGTCGAGGCTACGTCCTATTCAGCCAAAGTTAAGGAAATAAACAAACAAACAAAAATGGCTTGGAATTACGCTCTATTTAACAATAGCATTTTGCATCCCAAGAAAAGCTCTGCAGAACGGTCTTCTCTTCGCTTCCTGTGGTTCCCTGTTTAGGGTGCTGATTCTGACCACGATGTTACTGAATGGAGTTGGGGTTGTTTGGTTTCTCAGCTACTACACTCAGCTGAAATTTAACTAGCGATACCATAACACCATGTTCTAATCACTGAATACAACAATAGAAGAGAGTAGATTCAACCATATAAACTAATAATTAAGGAGGTAGGTATTCTGCACGCCTGAATTTTACTATGAGATCTACTGCTAACTGGACAACCTTGAAACTGTCTCTTCACCTTTGTGGGTCTCAGCTGTCCTCTCAAGTGAAAGGACAGGCTTGCCCACAGTGATCTCTCTAGTTCGGTCGACGTATATCATCTAAGGGGGAACAACCGAGAGCAGACGGGGTCAGTACCAGTAACTATCCCTAAAACATAGACCTGACCCAGGAGTGCCGTAGGGAGACTAAGATGTATGAACACCCCCCACTCAAATGGGCAGACACCTCTTGGCATTTCTTTCCCACCCCATGTGCTAGAGCAGGGGTCCCCAAACTTTTTACACAGGGGGCCAGTTCACTGTCCCTCAGACCGTTGGAGGGCCAGACTATTAAAAAACTATGAACAAATCCCTATGCATACTGCACATATCTTATTTTAAAGTAAAAAAACAAAACGGGAACAAATACAATATTTAAAATAAAGAACAAGTAAATTTAAATCAACAAACTGATGAGTATCTCAATGGGAACTATGCTCCTCTCACTGACCACCAATGAAAGAGGTGCCCCTTCCGGAAGTGCAGCGGGGGGCGGATAAATGGCCTCAGGGGGCCGCATGCGGCCCGCGGGCCGTAGTTTGGGGACCCCTGTGAGCTTCCTGCGTCCTCCTCATGAAGACGGCCATGAGCCCTCGCAGCCGTTTGTACAACAGCCTTCTCCTGCCCTTGCCTCATCGGGTGCTGGTGCGTGAGTGCCGGGACCACACTGAGCATCTGAGCTCCCTACCTGGGAATTTAGAATCGCAACTAAAACATCACAGTCTAATGAGCCTGTTAACTTTGAAGGCAAAGATGTAACCTCTACAGTTGTAAGTAAATATTCAGAGACCCAGGCAACCTTGTGGCAGAACAAGTGTAGAGCGAGACAGCCTGACCGTTCATCCGTCGTATTTACTCAGCACAGGGCCTACCGGAAAATGCAAACCTGGTGCAGATATTTTAAATGAATCTTCTGCTTTTTAAAGATGTCTCTTGTCTCTTGTATTGACTTAGTTTTTAAAAGTTTAATCAATTGATTGGGGTGACATTGGTTAATAGGCTCATATAAGTTCCAGGTGTACGTTTCTGTGACCCATGATCTGGATGTGGCATCGCGTGCCCACCACCCAGAGTGCACCCATCTTCCATCACCATATACGTGGCCCCCTTTGATCCTTCCGGCCCCCCTGCCCCCTGGTAACCATCTCACTGTTGTCCGTGTCTGTGCATTCCAGTTTATTATCCCACACATGAATGAAATCATGCAGTTCTTAGTTTTTTTTTTTACTTCTTTTTGTTTCTTGGCTGAAAATTAGTGTTGGAGAGATTTCAGACCGTGTTTCCACTCTCTGATGCTCATCGGCTCTCCGAAAGGCACACCCTGTTTCCAGAAGGATTCAGAGTGGCTCGTGTCATCATCGTGGCGAGGGAGGGGGAGAGAGAGGCGCTTCAGGAAACAGAAAGCGATCCAGGGAGGGCTGTTGACGGGAACACTGTGGGACGGTCCCACAGACTAAAGGAAGGGCCCCGAGCCTCGGAGACGAGGGGAGCAGGGGACTTCCGGGACCCCAGCAGGGGAGTCTGTGGTCATCTCCAGGACACAGACTTTCCAATGCCACCGCCACTGCAGGCTCGGTGGCCCCCTGGTCAACTTTAAATTTCCTGCAAGAGACAGGATTGATTCACCTTGGGTCCGGTGCTTCTGTTACTGGGCTGGTCACTGTGGTGGAGGGAAGAGTGTTTGTTCACAGTAGCACAGACAGAGCCACGGAAGGATTTGTTGTGAGTGAAGTCACCCTCTAAGAATAG
The DNA here is from genome assembly GCF_036850995.1 of Saccopteryx leptura. Lineage (NCBI taxonomy): Eukaryota > Metazoa > Chordata > Mammalia > Chiroptera > Emballonuridae > Saccopteryx > Saccopteryx leptura. Next base: position 6,310,886 of record NC_089514.1, on the reverse strand, counting down.
GGGCCAGATAGAAGGTTACATCCCAATTTCAAAGGTAAAATTCGGGGGATATTGGGCATCTGAAAGACAAAGCTCTTGGTGTGCATTTTCTCACAGACCCTGAGAAAAACATTAAGGCCCAGAAATGTATCTGGGAGAAAGTCTCTGGAGATGTCAGGAGAGAAGCAGAGAAGTTTGACAGCAAATAAAGGGGACCCGTGGGGTGTTGACTCAGCAGGCTACCTCTGGGGACATTCCGCGTGCAGGTCACTGCGGGGCTCTGACAGGCGGCGGACAGCATGTCCTGAGCACGGGAGTCATACGCTGAGCCCTGCTGGTGGTGGTGGTGGGGGGTGTCCTCCTCCTGCACTTCCGTCCTCAGTGTGCAGAGAAGCAGCAGGTGTCGGCAGGCAGCGGAAACCGCGCCGGCATGCAGATGACACGGGCAGATGGCTGAGATCCCGGGAGCCAGGAGCTGGGAAACAGCTGGGGGTGCTGCCGCCCCAGGAACCGGTTCTGCCTCGTCAGCAGTCCGTGCGTCGCACATTCCGCTAACCCACTGTAATGTTCTGCACATTCTGTTGTCCCCAGAGGAATGGAGAATGGATGTCCTTAGACAAACTCTTTGAAAGATGACTTTTTTTAAAAAAAATCAAAATGTACACGTCCTTTCAACCCTTCAGAATTGGGCTAATTAATGGTGTTCATAGTCTGACAAATGAAGTCTTCTTTGGGGCCTTAAAGAATCATTAAGGAATCATAATTACAAGATTATCCAGTGGCAAAATATGTAGAAGTGAGAACACTTTGAAAGGTGGATTTCATGATCTAAAACCTGCTTTCTAGTAAGCATATTATGTTTAGTCTAAGAAGGCTATGAGACAAATGAACTCCCCCAATTTTTAATGATATCACCAGAGAATTACATAGTTTAGAAATATGTTCCTAGTCACTGACTCTCTGCTCACTGCTGGGCGGGCTAATCCAGCAGGCCAGAGGGGGCCAGAAATGGTGGATTCTTGTAGGGTAATATTTGCTGACCCTTCAATCTAGCTGATCTGAGTAGCGGAAGAATAAAGATATACTGTATAAGTCCCTTTGCCTGGTTTTAGAATTCCATTGGCTGCAGATAAATTCAAGGATACAGAGAAAATGTCTGGAAGCCAAGCATCCTGAGAAAAGAGTCACTAGATGCCCGGTGAGCTTGGGGTCATCTGGACTCTCTACAAAGGAGTAAGAATTTAATTAAGTGAGGATTGACTAGAAATAAAACTCTGCTATGGTATTTGATCAAAATATGGATGGAATGAGGGGAGCCTAAGTCTGTGGGAGGCCACACACATCGATTGTTTTCCTTTGAAGAGTTTACAACAGTCTTTAAAATCTCTTGTTCACTCTCGTGTGGAAAGAAGCACAATTATAAAACCATTTCCAGATTAGCGATTGGTCCTCAAGAAAATCTTACCAGCGTTTGCAAGTTAGTTGATTCCACTAGAGGAGGCAGGCTAAATTACTAAATGGAAGGAGGATATCTTAAAAACAGAGTTTGCCCCATCTTTTTTTTTTTTTTTTTGCACGGAACAGGCACGTTCCTCGCCGTATAGCTCCAAGTCGCAGACAAACCATTTATTTCTTGATACACAGAATTTCTGCAAAAATCATGTAGGTTTAAATCACAAGGAAGCAAAGGCTTCCACATTCCTCCCGTGAATAAAAGTGCTGATAACGCGCATTTCTTTGACACTGTTTTCAAGGACAGCTTGACCGAAAGCTGAAAATCCTCAAAGTAGAGAAAATTTACTTATGAGATAGCCTTTTGCGGTTTTATTTATTATGAAATGTGTAACGTATAACTTGTCATTTTCAGAGCAATCTGTCTTTTGCGAGACATTAGGAATCTAACTCTGCTGGTGTCTGTATGTTCATCATGAAGCGATGGTTGTGATGCGAGATAAGAACGCCTATAAATACGCTCTTGCCCGGGTCTCCCGATCACGTGACTAATGACAATGAGAGCTTGTGAGAATCCGCGACGTCGGAAAATGAACTGTAACATTCCTCGTATGGCCGCTAACTCTCTCCCTCTCTCTTTCACTTTTCTCTTTCCTTGGCGAAGGGGTTTGGAAGGTGTGGGAATTCTGCCAGGAGCTGCCCTGTGCAAGGTGGGGTCTGATGAGCTGAGATAACGGAGAGAGGCTGTGGGATAAAGAAGGAGGGAGTGAGGGGAGTCGGTGGAAGGATACACCCAACCTGGGCTGTGACGCCGCGTGGCGCAGAATATGCACCATAGTCCTTCATCGCTGGGGTGTCAGGTTTGCTTCTGTGATGGCAACACTCTTTCTTTGGGCACATTTCATTCTTGGTGGGGTTTTTTTTTCAGTTTCTTTTTTTGTTTAGCATCTACCATTTCTGTCCCATGCTTTCTTTCTCCTCCGTCTCCTCCCCCATCACCACTTACCCCCCCAACATCAGCCTCTCTCTCTCTCTCTCTCTCTTTCTCTCTCTCTCTCTCTCTCTCTCTCTCTCTCTCTCTCTCACACACACACACACACACACACACACGAACACAAAGTAGAAGGGCTAATTGGAGTCAATAGCTATTTTTTAACTCATAGTTTATTTCCTAGGAACAGCTGAATAAGGCAAGTATTTTGTGTTTAATTTATCTTATGATTTGTTCATTTAACGCCCACCATCCGCCCCTTCACTCTGTAGACATTTGATTTCTGTGGCTAGCAGGCATATATATCCATAATCTTTCCCCTGTAGATACTGGTAGACCTTTATATACATATAGTTGCAATAAATATGGTTTCCCCTTATGTTCTTTCATTCTTCTCTTTCTTCTCTTTCTTCCTTTCTTCCCTCCTGCCATTTCTAGACCATCCAGTATTCAGGAGAGCGCGGATCTGTCAATAACTGGACAGTATGCACTTTCTCACCAAGGTAATGATTCGTCGTTTCGTTCTTCTCCAAGTCCCTTTCATTCAGGGGCTGTCCTTTGACCTGTGTAGGATGTGTACACATAATCATAATTCTTCCAGAAAGGGGAGCAGATAGTCATCCAAGAATTGGGGATTGCTGTTAGCAGAATCAGCCAGGAAACTAAAGGGTAAGATGGACGTGGCAAGAACATGAGCAGGCTGGTCTATTCTGGTCCACCGGGCTGGATCAGGGCTCCAGAATTATGTGCTTGTTTGTTTTATAAACAGCAGGTTTACAGTTGTTCATGTGGAAAATAATACAGTAATTAATGAGTAATAATACAAAACTAAACTCTGTGTCTCACATGCTCGCATATGGAAAGCTGCAGTGACCCCACCCTGAACGGCCCCTGGTGGGTTACACGTGTTTTATACAAGTCTCATGTTAGTACTGGTCTTTCAGGTGCCTAAGGAGTATAGAGACGTTATTGTTGCTTTTACCTGTGATTGTTTTAGGCCTCTTGAGAAGAAACTTCGTGTTATAAATTATATCAACATTAGAGCTATAAATTGAAGAGTTTCATAGATAACAAATTTGCTGCAGGACTTTTTAATCCCCATAAAATTTATGAGTATGTTAATATTCTAATGAAAAATTGCTGAGGAATCAAATTCATAATTATAACTGACTTAATTGAATAAAAATGTTGATTCAAGTAATTATTTACTTAAAGCTTAAGTTCGCTGGAAACCCTCTAGCAAATTTTTTATTAACATCATATAATAAAGTGATTGTGATACTTTTAATTAAATTCTCAGAGAGGCGACAGTATAATAATATTTTTCTCCTATGCTTTTGAAAAAATTGGCTTATCCAATGCACTGGTGGGGGAGTAAAAAACAATTTATCCTTCTACCCTTCTAAGTTGTTCTGACTGGTCTAATAATAAAAATTGACATGAGACAGATTAATGGAAGAACATAACCAAATTTATTACTCATGTACATACGGGCTTCCGTAAGGATATGAGAGCCAGGTTGGACTGGACGGTGAAGGCGTGGATGCCGTCCTGGACTAAAGAGAGGGCTGAGAGGGACGAGAGGGACGAGGGGGCTGGGGTAGCCGTGAGGCCGTAGGCAATTCACAGGTAATTGGGAAAGAACAAATATTTGGTAAACAAATTCTTGTGAAACACCCAGAAACAATAGGACACAGAGATTGCTAAATTCCTCACTGTCACAATTAGTTTATATAATATTATGCTAAAGAAATGTTTCTTAAAAATTTCCTGCTTAAAGTAATCCATACCTCTCCACCTCCCCTCACCCTCACCCACAGTGTCAAACAATCAAGCACTTAGAAATATGAGATGCTCTTCCCTCAAGGTTTGAAAACCTGGTTCATGCTTTCCAGCTGCTATTGGAATTTGGGGAAGGACAGTTAAGAAATATATTTCCAATACTGAATAATTTCTGGAAGATGCGGTTCTCAAAGCGTCAAGTTTAGCTTTTGGTGAGGAATCCCCTGGTGAGAAACAGGAGTTAGTGACGTGAAAATATTAGATTGAACACAGATAGGAACGCAATAGACAGGCTCTTTAAAACTCTTAAACATCTTATATTCATATGGTCTTAATGGGTGTTTTCCATAAATCCCACCTTCACCATTTCCTGGGCTTGCTGGGCGTCCTTCCCCGTTGACGTGAGACTCCTGTTCAGCCCGGGAACGAAGAACGGGCGGGCGGCTTTCTGCACCGCAGCCTCCGCACACAGGAATTCCTCAAGCACGCCAGGGTGAAAACCTAAGTACCTTTGGGATGACCCCCTCAATTTTCTCCCAACACCTCCACGGAGTCAGGTTATAATAGGCCTTATCAAAAAACATAATAATAATAAAATTAAAGTGGCAGTTTTAAATACTTTCAAGTCTAAGAAGCCCTTGTGCCAGCAGGAGTGCATAGAGAAAGTGAACGTGAAAACCAGGAGAAAGGTGAGCTGCCCCCGGGAGGCCCGGCCTCTGGCTCTGGGTTCCGCTCGCTCACTCCCACCCGCAGGGAACTCTAATGGAACCTTTTGGAACGAGGCTTATGAAGCAATTGATCTACAGGGCTGTTTACAAATGGGCTTGGCATTTTGTCATTATGAGGCACATGACTAATCTTCCTCTTAGAATTCATGGAAAACGACCCCCCACACCCCTTCACCTCACACCCCCATTGCTCCTCAGTCATCATGGCCCCAGGGCAAGGAAAACATGATTTGTTAGGTCACCTGTTTTCTGTTCCCCCTCAACTTATAGTTTATTTTTAATCTATCTCAAAAATGCTCACTTAAAACCAAAAGGATATAATTCATACCTCGCAAGAATATTGCCGGGAAGATGACATAAAATCATTTTTGATCTATTTGACTAGCCACAAGAACCGAGAGGGGATGGGGCGGGGATTTCTGCCTCCCCCCACAAACTTAAATCTGTGGTTCTTCAATGTACCCCTTAATGGTTGAAGAATTCCAGGTCTAGCCATATGATAGACTACCATTTACATAATAAATAGGATTTTACAGATTAACCTTATCGACAGGAAAAGATAATCATGTAGAATTTTCAACTGAAAAAAAAAATAGATTATTTTCTTTAAAGTTATCTAGATATCTGTCCATCTTTCTATTTAGTCTTTCTTGGTTTCAAGTAACAAAAACCAGTCCCTTTGCTGGGAGGACACTTCTTTCCTTTCCTTTATGCCCCTTGGGTTTTCGTTTCTTCTTCCCTCCCTCCCTCCCTCCCTCCCTCCCTCCCTCCCTCCCTCCCTCCCTCCCTCCCTCCCTCCCTTCCTTACTTCCTTCCTGTCTTCATGGTCTACCTTTATAGGTTTTCTGCAATGCATCGGTGTGCCGTTCACTGTAAAATGCTATGAAATGAACATTTTTAGAAATGCTATTTTGTACTATTCATAGAGCACCCTCAGTGCCTTGGCTCAGGTCCAGGCTGCCCTCGCCGCCGGTTCAAAGGCTCTCTGCCAGCCTCGGCCACCTATGCCTTCTCCTCGTTGACGGGAGGGATAGCACTTCAGAGATTAATCAGTATTAACAGCGGTATGACAGGTTATTTACTTGCCTGACACTTTTACTAATTCTTAAGCCTGATAATAGCTTTGCTCCCTCAGGACACCAAACAATTTTTAAATGATTGACACTGAATGTTATTATAGTGTTTCTGGGCTCAGAATTCATTTTAATCAAATGTTGAAGCAAGGGCTTTAATTATGGATCAAGAGCATTGCCTAAATAGTGAGCCATATTTTTTTTTGTAATACAACAAATGAATAATTTAAATATCTATGTATAGTCATTATTTTGTTTAGTTAGCTGTTCCTTCGCAGCAAGAGATAAATTAGTCATTGCATTCAAACCACAGTTCATAGAAATGTTAGGCATAAATATTTAAGAGCATCAGGTAACTCCAGAGGTAGGAAATGTAAGAACATTCTTCATTCTATCATTCTTCTCTTCCTCCTCCTCTTTTGTTTCATAATAATCCCCAGAACAGGTAGACTTAAAAATATATATTTCTACACTTTTGAATATATTCTCATTTTAACATGTATTAAAACCCATGCACATGTGTCTCATGCCTGTTATAATTAATATATATTTTTCTTAAAATTTAGCTTTAAATAAGGTAACTACAATAATTTCTTTTTATTTTATAAAAAGCATGTATGCTTTGCTGTTATATTTTTATACACCAGTTGCCTCTGTCTTCTATATAAAATAATTACACTGAAATTACTTAAATTAATTTTTAAAAGGACTAGAGAAACATAAATTCACCTCACATAAATAAAAATAAGTAATGCCACTTATAAAATAAAATTACTATAAGAAAGCCTGGAGTCTCTTAGAATCCTAAAAACATTGAGAGAAAATAATAGAGGTTATTTTCTTCAATTTAGCACTTTATTTTTCCCAAAGCTCTTTATTGTCATGATAGAAGTTTAAGCGGGTTTTTAGTATTAAAATGTAAGTGCAAATCTCAAATATCAATTTATTATATTTTAAAATAATTTTTAGGTGGAAATCAAGTTAATCATGGGGTTTAAATTAAGACATTGATTACTACTCAGTGTTAATCTTTCATTTTTAGTCAACATGAGGAACACAACAGGCAGCATTTAAAATATTTTCAAATTTAGCAGAAGCAGACTTGCCTAAGAGAGGTCTTAAAGACTATTTGCTTTACATAATCATATTTTAACCAGAAAAGATCCCAACCAACTCAGTGTCCTTTGAAGTGCAAACAAGAAAAGGGATTTTTATACGTACTCTTCCCCTTGAAAAACACGCTTCTAATTAGCTTAAAATAAGTCTATTTTCTGTGACTATATTTCTCCAGGACTTTAATTTGGGGGTTATTTCTGTGTTATCTCAGCTGAACTGGACTAGATTAAACACTGGGATTATTTGCTTGGAGTTCAGTTCTCTGCAAACAAGACAGACCACGTTTGGGATGTTTAAGAGTGTGGTCGTGAACGAGGCCAGAGGATTGTTTGAGCCCCGCAAGCGAGTTGGTAGGTTAGTAGAAGTGCGTGCGAGTGTAGCTCAGCCCGAAATACCAAGTTAAGGCCGATGGACTCGCGTTTCCCTGTATTCAGCCACCCTGCTCAGCGAGGCAGGCGCCGTCAGGAGAAGCTCAGGCGCTCTGCGCAGGCGCTAAAACAGGACCTCCTGTTCTTCTTGTGTGGTCTGTTGTGACTTGCAAAATATGTCATCAGTTGGTGACAGTTCCTTCCTCCTCTTCTGGTTGGGTCGTCTTATACAACTTTCCCATTCTATACAGGATGGCAGGGCAGAAGCAGTAGGTATGCAGTTGTGAGGACACAAAACACAGTTTATTCCTGTGTTATTATTTGTTCCTACTGTATAACTTTTCACATGAACGGCTGTACACCTGCTTTTGCCCCACCCTGCGTTGTGAAGACTAAGTGCGCTTGCATGGCTTAAAAAAGAACAGAGAGTAGACAAAACACAAGGCGGCCATCTTTCCCTGCGTGTTAAGCGCGTAGTAAGAAAAGGGCATGGAAATGGAAATCTCTGAAATACAAATTGAATGCACAATGCTATTAATTCCCCAGCTTGTTTCCATCGCGCTTTGAATCGCTTTTTAACCCTTTGTTTTCTTTTGATAGATGACAGTGATAGGTACACACTTTCTCCTCCCCCTGGTCTAGAGCAGAGTGGCGTCGTAGTATTTAGTATTTCCAGGTGGTCCCCCAGTGCCTGCCATCCTTCCACAAAGCGGGAAGTGTTCAGTGCATGCTTATTTAATTAAGGGAATTAATGACATTTAAGTCAAGAGCTTTTTTTTAAAAAAAATGAATTCTGAGGTACAACTTCAGTGAAGTACTGACGATTCGTTTTTCAAGTCTGAAAGCCTGTTGAACTGTAGCAGAATGTGTTGATCATTTGCAATGAGACAGAGAGAGGGAGGAGGAGGAGGAAGAGGAAGTGGAAGAGGAAGTGGGGAGGCAAAGGCCAGAGAGGAAGAGGAAACAGAATGTGTGAATGAGGAGAACGGAGAGATTTCCTGTTCTCAAGAGAGAATAGGCCTAGGGTTGCCTTTCTCTTGTCCCTGTCCATTTGCAGATTATTCCAGGCAAGTAATAAAATCTCTGTTTTTAAAACTATTTAAAAAATTACTAAATTTATACCGTTCCTTAGTAGTTAATGAGTTGCTGTTTCAGAGCAATTGTTGAGAAATACTGTACTTTGACTCAGAACTTGAAGAATCATGGGTAAGACTGCGTCTGTTTTCTCTATGTTGAAACACTGCTGTGTGATACCCGGTGACATTCTCCAGCCTTGCCCTGGGAGTGCTCTGCAACCCATAAATGACAGTTCCGAGCTTCATCATCTCTGAGGGGTGGCGAGCTTTGAAGTTTTGTGCCATGAGACTATGACAGCGTTAAAACTGACATGCCTTTTTTAGAAAATCACTTCTCTTCTTTGGGGGATTGGTGTCAAATATGTCGTCTTTGGCTGACTAATTTATCACTTCCCTGATCTCATTAGCTAATTAAATTACATTTTTTAAGCATATCCTCTTCATAGTCATAGTGATTATTAGAAGTACTTTGTTTTTCAAAGGTGTACATGAAGCTAAGACTTAACAATAAGATACAAATATGAAAAACAAACACACATCTAGACATAGGCAGAATTTACCAAACAGGAACCCTTGAAGTTAACGGAGGCACATTTAATTATACTTTTCACCCTCATAAATATTAAGGTAAATCAGGTAAGTTGGTACGCTACAGTATACATAAAACCAGTGGACACAATGAGAGAATAGATTCTGGCAAGAAATTACTTCCTTCAGAAAGGCTTCTTCGGATCTAGAAAACAGAGCCCAGGTATACGGTTTGGTGGGCGAGAAGAAACACTCAGCTGTCTCAGGTAAGAAAATATCTAGAGGTTGGGGGACAGGGACTCCAGTCAAGAGGAGAAGAAAAGGGAGTTGAGCAAATGAGCAAGGCTCTGTCTCTTAGAGGGTCACAGAAAATACTGCACGACGGTTGTTTAACCTTCTATCACTTCTACCTTCTGAAAACGGAGTCAATAATATCTAAACTGTAAGAAATGTGTTGAATGTTTAAAGAGATGCCCATAAAGCATCTGCATAATACTTGACAACCAGTAACCATTTATCGTGTATTATCTGTCCAAAATGTACTTAATAATAATGAAGCAAGCCTTACATTCTCAACGCTGGTATTAGATGAACCCATAATGATAACAAAATCACATCTTTTTATTCTCACCTTTACTTCATAAACACAGAGAATTTGAGAAGCTTCCACTTCAACCCTACCCCAAAACTCAATGAATGCCTACACTTCTCTTACGTTATTAAGAATAAACCAGCCCCAGATAAAGACATGTAAAAACCAAGATATGTACATAAAAGATTTCACACATTAAGTAGTTTTCCAAGTCATGATGGCCGTCCCCTACATTGTCTCCAATACTCAGTACAAATCTGAGGTATATAGTTTGGGGCCAGTATTATTTTAGAGATTGAAAGAATTCAACATGAGATGACATGATGGAAAAATAGAACAGCAGGATTGAAACGCTAGACGATCTTAGGGCAGAGACCTTCGTGGAAGCAGATGTTAAAATTGAAGAATCAATGAACCTAAAAACACATTACTAATATTTATGTGACTAGTTACTTCTGTCGGCACTCGCCTTTTCCCTTATCAGTAAGTATCTCTGTGAACTTGAACCTGGACCTTGATTCAGATGAATCACAAATCTGCATCTCTAGCCATCCCCCCTTGTGGTCCTCTCAGCATCTCTAGCCATCACCCCTTGTGGTCCTCTCAGCATCTCTAGCCATCACCCCTTGTAGTCCTCTCAGCATCTCTAGCCATCACCCCTTGTGGTCCTCTCAGCATTTCTAGCCATCCCCCCTTGTGGTCCTCTCAGCATCTCTAGCCATCACCCCTTGTGGTCCTCTCAGCATCTCTAGCCATCACCCCTTGTGGTCCTCTCAGCATCCCTAGCCATCACCCCTTGTGGTCCTCTCAGCATCTCTAGCCATCACCCCTTGTGGTCCTCTCAGCATCCCTAGCCATCACCCCTTGTGGTCCTCTCAGCATCTCTAGCCATCCCCCCTTGTGGTCCTCTCAGCATCTCTAGCCATCACCCCTTGTGGTCCTCTCAGCATCTCTAGCCATCACCCCTTGTGGTCCTCTCAGCATCTCTAGCCATCACCCCTTGTGGTCCTCTCAGCATCTCTAGCCATCACCCCTTGTAGTCCTCTCAGCATCCCTAGCCATCACCCCTTGTGGTCCTCTCTGCATCCCTAGCCATCCCCCCTTGTGGTCCTCTCAGCATCCCTAGCCATCACCCCTTGTGGTCCTCTCAGCATCTCTAGCCATCACCCCTTGTGGTCCTCTCAGCTGCATCTCTGTCCTCTCGCTCAGACGCCCCTCTGCAGCTGGACATCTTGTCAAGGCCCTTCTAACAGGAACACCAAAGTGGATGCCTGAAATTTGCAGTATTAGATTTCAGTGTCCCCAATTCTCCCCCATCCTCTTATCTTTCTTTAAACTTGGCATCCTCCTCTCTCCTGTTCCGTCCTGCTCCCTCCCACCCAAACAAAGCACCTGGCTCTCTCCCCTTCCCTTTCTGTTTAGTCTCTCACATGACTTGTCCAATACGAAGCATACCTTTGCTATTTTCTGATTTCTAATCCTGGCATGATCAATAATCAGATCTTTCTCCATCTGTATAAGAATAAAATTATTTGGCTAAGACCACTGGTTTTTTGTTTTGTTTTGTTTTCAGAGACAGAGAGAGAGAGAGAGTCAGAGAGAGGGATAGATAGGGACAGACAGACAGGAATGGGGAGAGATGAGAAGCATCAATCATCAGTTTTTCGTTGCAACACCTTAGTTGTTCATTGATTGCTTTCTCATATGTGCCTTGACTGTGGGCCTTCAGCAGACCGAGTAACCCCTTGCTCAAGCCAGTGACCTTGGGTCCAAGCTGGTGAACTTTGCTCAAACCAGATGAGCCTGCGCTCAAGCTGGCGACCTAGGGGTCTCGAACCTGGGTCCTCCGCATCCTAGTCCAACGCTCTATCCACTGCGCCACCACCTGGTCAGGCAAGACCACTGTTTTGAATAAAGCCTGGGATGGCCATCTACTCAGCCCCAGCCCCTGTAGACAGATCCCCAGCTTGCTGAGGTTTGGGCAGGGCTTAAGAGTTGTCACAGGTACCTGCAACTGGTGGTACTTCAGTTGTAATTCTCCGTGTTACGAGTCTGGACAGGCTCAATAAAAGTTGCTAGTGTGGGATCCTGTCTTAGGGCCAAAGCGCAGGGTAGGAATTTTTAGTTGAGGGAACCAAAAGTAGAATCAGAGAACTGTATCTGAATCAAAATCCCTGAAATGGACCATGGGCGGAGCTGAAGGAACCCATCCAGCCAATAATGCCAAAGAGCAAGAGGAAGAATAAAAATGGGAGGTAAATATCCCACCAAAATCGTGAGGTGTTTGTGTCTCTTGGCCAGTGACCACCTACAGGGACTGAAGGTGATAAAAGAGCTCTTGACTCCTGACCTGGTCAATAGCAAAGGCATTTAACCAAGAGCTAGAATCTATAACAGTTTACAAAAGTATGTTACGATCTAGGATTCAATAAAAAAAAAAAGTCCTCTCTAGAGAATCAGCAAAGTCTTAACTTGAGTGAGAAAGACAACAGATGTCAACAGAAAACTGACACTAATATGAGAAAAAAAATGCAAAGATTTTCAAGTAAATATTATAAAAATGCTTTAGTAAGCAATTAGAACACTTGAAATATCTAAAAGACGTCTCAAGAAAGAAACAGAAGATATAGAGAATGAAATGAGTATGTTAGAACTGGGAATGAGAATAACCAACATGAAACATACTGGTAGTACTCAATGGTGGGATTGGGATGAGAGAAGTAAGATTTAGTAAAGCTGAAGATAAATCAACAAAAATTATCCAATCAGAAAACAGACAGTACAAATGAACAGCGTTTCAGTATTCTATGAACGATAACAAAAGGTCTTAACATTCATGACATTGGAGTCCCAAAAAGAGAAGAGGAGAAAATGGTGGACCAGAAAAAAAAAAAAAATTAGAAGATACAATGGCTGAAAATTTCCAGACTATAACAAAACACATAAATCTACATACAGATTTAAGGAGATGGAAAAAATACCAACAGGATAAACCTAAAGTAATGCGCACCCACACAGATCGTGATCAAATTACTCCAAACAGAAGACAAAGAAATATATAATCTAGAAACATCCGGAGAGATAAAACATGGCCTGAAAGGAAACAGGATGCCACTGACTGCAGATTCCCCTCCCGGAATCACGGAAGCCGGATGAAAGCAGCATAAAACTTCTCAATTGCTGAAAGAAAAGACGTTACCCCGCCATTTTTTACAGAGAAAAAATATCCGTCAGAAGCAATGGCATTCTCACACAAAGGGAAGTCAGGAGAATTTGTTACAAGCAGTCCTGCTAAAAAAAAAAGGGGAGATTTTACTCCAGACCCTGAAGACATCAGGAAGATAATAAGGGAATACTACAAACACCTACATACACAGAAAAATGACAGCTTAGACACAATGGACCGATCCCCCAGGGAATAAAAATCACCCTACCGAAAGCATTGGTAGAGGAGTTTTTCAACAAGAAAGAAAATGACAAGAGGAGGAAACTTTTAAAGAGCAGGACTAGAGAAGTAACAGTGAAAAAGAGGAAAACACTGTTAAATATAATAGATATTCTTCTACTTTGAGTTTTCAAAATTCTATTAGTTAAAAGCAAAATTATTATAATTTATGATTTGGTTATCATTGTATGGTTAAGTGAAATATTTATGACAAGTATCAGGGTAAAGAAATATAGATGGTGGTATCTTACCTTTTACTTGAAATGGTAAAACACCAATATTAACTAACTGTGTCAGTGTATCATATATATTAGAGCAACTATTAAAAAACATACTCAAACCCACTTTAGATAAAGCAATAGGAAACACATGTATCGAGCACCTCACAGGAAGGTAAGGAAGGAAAGACGGAGGATTCCAACAGTGGAAATGTATGGTTAAATGAGGGAATGTAGTAATGGGTACATGAGAATAAGGAAACAACAGTCATGCTGAATGACTTCCTCAAATAGACATGCATTTAAGAGGAAGCCTAAGAATAAACCCAGAGGTGACATGATCAGAATACAAGAAAACCTGGCTACCTGTGGGTGGGGGACAAACCAAAAAAATCGAAATCTTCAGCTTTATTATTATTTTTTTATTATTTTTTTTTTTTGTATTTTTCTGAAGCTGGAAACGGGGAGAGACAGTTAGACAGACTCCTGCATGAGCCCGACCGGGATCCACCGGCACGCCCACCAGGGGCCAACGCTCTGCCCCTCCAGGGGGTCGCTCTGTTGTGACCAGAGCCACTCCAGCGCCTGGGGCAAGAGGCCAAGGAGCCATCCCCAGCTCCCTGGCCATCTTTTGCTCCAGTGGAGCCTCGCTGCGGGAGGGGAAGAGAGAGACAGAGAGGAAGGAGAGGGGGAGGGATGGAGAAGCAGATGGGCGCTTCTCCTGTGGCAGATGGGCGCTTCTCCTGTGTGCCCTGGCCAGGAATTGAACCCGGGACTTCTGCACGCCAGGCCGACGCTCTACCACTGAGCCAACCGGCCAGGGCCGAAATCTTCAGCTTTATTAGTTACTAAGACTAATTTCAAGTTGTATAAATAATGGGTGGTTTGGGAATTGTATCTACTTCATCACTGTGTTTTTTGGGTTTTTTTGCTTTTATTTCTTGGGAAGATGGTGATAGCATTGTAAAGAAAATAAATTAATCTTGAGACATAATTTCAATGTGCTGTGGGCATTACTTGGCAATTTAATAGCATACTACTTTTTATATTCTAAGAATGAAATTATTTTAATTTGATGCAGAAATGATCAAGGGATCATAAATGGTAGAACTGGATGAAAACATGTAGGTTAGATTGTGTTATCACTAGATTCTAGTCCAACATTACCTTTTATTTTAATTTATTTATTTTGTGACAGAGAGAGAGGCAGAGAGAGGGACAGATAGGGACAGATGTCAGGAAGGGAGAGAGATGAGAAGCATCAATACTTCCTTGCGACTCCTTAGTCTCTTCAGTTCGATTACTTTCTCATATGTGTCTTGACTGGGGGGGGGGGGGGGAGACTGCAGCAGAGTGAGTAACCCCTTACTCAAGCCAGCAACCTTGGGCTTCAAGCCAGTGACCATGGGGTCATGTCTATGATCCCACACTCAAGCCATCAACCCTGCGCTCAGGCCCGCGACTTTGGGGTTTTGAACCTGGGTCCTCCACATCCCAGTTTGACGTTCTATCCACTGCGCCACCACCTGGTCAGGCCAACACTGCATTTTATAAGTAATGCAGCAAGACAACAAAACCAGACAGGAGCACAATATATAAATTGGTTCTTGTTGTAGGTGGAAAATAAACTAATTCATGAACAGAATTGTCTTATATTTGTTTTTTCCCTCCACATTTTTTGATATTGAATAGAAAGAACACAAAACAAAATGACTTTTTTTTTTAAAGAGTGAACTGTGATATCATTTGATCTAAATTGCCCAAATCAAGCCTGCTGTAGATCGATTTCATTTTTTTCACTAACGATGTGTTTCTGTAAAACCAGCGGGACAGAGCTGGTACGTAATTCCCACACACCCTGGTGGACAAGGAAGTGCATGCTCTCTCCTGCTAGAGGGACAGGTCCTTACAGCGAATCCAAAGTCCGGCTTCCACCCCCCTGGACATCCTCCCCACTCCAGGCAGCCTCACCCCCCCAGGCATCCCCAACCCCGCAAATACACCCTCCTCTTTCCCAGTTCGCCCAGCATCTCTGCCCCTGAATTTGTTCAGCCCATTTGCATTTAGGACTCTGAGTTTCAGTCTCTGGGAATGACCAGAAGAAAATCTGAAAGTTGGGGATACTCTCCAGTGACATTTAATAAAATCTAGAATCCTGATTGTAGCTGTCACTCACTGACTGACTATAAAGCTGTGGATTAGAACATGGTGTGGGAAAAAAAAGGAAAAGTCCCCTTGAGCTGATGTAAAATTCTCTCTGACTGAAGCAATACAGTGTTTCCTTAAAATAAATGGAGATTATTATAGTTGAGTTTGAGAAAACATAGAACACTTCAGTTATTTATTTATTTAATTTTTTAAAATTTATGTCTGTGGTTGATTAGCACAGTGGGTCTGTGTTAATGACCAGAAAATTGGTTCACAAAATGCCTCAAAGATGACACTGGCTGATACGGACCTCACTGATGTTTCCTTCCCATTCTGTATGAGGGACAGCTCATAAAAGCAATTAGGCTGATTAGCACTTGTTTTCTGTTATGGTCTTTGAGAGTCCGTATAATTGTGAATGCACATAAATTCTGTACGCTCTTCTAAATGTACTATCTTAGTGGATTTGAAAATGTGCTTTATTGAGGGCGATGACAAGATGAACACATTGCAGTTTTTTTCACCCATGTTTAGCTGATGAAAGTGGAAGTCTTTAAAGTCCTATTTATTCCAGTCCAGGGCTGGGGCTTTGTAACTTGGAGGTTTTATTAACGACACGTTTTGTTTTGATTAATCCTTGGGAGATAAGTTGACTAACCTAAGCAACTGCTGTTTTCCAACCATCCTCCCTCCAAGCAGCCTTCCTGTTACGGAAGAGGTCATTCATCCAAAGAGGAACTTTGAGACCACCTGAGTCATTTCTGTGCTTGCAACCACACATATCAATCATGATCTGAATCAGGCTGATAACTTGGGCTGCGGTTTTTTATTTTCCATTCTCTATACATTATTTTTACATTCTCTGTAAAGATGTTGTTTTTTGCATTCTCTGTTTGTATCCATGCATGTGCAAATGAGCATCCACATTTCTTCAATTCTATTTGAAAGAATGACTCTAGCATGTACTTCCAATGTCTTCATCATGGCTCTGCTCTCACCCAACTGGTTTTTCTCAACATATATTTATGTATGTAGAACATATGTAAATATATAATTTGTACCCTATAGATTGTTCAAAACATACGCTTAGTTTTAAATAAATTTTTGAGATTTAACTTTTATATTAGGGTTATTTTTAGGTTGTCGCAAACTTTAAACAGTACACGCTTTTGCAAATACGTTTTCCTGATTCCATCTATAAGCATGATAAATTTTTAAAAATTTATAGAGAAAGTAGATCTTTATCTCTTTGCCCTAGCACTTCTTGGCTTCAGGACAAAAATTTGATTCTGTGGGCTTTCATGGGGCCATAATAGTAACCTACCAGAACACCTGAGCTGAATCTCTAAGTGTAGGACTCAAGCAGCGGTAATTTAAAAATCCTTCAAGATGATTCTAATATGCAGTCAGAATTGAGAACCACAATTCATGAAAGCAGTTCATGGTGGGTAATCATGTCCTAGGGAGGTATTTTTCTCTACTAAAGGCCCGTGCTTACCTTAGTCTGTCTGTTGTCTTTTGCACCTACAATAACATACTTGATAACCTACCATTGAAATGTGAGAAGAATCTTCTTTTCCCGCCTCCTCAGGGGGCAGCCACCCCACCAAAGCAGAAACCACAAATCCCCTCATTGTTCTTGTTACCATGTTACTTGTTAACTGTGAACTATTCTAGGCCTGGCTATGTAGAAGAAGTTTGAGTATATACCTTTCTACTTTTTACCCACTCCCAAAGATTCCCCTCTCTGCTTTCTCCCACTTCCCTACTCTATCACCAGTGGGTTTCATGGAACCCCCTTAGATCTTCCCCTTGGATTCTGACGTGTAACATCCCGCCATTTTTCTGGAGCATTTTCTCAATCCATTAAGGGTTTGCTGCCCGGCAGTTGTCAACAGTTGGGCTCAAATAAACTCATAAAAATTCTCAAGAGGTTTGGATGTTTCTTAGGTTGACATGAGATTTAGGTCAGATTAGTTTCGAAGGTTCCAATATTGGCCAGAAACCATCATGAAACTATTTGTATAAAATAGGCAGATTGCATTCTCAGCAGGGGGGGGGGGGAGTTATGAGGTCTGAGGCAGAGCATAATGAGATGCCTTTGTGAGTCTATGAATATATAACTTGGTTCTATTTGCATAGAGGGTGGATGAGTTTAAAGTTTATATTTAGGGTGTTTGTTTTACGTGTAAAGGCTCTTGGGGAGGTGCTTCAAGTAAAAAAATGAAAAAGTATAGCAACACTAATGTATTATTTAAATGAGACAACAAACCCAAAATAGAGTCCTTTACACTAAGCTCCATGACTCCCAAGGGAGACTTGATACCTAGTTTGCAGTTTAAACTTTCCCCCAATGGATCTGAAACTAGTGAATCTGGAGTTACCTGGCCAGCACTAGTGAGGTAACACACCTTGTCACAGACAGTGAGCTCTTTGCCGGTGACTCTCTGTCCTGTCCCCTTCTGATCACTGAATTCCTGCATTTGTGTCGCTTCTCCAAGTTCCTGTCTGCTTGCTAGATGGAATGCGGCCTCAATCACGAGTCATTGAACAAAACCAATTAGATTTTTTAAAATTCACGCAGTTGGATTATTTTTTGGCCATGTTAACTCTGTGTAAGAGACCAGGATGAACAGTTTTCAAAGCAGAAAAGTCGTTGATACTGAAAATGATAACAGTTAACTTAAGCAGTCTATTTTGGAGTCTGTTAAGCATGAAAATGAAGATACGTCATCCGAGTTTTTAAAAATTCAGCTTGATTATTTAGGTTTTTTGCTCAGCTCACTTTCTAACTACATGTCTATCTGGTTGAGATATTTATTCTGCATGAATTCTATTTCATTTATTTATTTATCTGGTTGTGATTCTTTTTTTTTTTACCAGCAAACTATATGAATTATCTTAAAGACAGACATTTTAATAATTATATTAATGAGTAGAACAGAGTATTGTTCAGGTGAGCCAGAAGCTTAGTTTCAAATTTCTTAAGTTAAATGGTGAATATATCAAAATCATGCTGAATTTGCTTATGAAATTAGTGATTCTGTGGCTATCTTTCAATTCCATAACTGAGAAAGGGAAATCCTTTCTTAAAGTTTATAGGCCTCTAGAACTTGCCATTCCTTCTTTAATATTGGGGCTCTTCTCTAGTCCTTTCTGAAACACGAGTAAAATTCTCTTCCTGCTATAGAAGAGGTTGAATGTGTATATATCTGGTGGGAAGGGTGTGTGAGGCATAAAATCTGATGCGCAATGAAAGAAAATTCTACTCAGCAGGCTCCGGTCTTCGACCGAATGAAAAACTGCTCTCCCTCCGTCTTTAAATTCCAGTGTCTTAGTCATTTACAAAACATGTAGGTACTCCTGTACCGTTGTAATTTCCTGTTAGAGAAAAGAAAACAAGATCTATATTTTTTCTCAGTTTTAACTCCTGTATCTGTTGTGTTGACTATTCAGAAAAGAAATATCTAAGATTTCTCATTTTACCAAGGAGAGACAGGCAGACATAAAATGCCATATGATGGGAATATAGTTTATTATAACAGTTTGGAGCTCTCCCTAAAAATAAATAGCTCCTGCTCTTTGGGATCTAGGCAGTTAGGGCTCCTCTCTGATTTCCGTGGTGGAAGGTTTCTCAGATGCGAACACAGGCAGCGACAACACAAAGGGTGCTGTATTGGGAAGAGCTCTGAGCTATTCTGCAGAAAAATCACATTACAGATTTGTATCCTGTTTCATGTCCCTTATCATTCATATATTACATCAAAAATTGCCTTTTTCATGTCAAAATAACCTAGAGATGTTTTCTCTGAACATATGTACCCTGATTTATCAATGTCGCCTCATTAAAATTAATTAAAAAAATAACATAGGTACAGATAACAGGGTAGCAAGTCCCAGAGGCAAAGGGGCGATGGAGTTGGGGGAGAAAGGGGGTGAATTGGGAATGGAAAGAGACTTTGCATGTGGTATGGGTTGTGCGATGCAGGGGATTGAGGGTGTTATATTGAATGGGACACTTGAAACCATGTCAATACAATAAATTAAAAATGTAAAAAATCAGAATAAAAAAAGAATAATAAAAAAAAAATTGCCTTTTTCCTGTTTTTAATCCCTAGATTATAATTCTAATACAGTTATAGGTGTCATACTTCAAGTTGAAATGCACCCACTAAATTTTAGGTATAAAGTATATGTTTGTATCCTGACCTTATTTTTAAACAAATACTAATTCTATTAACATTTCATAAATGTTAATGCTACTTTGATTATGTAAGACCAAATATTTTATTAATAAGTTTTATAACCTATAAAGAAGATTGTAAATATTTATAAATATGAATATAATTTATGAATATTTTAAAGTAATTTACATGAGATATTTAATGTCAATCTAGTACGAGTGTTAAATCTCATTGTTTTCATTGAATATTTACTAAATTAATAATAAATGTTATCTACTAAATAATAGTAAATATGCTTGATAACATTATTGCAGTTAACCTCATAAAAAAGTACTAGGATTTTTAATTCCTGTCTTTCAGATGAGGAAACTAGAAATTAGAATTAGTGAATTAACGTTTTCTAGTGAGGGACAAAAGTTGGATTTAAGCCTGGTTTTTTTACTTTAAAATATATGACTTTAATTACTGTGCTATATGACCCAGTACCCTGTGGCATGTAAAATACAAAGAAATATAACAATTGCTATGTTCTTTGAAGGGACATTCAGCATAGTTAAAAATTTAATTATCAGAAATAAAATTTTTAGTTGTTGGCATTTTTAGAATTTTCAACTTTCTTGGTTATCATTCAGCCATCTTGTTTATTTGCTTGTAGAGCATCTTGGCTTTGATACCAGTGAATTTAGCTGAAGTCATTTCACAAGATGGTATTTACTGCCATTCTGAGTTCTAAAAGTTTATGTTTATTGCAAATTGAATAATACATTTAAAACAGCTGCATGTTATTAGTACCTCATTCAGGTCTCCACTCAAATACAAGCCTCCGAAAGAACCTCACACATGCCCTTCCTGAAGTGGCCGCGTGGCAGGAAAGAGTGTTCAGGAAAGTTGGAGAAAGGAACGCATGAATGGCAGGAAGTCACTCATACAATTTAAATGTCAATAAAAGTGTACTTACGTAAAGATAAAAAGAATATTGTTGATGATACCTTAGAGATCAGGTACAGCAGCTATAATGTGTATTTACTGGATTATTAAAGAAAATTCAAATCTGCTGTAGAGAATGGGATAAATAAAACAATAATGAGGGCAAATGGAATATTATAGATGACAAACAATTAGCCTGTGAGTCATGCTGCCGTGGAGTTCAAAAGGCGGGATGGATATTAAACCACTTACTGGACAAAATTGCAATTTATATTCATTTCTGTTTCTAAAGATGATTTAATTTCAGCAAGGTCAAATTTAGAGGAGGTTTAGTAGAAAGTTCTACACTGACATCAAAAACCCTAGTAAA
The DNA here is from genome assembly GCF_036850995.1 of Saccopteryx leptura. NCBI lineage: Eukaryota > Metazoa > Chordata > Mammalia > Chiroptera > Emballonuridae > Saccopteryx > Saccopteryx leptura. Next base: position 6,289,909 of record NC_089514.1, on the reverse strand, counting down.
GAAGAAGAACGCAAGGGAGACGGGGCTTTATTAGGTGTAAAAAATCTTCAGAAGTTATAGCTTACAGAAGGGTGAAATTATCACCAGTGTGAAGTCACCTCCAAAATTAAACACAAGCAAGGACACAAGCCAACCACAGCCCGTCGACGGCCTTGACAGACCTCTGTGTTCATAATGGGAACCGTAGACAGACCATCCCTGGGGCAAAGGTCTGACACCGGACTCGGCTCTGTTTCCCTTTGTGCGATAGCTTTCCAATTGACTTCACTTTATAGCGGACATTGATCATCCAGGGTGGTTTCAGAAGAGACCAATCAGCAGTATGAGGGCATCTGATCCATGTCAAGTCCTCGGTGTTTAAAATCACTTGTAATGTTATTAGAAAGGAGAGAAGCCTTTGGAAAGGTCTGGTACAGCACATCACAGAAGTCTGAGGATATAATAAACTATCTTGAAAGTGGATGAATGCTCACTACTGAGTTGATCAAAGTCAGTGGTTTCAATACTGGCTGACTTGGTCCCATGAAATAATCCACTTTACTCCATCAGCAGATGTTACACTATATCTCAATTTATCCGTTTTGTTTTGTTTTGTTTTGTTTTTGGTATTTGAGTTGTTTCTATTTCATGACTGTTATAAACATGATTTCTATAAGCATTACTGTTCAGGTCCTTTATTTGGACAAATGTTTTTATTTCTCTCAAGTAAACCCAAGGAGAATGGATGCCTTTGAGATTAGATGTACATTTAGCTTTAAAAGAAACTGCCAAATACTTACCCAAAGTGGTTGACCATTTCTCACTTCCAGCAACAGTAAGTTCCAGGTGCCCCACCTCTCCCACCAAATTTGGCATTGTCGGTGTTTTTGATATTATCAATTCTGGTGGGTTTTGATATTATCAATTTTGGTGGGTTGTTGTAACTCAACATGGTTTTCCTTCATTTCTCTGATAACTAATGCTTTTTAGTTCTTTGTCTTATGGTTATTGGCATATTTTTTGAAAAGTGTTAGTCTTTTGTCCATTTTTAATTATTTGTCTTCTTATGTATGTATTTGTGTCTGTTATATAATCTAGCCTTTCTTTACTATGTAGATACGCCACGAATATCTAGTGTTTCTTAATGAAAAAGGATTTTGAAGTTTGCTGTGTCAATTTATTATTATTTTTTTATTACTGCCTTTTTGTTTTGTTTGTAAGAGATTTTCTCAAGGTTATTTTCTTTCAGAAGCTGTGTGACTCTAGGTATGACGGTGTCCCAGGTATCTGAGATATAATAGACACATCTGCAGTGTTTCCAGAACCATTTGTTCAAACAGGACTTCCATTTTCCAGTTGAATTGACTTAGCACTGTGATCAAAATATCATCTGACAATATACGTGCTACTTACGGACTCTCTGGTATGGTGTATTGATTTTCTTTTCTTTTTTGTCTCTCCTTTTGTCAGTACATCACAGTGTTTGATTCCTGGCTCTAGAGTAAGGTTTGACATCAGGACATGTAAATTCTGCACTTCCTTCTTCTATATGTATTTTACAATCAATTTGAAGATTCATCGTAAAAGCTTTCTGGTATGTTGACAGGAATATCATTAAATGTAAAGATACATTTTGGAAGAATAGACAAATTAATAATCTTGAGTCTTCTAATTCAAGAAGGTGATATGTCTTTCTATGTATTATCTTGACATATATTTAGGTTTTTGAAATTTGTGTCGAAGATGTGGTGTGATTTCAGCGTGGAGGTATTGTCCATCTTTGTCATATTTCTCTAAGAGGTTATTGAATGTTTCCAGGGCACGGTCGCTAGCCTTACTCTTCATGTGTTGTTTCTTTGTAAAGACTTTATAAAGAGAATCATTCATTTCTGAGACATAATTTTAGTAAAATCAAATTTGATTATGAAAACATAAATTATATTACTTTTTACTAGTAATATTTGAAATTCTTTCATGCTTGCAGAATTGCAACCTTTGACTCACTGTTCGACTTTATGAGATTAAGCCTGCTCTAGTAGAAACATTATCCTTTCTTTGAAAAGTGCAATGAGAGGGTTTAAAAAATTATGTTGAGAAAAATGATTTGAGAAGAAGAATATGTATATGTTCATGGATGTGTAGGGTTCTCTATATAAATGTATTTGTGTCTATACCATGTGTGCATATATAAACACATATATGCATATATGTGTAAGGAATGTATTTTGTATCATTTATATGCAAGTATATAAATATGAGATAGAATGATAACTTTAAAGAAGCAATCATGTTTTTATAAAGAAAGCTAAGTTGTAGTTTTGTCCTTGATTTGGCTTTTATTTAGGAAAACCCAATGATACTATGCGGATGAGGGTTATTTTTTATCCAGAAAATTTCAACAGTAGGTTACAGTAACATCAAAAAATGATTTTCTAAATTTGCTATTTTTTCAGTCCACAGCTTAATAAGCAAAAGGTATCTTTTTTTTTTTAATTTTGGAAGAAAGTACATATGGAAATTAGTTCTCTCCTTTGGGAGAGAAAATATTTTGAAGGTCCTCCTATTGTATACCCTATCACTGCAAATCCCTGTTTTTTTTTCAAGTATCAGAAAGATCATGTAAAGATCATGGATTTTTGCTGGGAAGAATCTGAGTTTTTCTATTTTCTAATTTTATGATCCTGATACGGTGATTTATTTCCATGCATTGCTATTTCTAATATGTGAAGAGAGGATTATAATAATACCCAGAAGAGTGAAAGTAAAGGTAATTGAAATTATGTATAAAATTCCACAAGTAATATCTGGCACCTGCTTTTCACTCACAAGTAAAATCTTCTAATACATAAATATAGAAAAGTTGGAGATGGCCAAAGGAATTTTTAAAACTATTTTGAAATTCCTTGTAATGATGTTCATTCGTCTGCTGACATACCAACACCAACATCTGGCATGGTCATGTGATTTAAATTACATAATTCAATCCAACATCTGGGATGGTAATGTGATTTAAATTACATAATTCAGTCCAACATCTGGCATGGTCATGTGATTTAAATTACATAAGTCAATGTGAAAAATACTGATGAAATATCAAATATACTTAAACTTTTTTAAAGATCTACTCTTAACATTCAATGTTAATAATTATAGACACCATTCTATACTTTACACTTCTGGGACTTACTTATTTTATAACTGGAAGTTTGTATGTTTTGTCACAAATATGCTTAATTTTATCTTAATAGTTTTAATAGTGCATTCCAGTCCACATTTTTATTTTTATAACCTTCCCACTTGATAACAACCATTAGTTTCTCTAGTGTCTTAGGATGGTTTTGTTAACATGGCCTACAAGTGTTTAGCACCTAAAAATAATTTTACAAAGTGATTTCTAAGTTACAAACATACCAGATATCTTTCAAGGAGAGTTATAACATCTTATTTATTTGTTTGCCTAAAAATAATATTTTTCATTGCATAGTTAACATTATTTCCACATAATCTAGTTGGATTCTTAAACTAACATGACCTGTTTTTATATCAGAGGGGTCAGGCATCATAAACTTTTCTGATGCTTGTCTTAGAAAATGTGTATAGCTTCATGAATGAGGAAAATGAACTCTGCAGTTTTTATTTTTTATTTTTTAAGCCAAATGAAAGAACTGTTGTTGGCTTATCCTCTCCTGATTATTGCTCTCTAGGATTTCCACCTAATCCTTAGAAACTAATACAGCATAGCTTTAGTAGCACTTGCAAAAAATATTTTTTCCCACCAAACATCAAAAATCAGTCATTTTTACCTCAGAAGGAAAGATAACCGTTTTGAAGATAAAACTAATCACATTAGGTCTTCAACAATCTCTTTTCCATTTCACTGTTATAGTTATCTTCAAAAGGTCTAATCCAGTTCAAGGCAAAGATGTATGAAATTAGTTTTATTCCCTAAGGCAAACCCAGAGAGAATCTTATATTTATTTCTTTTAGTAAAATTATGGCTGCTGTCTAGGCTAAAATTAAAAGTATAAATAACAAACAGGAATGGACCTAGAAGCTAGATAAATTGACTTCACAACTAGATTTACATGTTGGATTATCAGAACCTTCCCTGGTCCAGCCCTTAATTTACGAAATCTAGCCTCAATTTCAGCCTTCGCATTCTCTCCTATTTTTTCCGTAGCCTTCTGCACAAAAGCACTTTGGCTTTCCCCTGAAATACAAGTCCTCCTCTGGCAATAATGCAAGCAATAGAAAGGTACCATTTATTACACTCTTTCTGCTAAATAGTCTTTCCTGATGTGCACCCTCTCTATCTTCCTAGAGTGCATTTTAGGAAAACCCTCCTTAGCACAAATCATGAGTGAAAAAAACACTGTATATTTAGTCTCACACACACTCTCGTAACAAGGATCAACAATGCATTTCTGAAACTGACACAGCCAGTGGGAAGTCATACTTAAGCGATGTATAAGGTGAAGACCAATTTTTAAACGCAAAAATTTCAATATGTTGACATTTGACGTTTTATTTATTTTTGTGTGTCTGTATTGACTCCTTTTGTGGTCAATACATTTTTATACCTAGAGAAAGTCAACCACAGAATAATTAATTTATTGACTAAGATTTTTAACTTACTCATTCTATATATAATATATATTGTTCTTTTTCAGTGTGAACTTTCATTTGTTGCGCTCTATCCTATGTGTCTCTCCGATGAACACCAGCAGCCGATTTCTTGAATTTTCTCTTGCTTTGAATTCCCTCTTGCTCTGAATTGCCTTGATTTTTCTCTCGACCTATACACACCATAGCTTCCACTCCTGTGTGAAGACAATCTGGAGTTTGTATTCAGTTAAAAAATATTCCTCTTCAGAGCCTCATTTATTCACCTTATTCTAAGGTGCACTATTCAATTCAGATGTCATTGTGTAGAAAGAATCATGTTCTACTCACATTTGATACCAATGGCGTTCCTTTTGCTTTCACTGATTTTTTCTTTTTTTTTTTTTTTGTTCTCTGTTTTGTTTCTATATACTTTATTCATTTATTTTTATTTTCTTCAGTTAGCTTTCAGTAAAGTTTACTCTTCTTTTCCCAGTCCCCTTAAAGGTGTAAGATATTGATTTGAAATCATTCTTCTTTTTTAATGTAAGCATTTGAGCTATAAATTTTTCTCTAAGCAGTAGTTTTACTTCATTTCAGACGTTTTGGTGTGCTGTATATGGGCTGTTGTTTTTTAAATTTGTATCAGAGTATTTCCTCGTTTTCCTTTGATTTTTTTTTGACCCCTTGGGTTAAAGTATGTTGTCCAATTTCCACATATTTGTGATTTTCCAGTTTTTGGGTTTTTTTGTATTTTCAACTTTTATTCCATTGTAGTTAAAAGTTATGCTGAGTGATATCATTCTTTTAATATTGATTCATTAAGCTTGTTTTTGTGGTCTACCATATGGTCTATCCCAGAGAATGTTCCACGAGCACTTGAGAAAAATGTGTGTTCTACTTTTTAGGAGTGGAGTAATAATAATAAAATAAAATAATAAAAGATTTTCTTTTATTATTTTATTTTAAACTTTTCTGCTGAGAGAGAGAGAGAGAGAGAGAGAGAGAAAATGAGAGAGAGAGAGGGAGAAGCATCGATTTGTTTTTCCACTTAGTTGTATACTCATGATTGTTTGATTGCTTCTCATATGTGCCCTGACCAGGGAACCCACTACTCTGTGTGTGTCATCCACTGAGCCACCTGACCAGGGTCTCTATTCTCTTATTGATTCTGTGCCTACTTGTTCTCTCCCTTATTGAAAGTTGGGAATTGAAGTCTCCAACTATTATTGTAGATCTATTTTTTCCTTCAATTCTCTCAATTTTTTGTTTCATGTATTTTAGAACTCTCTTGTTAGTAGTGGGTATATATATATATATATAATTGTTACATTTTCTTGATAAATTGACCCTTTTATCAATATATCACTTCCTTCTTTGTTTCTTAAAACACTTTACTTAAAATTTACTTTAACTGATATTGATATAACTAACCTTTATTACTATATTGTATAAGTAAAGCTCTCTTTTACAGGTTTTTGCATGAAGTAGCTATTTTTGATTATTTGATTTTTAACCTATTTGCATCCTTGGATATAAAATGAGTCTCCTATAGACAGCATGCATTTAGATCATGCTATTTTTGTTCATTCTGCTCCTCTCTGCCTTTTAAGTGGAAAGTTTAATCCATTTACATTTAAAGTTATAACCAGTGACTGACTTCTGCCATTTTTGCATTTGCCCTTTTATCTTTTTGGTTCTCCATTACTATCTCATTTTTGATTTGATTGACTTCTTTTGTATACCATTTTTATTGAAAATATTTTTTGATTCTTTTTTATTTCTTTTGCTTTATATATTTTAGATGTTTTCTTAGTGGTCAAGCTGAGGATTTTATTCTTTTTATCCATGGATGCAAAAGTTGTTTCAGAATATTGAACTAAGTAATCTGTTAGGATGAAAGAAACAAATGACAGGGTTGACAGAGAGTCAAGTATCTCTTTTTTACTTAGTATGTAAAAAGCCATTAGTAATTACCGGTATATATTTGTGGAATGCAAATATTTCATTTTCTTTTACTGATATGAAACTATATATGTCTTATATATAAAAACATTCGTACAAAGGATGCCCGTAGTAATCACAATTTGAACCCTAATTACAAATTACTCTAACTATGCTGGTTGAATCTTGTATTGGCAATGTATCTGTAGATGTAGACGATTATTATATAAATATAACTTGCATGAAAAAACGTGTTGAATTTTTATCTTTTCAAAGCATGATTGCTGCCTTTTCTCTCCTGCCGATCTAAAATGATAATTCATTAATGGAAAATGAGGAATGGTAAATTTTCATATGTCAAGAAAAGATCTCTGAAGAAAATGTTTTAATACTTTCACTTATTTAAAATAAGACATTTCCTCAGCTCAATCATTTTTACTCATACATTATTAAATTTTTTTCTCCTCCCTCTGTTTAAAACAAAACAAACAAACAAAAAGCGTTCTGCTTTAACATTCTTGGAAGCTGATCACAGGATCCTAATACTTTGGTGAAAGGTGAATACCTAAGATTGGTAGACAATTAAATCAACACAGGCCAAGCAAATGTTCTATTTGGGGACCAGGAATTAAAGTGATAGACTATCTTTGTCTCTTAGACCTGTGCATTGTGACCTCTCAAAGCCAGAGTCAAAAAAGCAGCGGGTTGGCCAAGAGCAAACTTCTCTGGGACAAGGAACATTGTGGGTGTCTAATATTTAGTTTTGATTACAGTTCTCTTCATCTCTAGCTGTACTTCCTATCTTTGATTCCATGTGATGCCTCTTTATGATAACAGGAAATTTCTTTTTTCCATAAACTTCCTTGAGTAAACCTATAAACTGACAGTTTATACAAAATAAGCAAGTACGATCAAAAATGAAAAAAAAAATTTATTTAAGAACAAGAGTTCTTTTGTGAAGGTAAAAAAAACAACATTCTATTTGAAAGGTGAATGGAGAAATTATACAGAGAAAGCAAACTGCCTCATTAGAGAAAGGAGACCCAGCATAGCACCGAACCACATGTAGAGTAAAATTATATATAATCACATTCTCTCCACGTATGTTCTTTAAAAACCACTTAACACGTATGGAGCTCTGACCATAAGTTAGAGACAACACTAAGTGCTTTAAATTGATTTAATCCTCACAAGCACCTGCTTTAATTATTTATATACAACATGATGAATAATTCAGAATAAAAACATTTGATATGTACTTGTGATTCTTATGAGGTCCACGGAGACTCTTACAATCTTGCTAATGTCTAGTTCTCAATGCTTGCTTTCCTCCAAGGTTATCCAAGATAATATTCTTTTCATTTTATTTTTTCCTCTCTTTTGACAAGACCACCGCTTCTTCTATCATGAAAATATTGGCACTCTGTCAAAGTCCTGGTTGTTTCACATAACAGAATGGAGGGATGTTGCCTCTAAATATGTGCTTGTGGGTGACAAATACCAACATTAAAACTTCTGGGTAGGCATGAAGCTAAATTATCCAAGTGATTATTTTTTACTATCACCTATTTCTGATCTCTCTCCCACTCCCTCCTCTCTTCCTGTGTGTCTGTGTCTCTCTTCTCTCCCCTCCCTCTTTCTCTCCTCTCCTCCAGCCTCTTTATTGGGTATTAAGAGAGTTGTCTTCTAGTCTCTGCTAACTGGGTTTAAAGCTGTACAACCTTGGGCAAATCACAAAAGGACTTGGGATTCTAAATATCTTTCATTTAAAATGATAACATAAAAATAGACAATATCTAGTGTTACTTTTAGATGTAAAATTTGGTATTCAAAGATGTAATGAAACATCACCTAACGTTATACAACACAGGTGATGAAACATTTCCCATGAGGACTTTTGAAAATCCTACATTTGCTTGAAAAGATGCATCTTACTTTGAAATGAAATGTCACATTAGCCATGTGTATAGCCTACGTGGTTTTATGTTTATTTGTTTCTGAGGGAAAAGGATTAATGAAGCTAGATTGAGCCAAATGTTATTTATTGGGAGGACAGAAGCGAAACGTAGTAGAAATCAATGAAGAAGACAGACTTCATGAGGCACAATCTGGCTGTTAATGCTGGCCCCTGAGCTGCGTGCGCTAAGGACCCAGCCACACCAGTCTCCTGGGGTCCGCTACTATGGACGTGACTCAGGACATGGCTTGTAGATCGCACAAGCCCTCCTTCCTGACCTCTTCTCTTTCCTTGTTTGCTTACAGTTTCTGTTATTCAGGCCTTTATTGTTCACACGGCTTTGGCTGACCATGGCCCTCAACCTGCTTTCAGGTCCCCGTCTCATCTCTGATACCCACTGCTGATCAGCTAATTCATTTTCTCTTAGTTCAGACGAATTAATGAGAGAAAATCTCGTAAGTCTAGTGCATTTTTTTCAAACCAAGATTTTTGGAAGGGGCCAAACCTTGGCCCTGTTAGCTACAATAGGGCTAACAGGTCCATGTGATAAAGGCTACATCTTGCAGTGGGTTACATGGGTTTCCTGCTTCCCTTGGAAGCAGGTATGGCTGTGCAGGTAACCGGAAACATGTTTAGCATACAGTGATCTGAGCATAAGATTACAAACAGCAACAACAGCTCGTTTGGACTATAGATACTACTGTATAAAGCATTTACATCCCTGCTTTTCAGAGCCAGTCATCTTACAGGATGTCCACAAGTTACATAGAACAGAGAATGTAGAGGAGATTCAATATGTGTCTCCAATCCAAAAATAGTTGGACATTGGCATTCCTTAGTTGAAGCTGCTTCTATAAAGGAGAGGGAAGTAAGAAATTAGAATTCCTAAGCCCTGGCTGGTTGGCTCAGCAGTAGAGTGTTGTCCAGACATGTGGATGTCCTGGGTTTGCCAAGGCTCGAATGGTTCTAGCAAGTTGGCCCAAGTGCTGAGGATGGCTCCGTGGCCTCACCTCAGGTGCTAAAATAGCTTGGTTGCTGAGCAATGGAGCAGCGGCCCCAGATGGGCTTGCCAGGTGGGTCCAGTCGGGGTGTATGTGGAAGTCTGTCTCTCTGCCTTCCCACCTCCCACTTAATAAATAAAAAAAAGAATTCCTACATCTTTCTGCCAGTTGTAACAACGTAAACTTCAAAGGCTTATGTGAAAGCAAAGACTAATTATAATATTTAATAAAGAAGTTTTTCAAAGTTATGTTTTTAAAAATTATCTACTTATTGGCTACCTCCTTTTCTCATTGTTTAACTCCACAGCAAAAAAAAGTACAAATTTAAAAATTAAAATTGGCCCATGAATTTGATAGAGAAAAAAAGACATATTTAAAGAAATATAAGATTGTGTGTTCCTGGTTTAATCCCTAATAATGATGACTGTGTCAGAATTTTTTATGTAAATAATACAATGATCATATAAGGCATTCTGAAGCAGCAACTAATGATATCTATTTTATGTTAATATTGTGTTTATAAATGGGGCCTTTTAACTGGTATGAAGCAATAACCAATTTTTATACCCCATAAAGGGTATACTGCACTACCGAGTGCTGAAATTAAGCTGAAATTTATAACTCACTTATCTGAGGGATTTTTTTTAGTACATGCAATGTATAAAGACATGCATTATTCATCTAAGCTGTTAGCTCATTTGAATTTTCTTTAAACAGTAAAGACTATATCACTGCAATGTGAGTAGAATTTTAACTTTATTCTGCTTTGCATATGCAAACACAAGTTTCTTGTGTTTAAAACTCAAAGTGTTTACTAAAAGGCACTATACATATATGCATCCATGCACATTTAACATGCACATGTATGTGAATGTAATTGAGGACCAGATGCATTCAAATAACAAACCTAATACCCAATGGATTTGTTCTTTTTTGAAATAAGATATTTTCCCCTATAAGTGAATCGTCCAAATAAATGAAACATTTTTTTAAGCACTGAAACTTTTCAAAAGTTAATATTGCTTGAAGTATGTTATATTTCTGCTCTGAAAACCAAGTATACAGACTAATATTATTCTATTATTGATGATTAAAAGACAATTTTCATAAGCTATTAAAACTTTGTTTTTATTTCTAAAAATAAGACATGCTTTAGAAGTTTCATATACTCTTTTTATATACTTACATATATATAGAACATCAGAAGAAATTTCATAAATATTTATGAAATATTAAAAATATCTTTATGGGCTTTCACTAAGAGGTAGTGATAAAGAAAGTGGAGAAAATAGCTCCTTCTTACTAGGGTGTGTCATTTTCTAGCTTGTTTTTTCAAATGTACCTAGTAAATCAGTAAATAAGTATTTACTGATGTTTATGTATAGGCACTTGAAATCCCGAGAAGGAAAAATAGGCAAAACTTGCTTGGGGAAGGAAAGCTGATAAACCGGTACACATTTAAATGAATAAAGATGATTTCTGGTATTAGTAGGGATTATATGATGCTGTTAGAATAATAACAACACTGAATAATTGTCAGACATGTTCCGTGTACCAGAAACACTTCTTTGCATGATTGGCTTCTTCTCCCTAAAGAAACTTAGGAGGTTTTATAACTCATCATTGTTCAAATTTGGAAAACGAGGCAGAAATGTTAAGTAACTTGCTAGTTCACAGTTAGTCAGAGTTGAGAAGATAATCTTTTAAAAATTCTCCGGGTAAGCCAAAATACCTCCCCACAAAAGTAGCAGAGAAAGAAAACAGTTCTATTATCGAGTAAGCACTGAACCAGAAGCACTGCGCATCACGGGCAATCCGCGAAGAGACTGCAGAGGCAGAAAGCAATCTTGCCTTACATAGTGCCGGGCAGGTACAACCCATACCATGCATGTTGCAATAACTAGTCCTTGAGTTACAGGACTTGACAGCACCATTTGTCACACATACTTTAGTAGTTCACAGTTAGGCTACTAACCTGCCAGAGAAACAGGGACACAGGGGTCCTATCTTCCTTGATTATCACATATCAAAGCGATGGTTTCCAGGTCCTTGAGGAAGACATACCTGAGTTATAAAGCTGGCAAAGGCTTGTTTAGATTTTACAAAATTCATACACAGTGTAAAGAAACAGAGAAAGAACTTACAGGTTTTCTAAAGGTAATGCATTAAAAAAGGGAGAGGTCACTGCCCTTCTATTCAAAAAGAAGAGCCAAGACTCTTAATTCTAACTTGTACGTGCCTTTACATCAGTAAATAATAGAATTAAGGTTTGAGCCCAGGATATATTGGCTGAGCCCAAGTGCTTAAATACTTCCCTGTAGAACATTCTGCTAACTGCATACTTGGCAAGAGATGATTATCTTAGCTAGACTTGATACTTAAATGATGAGAAGTCTGCAGTCTTATAAGTTCCAAGGGAAGAATGTTCCAAGAAATGAAACGGTAAGTCAGAAGACCTTGCGATTAAAAGGGACACAGTAAACATAAGTGTGGCTGGATACAGTTGATGAGGGGACCAAAGGCTTGGACATTCCACTATGGTTAAATCTTATAGTCCATGTTAAGTCATAGTAAGAAGTTTGGATTGTGTCCTGTTGTCACTATAGAGCCATCAGAAAGCTCTTCTAAGCAGAGAAGTGTTATATAACTTCTGATTTAGATAAATTATTTTTCCTGTTGTGCAAAGTAGTTGTGTTGTATTCCGTTGGGGTGCTGACAATAGAGGCAAAGTAGCCAATAAGAAGAGACTGTTAACAGGGCCCTGGCTGGGTTACTATGTGGATAGAGCATCACCCCAGAGCACTGAGGTCCTGAGTTCAATCCCCACCGTGGACACATACAGGAAGCCATCAATGAGTGCACAGCTAAGTGGATCAACTCGCTGATGGTTCTCTCTATACTTTTCCCTTCCTCCCTCTCTCTCTCTCTCTCTCTCTCTCTCTCTCTTTCTCTCTCTCTCAAATCAATGGAAACGTTTTTGAAAAATGTCTGGTTAAGAGTAGTCCAGATCTTTGGTTACAGCAATGGAGCTTTTTGCCTAATAATGCCTAATTTCGGAGGAAAGCTAAGGAGCTCTGCTGATGTTTTGGATGCAGGGAGAGAGGAAAGAAAAGAATCAAGAGTGATGCTAAAATGTGTCCACGGCAAATATGGTTGCATTATCTACCGGGATAGAAGGAAGATTCCAGTCTAGAGCAGATTTAAGGAAGGACTGGGCAGTCAAATAATAGTTTTAGCAGTATTATGGTCGTAAAGGCTCTTAGATGTATGTCCGCATGGTGACGACAAGTTAGCGCTAGCGGTTGGTGTCGGGAGTCTGTGGCTCCGGTGAGTAGTCTGAGCTACAGCTACAAATCTGAGCGGATTCCGTCAGCATGTGAAAAGAGGGCCTATCACTGTGCGGCCCGGACCGAATAAGTTCCCTGTCCTGTGAGAGCAGCTGAGACCTGTGCTGAGGACGTGAAGCGTCTTGGATACAGACGAAAGCTAAGTTATCCAAAAGGGTATCTGACCTACGGGTTATTTTTTGGCAAATTGAAGGGCAAAGTAGTCTTTGCAGCAATACAAAAAGAGACAAGAAGAAAGTCCAGAAACAAGTTGTTCTAAGAATGAATAAGGAAGATAAATCTCTCAGCAAAGCCAAATTTGATAGGGATGAATGATCTCCCGTGGACTTAAGAGATAAAATATATTGAGTATCTACTGAAGTTTAGATTTTAAAAAATCTCAGTATTTATTTTAAAATTTTAATTTTAGCTATCTCTATGTAGTGGCAGGCCACTGGACACAGGAGCATTGCCTTTGAAATATTTTTTCCATAACTGATTTTTGAAAAATCCCTATTTAGTATAGCCAACAGAACTGTGCTGTTAGCTAGTTGGCTGGAGCTCTGTGAACTCCATGTCGTAGATCCCTGCCTTTCTTTGTGTGAGCCTAAACAGGTATTCCAGAAAAGCAGCAACAGCCGACAGCCTCAACCAGAAAAGGAACGAAACCAACAGAATTCTCAAGCTTGATTGTCAGTGTGAACACCTGGGCGATTCACCTCTCTGCAAACTAGCTCTGAGGTGTCACGCAGGTATCTGTTCAAAATAACTCCTATAGTTACGTTTGATCAAGGACTTGAGGGGGCAATATGATTTTTGAAAATCCCATGTACTTGTCTTAGAAGTGTTTCCGTTTTGTATTTAAAAAAAAACAACAACACCCTGGCCGGTTGGCTCAGCGGTAGAGCGTCGGCCTGGCGTGCGGAGGACCCGGGTTCGATTCCCGGCCAGGGCACACAGGAGAAGCGCCCATTTGCTTCTCCACCCCTCCGCCGCGCTTTCCTCTCTGTCTCTCTCTTCCCCTCCCGCAGCCAAGGCTCCATTGGAGCAAAGATGGCCCGGGCGCTGGGGATGGCTCTGTGGCCTCTGCCTCAGGCACTAGAGTGGCTCTGGTTGCAACACGGCGACGCCCAGGATGGGCAGAGCATCGCCCCCTGGTGGGCAGAGCATCGCCCCTGGTGGGCGTGCCGGGTGGATCCCGGTTGGGCGCATGCGGGAGTCTGTCTGACTGTCTCTCCCTGTTTCCAAGCTTCAGAAAAAAGAAAAAAGAAAAAAAATAAAATAAAATAAAATAAAAAAATAAAAAAAACAACAACAATTTTTTTCAATAATATTTTTGTCCTATAGGGAAAAAAAAGGAGCAAAAATTGTTGTTAATTTCTCCGATTGGGAGGACCGTTTAAGGCAGTTTTACAATGTCGACAACCACGAAGACCCACTCCCATCTGATTCACTGGGGCAGTGAGGACCGTATGTAGCCTGGTTCGTGGCCGTTTGCTGGGTGCAGGAGGCAGGCGTATTGTTTCCGTCTCCACACCCTCCCAGCTGAGCAGTAAAGCTATTCTAGGTCGTATATTAGTAACAGCAATTGTGCGGACGCTGGAGGGGGTTCTGGGACATTTTAAGGAATTTATTTCTACTTCTGTTGCAACTACCACTTAAGGCATAAAGTCCTTAATGTGACACAGACTTCAAGGATCATTGAAAATAAAATATAGAACATCAGCGTCATTGTAAAGCAGGAAATCACATTAAAAAACCTACTTTCCTGTCTATTTCGACATGTGTATGGAACCCTCTCCTTTGCCACAGCCGTACCCCCCCACCTCCCACCTCAAGTGGAGAGGTTTTTATTGAATACACAATCGGGAATACACAAACAGTCACTGGGACTTTATATTTCAGTGACATTTTGTTTTAATCCAGTAATGTTCAGCCTTTCTTCTGGACCCTAACGAGAGCAGTCATCTGACCGCTCTCTCTACCCCAAACTGAGAGGGGCTCAGGCACCAGTGACACTGTCAGCGGGCTGGGCTTGCACCCTCCCAGGTCCGGGAGGCACCTTCCCTGCTCAGACAAGTCACAGGGAGGAAGATGCTGTGTTCCTTTAACTGTTACCAGAATACTGCGGAATATAGGTACATTACTGAGGTCACCCCTGGTGCAGATTTAAACCACTAGCTCAGGGCAAAGAAAAACAAAAGGGAACTAAAACAATACGGTTCCCACACCGAGAGCCAGCATGCGTGGGTGACGGCAGGTTTTATGTGTCCATCTCTCTGAGCTCAGAACTGTGCCGGCCCGAGCTCACGTGTGCCCCAGGCAGACCGGGTCCCTGCCGTCCTGCTGTTTCCATTCCAGTTTGGAGAATGGGCACACAGGCACGAAACTAAAGCAAACCCGGGGTGCGGGGACCGCCACGGGAGCGGATGGGGACTGAGCTCACAGTTACGGGCAAGCTTCCCGAGGTGCTGCGGAGGTCAGCACAGGCCTTGCTGAGAGGGGTACATTGCCCTTGAAATATTAAAAGGGTTTATTCCTGACAATAACCAGGGGGGAAAAGGAGTAAGAAAGAAACACAGGAACAGCAAAATAAAGTTCTGAGGCAAGTTATGTTTCAGTTATGAAGGGAATGTAGTTTGAATGCAGTATGATCATGTATTGTTTTTATGTATGATTTCTGTAAGTATTGATATAAAGCGTTACATGTTTATTAAATGTAAGTGAAATAATATATGTGTTAAGTACGTTATTTTTATTAAATACCATTTTATATCTAACTTAAATGAGTGAAGTCCCATATAATAGATGCCTTTGCCCCTATATAAGTCTTTTGAATGACTCAGGGCTCACAATGGTTAAATACACTGGTAAAAAAAAATAAATAAAAATCACGCTGAGAAGTATTAGACATAGTTAGATGTCTGGTTTCCTCTTGTGTGCATGATTATATCATCAGTCTCCCTATCAGCATTCCATCTTTCCCGGGACATCCTAACACAGCCCATGACCTCAGCTCTGGATGCGCACGGCTCTCTCTGGCCCACTTATGTGAAATGTGCTTCATATTCCTCTATGCTTGTTTAAGACCTAATGCTCCTTTAAGCCAAATCCTGCCACCTCTTCTTGCACAAGACCCTGAGCAGTGCCTCAAGTTAGCTCTGGATTACCACTCATCTGGAATTATCCTTCAGCCTTACTGGGCACCTTCCGGGTAGAACACTGGTTGGGAACCTTTTTGGATGAGAGAGCCATGAACGCCACTTATTTTAAAATGTAATTCCATGAGAGCCATACAATATGTTTAACACCAAATACAAGTAAATATGTGCATTTTATGTAAGACCAACACTTTTAAAATACAATAAGTCTTTAAATTCTCTTTAATAATGTTGCTATGCTGTTGCTAACCAATGATGAATAAAGTACTTCTTACCATTAATGCAACTTCTGGTGCTGCATGGTTTTGCTGATGGCTTTGTAGTCTGGTTGATATGTGGTAAGGTTAAGCTTCATGCAGGCGTTGAGACTTCCATCCGTTAAACGTGATCGTAGGTTGGTCTTAACATTCTTAAGATGTGAGAAAGGACTGCTCACATGCATATGTAGAGCCAAACATTGTCAGTACAGCAATACTCACACGCTGCAGTGTGTGGTATGTGACAGGAATCACGTTCCAAGTTTTGACAATCAGCTGGTCCGCAGGTTGAAGTTTTTTCATTTCTCCCCACTTGTGTGCTCGCCAACTCTGCTTGCTGCCGTGCAAGTCTTTCCAAATCTTCATTCAGTGACTTGAACTTATTCACCCACATGTCAGAGGCCTTCAGGTCAGCAGCTTGTAGCTCAAAATCTCTGACGGAGACACCGGGGATGTAACTCAGGTCGGTGCTGTCCATTGCACATTCGTGTGGATGGGTGATGAACTTAAAAAGACAAGTGCACTCACAAAATTCTCCAAAGTGCACTTTGAATGACTGCAGGAGATTAGATGTGAAGCCCGCTAGCTGCTGGTGATCAAGATGTTGAGCAGGGTCACTTGCTGTGCATGCATCTTTAAACTCTCCCAGTTTTTCAAAGTGTAGTAAATTACCTGTTTCAATGTTGGCGATGAAGAGTTCCAGCTTGTTTTCAAATGCAAACACTGCCTGTTGAAGGGATAAGACTGTATTTCCAATGCCTTGCATTTTCACATTGAGCTGGTTCAGATGTTCAGTCATGTCCACGAGATAGTAGAACTTCAGGAGCCACTCAGTGTTAGCTAACTCAGGATGCTCGGCATTTTTCATTTCAACAAAAGTCCGGATTTCGCTCAGACAAGCCACAAAACGGCTGAGCACCTTCCCTCTTGACAACCAATGCGCATTGCTGTGCAGAAGCAGTCCAGGATAATTTTTCCCAACTTCACCCAGCAGTGTTTTAAACTGGCGATCATTTAAAGCTCAGTCAGTAATAAAGTTGACCACCCGAATGACCAGCGACATCACCTCACCAAGCTGCTCGCCACACATCTGAGCACAAAGTGCCTCCTGATGTAGGATGCAGTGAAAACTTAGGATGAATCTCTTCATGTTCATGAAGAAGCGCTGTGAATCCTCTGTTTTTCCCCACCATGCACAGAGCACCATCAGTACACACCAAAATAAGTGTATCCATCGGTAGATTTTTTTCTTTAACAAACTCAGTGAAAGACTTGAATAAATCCTCCCCTCTTGTTGTCTCTTTCATAGGCAAAACAGCAAGACTTTCCTCACGTAGTGTGTCACCAACAGCATACCTTGTAATCACGCTGAACTGGGATAAATGGCTTATGTCTGTTGACTCATCCAAAGCGAGAGAAAAGAATGGTGCTGCATTTATGTCCTTCACTTGTGTTGCCTCAGTTTGATTTGCCATCATGATGGTATGATCGTGAACAGTTCTTGCCGACAGAGGCATGTCTTTTATTTGTTTGATTATCTTGTCTTTATTTGAAAAGTCGTCAAAAAGTTCATTGGCAACATCAAGCATGAATGTTTTGGCATACTCCCCATCTGTGAATGGCTTTCCGTTTTTCACAATTGCTAAAGCACCGGCAAAGCTAGCTGAATTCCAGTCACCTTGTTGGGTCCAAATACGGAGTTGCTGCTGACTAGCTTGTACTCTGCACAGTAGCTCTTGACATGCTTTCTTCCTGCTCTCCCGCTGGATATTTCAATGCAAATGTAGTATGGCATGTGTTGAAGTGCCGCTTTATATTTGACCGTTTCATCGATGCAATTTTATCATTGCATATTAGACACACAGCAGAACCTGCTCTCTTCACAAAGGCGAATTCCTCTGTCCATTCCTGCTGAAAAGCACGATACTCCTCATCCTTTTTTCTTTTAGCCATCTTCTTCGTCAAAAGTGTTTCTGCAATTAGCTAGCTGACTACTTGATTAAAAGGAGGGAAGTTTACTCCCTGACCTCACAACGACCCGTGTACTTTATGCATTATCCAATAAAAATTTGGTGTTGTCCTGGAGGACAGCTCTGATGGGCTCCAGTCACCTGCAACCATGACCATGAGCGGTAGGAAATGCATGGATTGTAATACATGGAATGTTTTATATTTTTAACATTATTATTTTTTTAATTAAAGATTTGTCTGCGAGCCAGATGCAGCCATCAAAAGAGCCACATCTGGCTCGCGAGCCATAGGTTCCTGACCCCTGGGGTAGAATTTACCTTTGTAATGACGTTCTCCGTGTTACAGTTGAACCTCAGCCCGAGTTACATGTGCCCCGAAGGCCCGACTTCATCCTCTGTTGCTCTGGTATACTTCATAGTTTTACATGTGTCACCCACAAAGATTTTCTCAGCAGCTGCATTCCAGCTGAAATACTCCAGTCTTACTGAGATGGCCTCATGAAGGGGACCTCATTTCCTTTCTTCACTGTCTGGATCACCATGAACTCACAGTGCTCTTTAACTTCCCCTATTATGATATAATATCACATCACACACGGAGACATGCACATGGATGTGTATACGTGTTTATATGCACAGGCAAAGTTTTCTGTTGGTTAATTATTTTGTAGCAGAGATTGTAGTTACCAGCTTGTAGCCCACCACCTTTAAGGATACAACAGTGCTTTATCCCACTTACATTAGAATCACCTAAAGAATTAAGTTAATTTTTATTTAATTGGGTTGAGATTGGGCTTGGAACTGACGTCATTTTAAAAGTTCCCCATTGAAATCGGAGGTTCACTCAGGGTTGAGAGTCTTTGGTCTGTCATGCAGGTAGAGAATCCCTGGGACAGGTCTGGTACCTAGAACCCAAGTTAGCCTTGATAAGGATGAATTAAGGAGAGGTAAGAGAGGTTTTACATATGCCTAGCGCATTCTGACTCTAAATGTTTCCAGTCGATGTAGTACACTATGATTTTTTATTCCTTTGATTAGCGATTTTATTTTTGAACAGTACGTGTGGAATTAAAATTTTACACTTGTGATCTGGACCTCACATAAAATATCCACCTTTGTTTTGTGTGATAGGTGATTATCCTTCTGAAAATTGGTTACCTAGAACCAAGTATTAAATATTAAAGTACCAAGGCAATGCGATAGCATAAATGACGTTGTTGAAAATTTTTAGAACCTACAGGACATTTATTTGTGACTGTCCATTGCATCTGTATTGCTAATACTAAGAAATAGAATGGACTGATGCAATGTTATGTCTGAGTATCCAGTCATGTTGAATGAGATAATTTTAAAAATAATTACCAAACAGGATAGATGTTGGGAATAAATTTCTGATATGAATGAAAAGAAATTGATGTGGAGATAATTTTAAAAAATATTACCAAACAGAATAGATGTTGGGAATAAATTTCTGATATGAGTGAAAAGAAATTGATGTGAAACATTGTCTCCATTGACTTTGAAATAAGGACACGCTCAACAGTGATTACAAAGTAAGAAGAGCAATAATCAGATGTAAATTTTAGCAACAGATATGTTCATTACTAAAAAAGACAGCAGGCAAGTAAGTGGACTAATCACATAACTTTAAACATCAGGGAATAATGAAACAACTTAATTCATTAATAAAAATTACAGCAGTAATTAATGTATTATGAAACATCCAAGCAGTTGAGTAAAAATGATTAAAAATGCCATCTGCTGTTTTTCAAACACAGGAGAATAAAGCGGAAACTTCCAGCTAGTCCAATAGAGCACAAAGATAAACAACCAAACACCAAATCAGTTATGAGAAAAGGGACACAACCACAGATTTGGAAAAAATTAAGAAAATCGTGTGTCCTGGGGACAGACTATGAAGGGAAAGCCGATGACAGTATTTGAATTCTTTTTTTATTGAATTTATTAGGGTGACATCAGTTAATAAGATTATGTAGGTTTGAGGTGTACAATTCTGTATATTGTAGTGCAGGGGTCTCAAACTCAACTCAGCACGTGGGCCGCAGAGCAAGATCACAGCCGTTCGGCGGGCCGCACTAGGTCTACAAAAGGCAACTGTTACGCAACACTTTTCTCACTGCAGTTGAAAACAAAAAAAAATCAGTACAACAAGCACAATCGTACATGCAGTTTACTCAGTGTCACAAAACGACCAGAAACTGTAGTTCTCATCACAACTGCTGTTAACTAAGCTAATATCTAGCTAGGATGCTAGAGAAATGAAAAATACAAGTAGGCCCCTAGGCTTACTTAATTTTATCCAAAATATTTTGAACTTCGTAGATTAGTCTGCGGGCCGCATAAAATTGTTCGGCGGGCCGCATGCGGCCCGCTTGCCGCGAGTTTGAGACCCCTGTTGTAGTGTGTGTTTGCCACCCAAATTCAAGTCTCCCTCCATCTCCATCTCCCCCCCTCTACCCTCTCTGCCTCCCTGCCCCCTCCCCCTCTTGTCATCACCTTGTCAGCCTGCTTATAGTCCCTTCCTGAGACTTTTAAGAGGGAATCACTTGCCCAGAAGGCAAAAACCAATCAAAGGACTAATCTATGAGATTTTTTTTTTTTACTGTGAGATTTTTCTACAAATACAGTAAGTCTCTTAGTCAAGGTAAACTAACCACTCTTATTGCATCTTTTTGTTGTGTTTTGCCCTGACAAAGAGCAGAACGGTGTTAACAGAGACAAAACAAGCCGTGACTCCTATCCCTGCATTCAGGCCCAGAAGGTAACCCCGGGTAACCTGCACAGCGGGGAGAAGAGGCCATCGCTGGGGGCAGGGGGGGTCACCAGGTCACAAGAGGAGCAAGGACAGGAGAGTGGGTGGGGAAGCAAAGATTGGTATTTCCAATTTGCAAACTCAAGAGAAGAAAAAGCAAAAAACAATTATTTCAGTATTTAGTTTACCTAGATTTTTCTAGGGTCATAAATCTTAGAAAGCTTTCCAATTCTTAAACCCTTTAAGCCTTCTTGAGTTTTCTGCATCAATAGTGTGGGGACAAGCGGGAAAGGGGGTGGTAGGTAGGCGAGGGTAAGTGGGGTAAACGGTGATGGAAGGAGAGTCAGGGTGGTGAACACACAACCCAACATACAGATGAGGTATTATAGAATTGCACACCTAAAACCCATGTAATTCTATGAACTAATATTACCCTGATAGATGCAGTAACATATCTTTTTTTAAAAAGAATGAGCATCGTAACTCAACAATGAAAAATTAGATTTGTCTTAATTGAAATCAGGAGCAAAACAAATATGCTCTAATTACCACATATATTAAACAGTGCTCTGAAGTTTTAATTAGTTCAATATCTAGCAGAAAGAACAGAGACATAAGAATTGGGAAAAAAATATATATGTTTTGTTTGTAAATTATGTAATTGCTTCCCAGGAAACTCCAGGCGTTCAGCAAGAAAATGATTAGAAGTCATGGCGTTCAGCAAGATCGCTAATTGTAGCACATACATTTTACGTACATCAGAAATAACCGATTGAAAGTACAATTTTTAAAAGTCAGGTACTATTCACAATGGCAGGGACAATCACAACTATCAGGGAACCAAAGAATGAGCAAGTCAACATATAATGGCAAGCGATTAAATACAAGGATCTGGCACCAGACAGACAGAGATTGAATCTCACATATATGAATAACTCTCATGTATTTATACCCTCTTGGGACAGATGCTATCAGAAGCACTTAATGTGCAAATTACTTAATGTTTTCAACGACTCAATGAGTAGGGTGATATAAAGCTGATTTTACAAATGAGCCGACTGAAATACAAAGAAAACTAAAAATGGTGTGCCTAAGATCACAGCTAATACCATGGAAAGGCTGGAAGCAAAGTGAAAAACCTGTTCTGTAAGGCCCTTGCTTTTAGAAACCTCAGGTATGTGGTACGGTCAGTTTCCTTATCTGGAATAATCCCAGCAGTGCCACACCAACTGCCTACATCACCGTTAGCACACTAATATACAGCAAGTACATTGTATGGGAACTCCAGTTTTTTTTGTTTTTTTTTTAGTTTTTTTTTATTTATTTATTCATTTTAGAGAGGAGAGGGAGAGACAGAGAGAGACAGAGAGAGAAGGGGGGGGAGGAACTGGAAGCATCAACTCCCATATGTGCCTTGACCAGGCAAGCCCAGGGTTTTGAACCGGCGACCTCAGCATTTCCAGGTCGACGCTTTATCCACTGCGCCACCACAGGTCAGGCAAACTCCAGTTTTTATGAACATATCTCTCTGGATAGGAAAGTTTATGACATGTTAGCTCTGAACTATCTTCTTAATCGAAATACAGTCTTTAGTGAAATTTAAGTTTTAAAAATGGATTGAATGCTCATTGAGAAGTGCAAATGCCTCTTGCCTCTGGCAACGACAAAGTAATTGGTACCAGACGAGCTGTTTCTATGGAAAGAATCATGAAACTGGATGAAATGCCCACGGCCCTCATTTTCAGGATTTGAACAACAGACAACCCAGGGATGCATTCTAAAAGAAAGGGAACTTAAGTAGTGAGCCCATAGTGCTGATAGCTCTTTGTTAAGGACGCTGTTTTGACCCAGGAGCAGCGGACTAGTTATAGAGCCTGAGGAGACCACAGCTAACTGTTGGAGCTGAGGAGGCAGACATAACCATGCATCAGGGCCACCAAAGCAGGTGGGACTATAGGATGGGCAAGGGGGAGTGTGAGGATGCGTCTTGTTGCTGTAACAAACTAGTACAAATTGAATGACTGAAAACAAGGCAGATTTATGCTCTTGTGGCTGTCATGGTCAGAAATGTACAATCAAGGGGTTGGAAGGGCTGAATGTCTTCTAGTGGCTTCAGGGAGATTTTGTTCCCTTGTCTTTTCTTACTTCATAGGCCGCCTGCCTTCCTCGGTTTGGGAGTCCTGGCTACACCTTCAAAGCCAGTGAGCAATGTTTTCTCGTTTCATTTTGTTTTGGTTTGTGTGTGTGTGTGTTCGTTTTTCTGAGTTCCACCCTTCCTCCTATAAGAATCTTCGTGATGACCTTGGGCTCACCATGATAATCCCAGGGTCACGATCCTTCTGCTCCTCTGTGAAGTCCCCTGTGCCATGTCAGGGAACATCTTCACAGGCTCTGGGAAGTAGGGCGTAGTTATCTATGAGGGACATCGTTCAGCCTTATACGAATGGTTTCTGGGATGTTATTTCCAGAGAATCGTTTGTCTCAGTGTGAATTCATCTCAGTGAAAGTGCACACGCCCCAGTCAACAGTGGTGATACATGGATAGGGCAGCCGCAGTGGCTACTCCTGTCCCAACGTGGTGGGGACAGAGAGCCCAGAGCAGTGTCCTGTCCATAGTGATTCTCAGATCCAGCCAGACCCTTGTCACCATTTCCTTGTCTGTATCTCAGCACTGTTCCCTGGAGGTTCTTTTCCGTGGCTCTTAGCTGGTTATCATCTCTATCTAGGCTCCTAATTCTACCATCTGGACTCTTGACTCTCCATTCTCAGTCAGCCTTCCTTTTTTTTACAAGAAATTTACAGCTCTGTGGCTTCCTCAGCTTGGTTCCTACCTGTAAGTGGGTCAGTGCCCAAAGGAGTTGTTTCCTTTTGAACCTTCTCTATTTTGGTACAAGCTGACGGTTTGTTCTCAGATACTGTATTCTTAAAAACCCTTGTGGTTTCCCTATGAATATCACAGAGTTCACTCATTAGACAAAAGCCATGTCTACAAATCTCTTTAAGACAGAGGGGCTTTCTATGGTCTGTGTTAGCCCAGGGAGTGGTTTTGCTAAACGTTCCAATGTTATATGACAGAGGTCCTATTTGTCTGGCTTCCAAGGAACATTGTCCTTACTGTTTGTACAGCTTCTAGTAACAACCTGGATGCTTTTCAGGGCTTCGTGCCACCCAATCCTAGAACTAGTGTCATAGAGTTTAATTTTTTTTTTCCAGTTGTATTACCACATGATAGGTACTAATTTCTTTCCGAGTTATTTCTGCATTGTAACAAATCATCTCAGTAGCTACAGGCAGACGTAAGAGAACTGGTATTTGCCATGACTGCGGCGTGACCGGGCTCAGCTGAGTGCTTGGGTTCTCCTGGGCCGTTGCCATCAGATAACAACAGAGGACATTAAAGGTTTAGATGAGCTGAATGTCCAAGATGTACCGCTCACATGACTGGCAGATAACTTGGTAGTGGCTGTGGGCTCAGCCTGTGTTACAAGCTGGGGTGACTCCATAGAGACTAGAGACTACCTCGTTTCGGTTTTGCGTAGGGTTGTGGATGAGGTCAGAGTTCTGAGAGACCCAGCTAGAAACTGCACGCCTTCTTATGACCTAGCTCTACTGGATCTGTTGGTCAAAGCAAGCACAGGGCCAGTGCCAAGTTCATTCAAAATGACTCCACAAGGGCGTGGCCACCAGGAGGCATGGCCGATGAGAAGAGCAGATACCACATGAACCGGTTATTAGCATCTTAATACTTGTTTATTACAAATTTGCTTTATTGAGTGATTTAAAATTTTCCAGATACTACTATATACATTTGGATATAATTGAATTGAGTGGGTGTAAGTTATCCAGAAATGAAAGCATAAATTTTGTCATAACCTTTCATGTGAATATTGTTGATACTTTGGTTGATCAGAAAATTGAATTGAGTGTGTTTAAATTATCCAGAAATAAAAGCATAAATTTTGACATAACTTTCATGTGAATATTGTTGATATTTTGGTTGATCAGAAAATTCTTTCAAATCTGCCTTTTTATTTTCAACTATAGCTTTATAAATTGTTATTATTGGTTTTAGGATCTCCTTAAAATAGTATTATCAGTTTTCTTAAGATTGTTGCAGATAATGTTTATAGTTATATCTTGTTAACTAAAAATATGAAATGAAGTCACATATGTATGAAAACGTAGCATGGATAGGCCCACAGTAAGAACCAATACCTTTTGGCTTAAGAAAATGGTCTTTTTTTCCATTTTCTAAATGTTTTAAGTTCTTATCTTTTTTTTCTCTAACATTCAATATTACCTTGTAAGTATGTTGTAAAGATTAATAACTCAATTAACAGTCATATAGAGGGCATTTTTAAATTCTCAAAGAAATATGATCTAAGTGATAATGATAATGGTATAATGATTATTTTCAAAGGGAATTGATCGTTGTTGAAGTAATTGATTAATTGTGCCTAAATTTAGTCAGTTATACTTCCTTCTGAACAGGTAATTCCACTCTTCATAGTATCAAAGTCTATCTTATTCATACCTTCTTAGAAATTTTTAGCTTTATTGTTTCCTTGATGAAACCTTGGAGATTTGAAAACCTTTTTTTTCAGAGGTCCAAACTCACTGAGAAATTAGGTACAACCTGACCAGGCGGTGGAGCAGTGGATAGAGCATCAGACTGGGATACAGAGGATCCAGTTTCGAAACCCAAGGTTGCCATCTTGAGTGTGGGCTCATCTGGTTTGAGCAAAGCTCCCCAGCTTGAGCCCAAGGTCACTGGCTTGAGCAAGGGGTCACTCGCTCTGCTGTAGCCCCACGGTCAAGGCAAACGTGAGAAAGCAATCAATG
Organism: Saccopteryx leptura; assembly: GCF_036850995.1. Classification (NCBI taxonomy): domain Eukaryota; kingdom Metazoa; phylum Chordata; class Mammalia; order Chiroptera; family Emballonuridae; genus Saccopteryx; species Saccopteryx leptura. The sequence goes on along the minus strand of NC_089514.1, from coordinate 6,264,097 downwards.
AACAACTAAGGTGCCGCAATGAAGAATTGATGCTTCTCATCTCTCTCCCTTCCTGTCTGTCCCTATCTGTCCCTTTCTCTCTGTCTCTGTCACACACACACACACACACACACACACACACACACACACACACACAAAGAAATTAGGTAGAGAAGTAATGTAAATGGAAAACAACATATCTGCCTTATTAGGCCACAATTTCTTCCTTTCTTGACGTATGGACTGCAGTCATGCACCCCTATGTGCGTGCTGGTCCCCTCGCAGTGCAGGGTCTCCCACGGGAAGCTTCCCAGGGGTGGCACAGACGATGCCAGCATTCTGTACCCCGAGTATAGATTGTCTCAAAAGAGAGAAAAGGCTGAACCACACATAGTCAGTTTTTCTCCCTAAAATCAACAGCTAATAACTAATGTTTCTGAGGTCATGAATGAAAGAAGAAGTGGGAAGAGGTTAGAAGATTTTATCCCCAGTACTTCCAAAAGGGCGAGTGTCCAGGTATGATAGACAAGTAGGAGTGTTAGGAGAAGAAAGTGATTTTCTGTACCAGGATTATGTGAAGAATTTATATATTATCTGTCGTTTTTCCAGGTATTGAATTGTTAATAAATTATTAGTGGTTAATAAAAACCCAATGAGAAGTTAAAGACTGTAAAAATAAAATACAAATTTTATATGTAAGCTATGAGGCTAAAGTTTATCTGTGGGAAAAAACATAGATGTGTGTAATGTATAAATAGAATTTTTAATGCTGTTTCAAGAAAATAAACATTTAAGAAGCCTTCAATTATAGAAAACATAATAGCTTTTTCTTTTTCATATTTCTGTAGTATAAAAAAATTGACGGCCCTGGCCAGATAGCTCGGTTGGTTAGAACATTGTCCGGAAGCACAAAGGTTGTTGGTTCAATCCCCAGTTAGGACACATACAAGAGATCTATGTTCCCCCTCCTCTCCCTCTCCCTCACCCTCTTCCCCCCTCTCTAAGATCAATAAAATAAACACTTAAACATTTGACAAAGTTTCCTTCAGTATATAGTCAGTTCATAATTTGAAACACTCAAATTAGATAAAAATTCTCTCATAATTCCATTCGAAGTAGTGACATTTGGGTTTTCTAAACCTTTTTCCTGAATAACTTTCTGTACGGATGTCAAAACCTAGAGTGAACATATGCCAAAGAATTCTAAGCCATTGTAATTAAAATTGTTTTATAACAGTATATAACCTTGTCTTTTACATAAGTGTTGTAATTCAAGGAAACAATACAGCTAATATTTTAAAACTAAGATCAGTGGGAATCTCATCGTCCTTGAGTATTTGCCTATAGATGAATTTTTTCCTTCAATAATTTTAAAAACCATAAAATTAAATATTCTGAATAACTAAGGATGTTTTGACCACAGGAACACCTCACCTGTACATAGTCTATTCACTAAATGCATCTCCTACCCTTTTAGAATAAAGGAGTTATTAAAAAAAAAAAGTCCATGGAAAATAAACTTTGTTTAGTCCTGGGTCAGAAAACATTCTATTCTTTTAGCAAAGTTCTGCCTGAAGAATGTAGATACTGTATATTTTTTCTACTTGGGATTATCCCACAAAATACACTGCGTTTTAGAGATGTCAATGCAATCTACTGGGCAAATGTTAACTTCGTGGAGATTGATGAATCATTTGGCATGATAAATATAATTATTGAACATGATAAATATAATAAGGAATTAGTCATAATGTCTTTAACATTGGAAGCATCTTATAAACCACTTAGGTCACTTTGCTTTGCAACACCTAGTTGACTTTTACAATAGCACATGGGTGTTAAGGTTTCAGTCTGGGGTATTTTTTTTTCCCTCCTGTACAACGTTCCTTTGACCTAGCTACTGCAGGTTAAGGCCTATCAAGTATTGTGACTGTGTATTGTGAACCAGGGTGTGTGATCATCAGGCTGAAAGGCAAAAAAGTGCAGAGAAGATGTGTTTCTCATCTTTGATTTATGGAATATGTGCTCATTCAACTTCTCATGAGTCAATGGATGTCAATAGTTTCCAAAAGATGAATGTTAGGTTTTCATGAAGAATCTCAGCATATTCTCGATTATTTGGACTATGAAATTTAGTGACATGATTATAAGAGAAAATCAGCTAAATTTCAGTTTCAATGTCTTTTTCTTTTTTTTTTTATTTGACCTTCATCATAAATGTATAGAACTTATGATGCTCTGAGGATCTTGAAGCCTGTACCTGTGAGGGCAGATTTCACTGAAAAGAATTCCGCTCCCAAAGGCCAGAGCTGCCTGCCGGCAGCGATCTGTAGGAAGCTGTTCTGGGACATTGTTCCAAAAATTATTGCTGCGAGCAGATGGCTTTTCCACCAGTGAGGGTGATTCAATACTGGAAATGATGAAAAAAGATGGCACATTGGGGTTGAAACACACACACTTACAATACGCAGCTTGTTGAAAATCTTATATTGATATAAAATCTCAATATTTAAGACACTAATGGGGAAATATCTCCTCTACCTTTTCTCACAAAATGCTTCCCTCCCCCCCCCCCAAAAAAAATATGGTTTATTTTAAAAATCATTGAGGGCATTGTGAATCATGATTGAAATAGTTTCCTAATATATTTTTTTTAAAATCTAGACTTTTTGTTCTCATACGGGCACTAATGTATTAACTTCAGATTGTAATATATTCCATGACAAATGCTTCTGAGATAGTACTGTGGTCTCCAATGAATTCTGGGTAGCTTACTGAGACAGCAGCACGCTAATTAAAATGCACCTAGGAAATTGTCACTATGGTCAGGACTTCAAAGATGGTTAAGACAAATTAATATTGTTGAGCCCAAGAGATATATTATAAATTGCTCTTTATGCTTCCTTTATTTCTTTCAAGGACAGTTTACCCCCTGCAGACATAACTGATCTTTCAAGTTTCTTATTGTCTCCTCCCGAAGAGCCCTTTTTAATTCGCTGCTCAGTAACGTCAGACGCATTTTTGATGTGTTATAAATTTTGGAACCCCCCCAAAAAACATGACATAACCTCAATTTCCAAAATTATGTGGGGGATTAGAAATCAGGAAGCCTTTAAAAAGAAGTAAGTTCTACTTCATAATAATGTTATAAACACATTAAAATCATGACTTTTGATGATGACATTTACCAAATGAACTTAAAACATATTATTTATAAATAAAATTACTAATGTTAGAACGACTCATTGGAAGAAATGGGTAACTATGGGAAGATGGCAATTTAAGGTTAAACATTCTATTTTTTGTTTCTTATTAGTATTTCAGAAATATTTTTTTCTATGTTAAAGTAGGTATGAGGATGGTTACAAAACTTGTGACTACTTAGTTATTCTCTGGAAAAATAGAGAAGATGTCAAATATGTTTCTCACTCTAATCACCTGTGAAGCGGAATAGCTCATATTCCCAGAGTAGAGTAGAGAGTGAATAATATAAGTGGGAAAGAAAAGATAACAAGCATCGGGCTATGAAACAATATGCCTGTATTATTAATTGAGACAAGTGAGGCAGTGTTATCTAAAAGTCGTAGGCTCAGTATTTGGAATCAGTCTGCCTTCTTTCTGTTACCCTTACCAGGTGGGTAACTGTGGGCTTACGGGTTAATTTTATTAAGCCTCAGCCCCCCACTTTAAAATCGAGACTATTACAAAAACTGACTTATAGGACGGTACGGGGAAAAAGTGAAATAAATTATATGAAGGGCTTAGTTCAGCTTCTGGCACAAAGTAAAGGCTTAGTAAACATTTGTTTTATTATAAACGGGCAGGTCATTTCTTAATGGAGATATAATTGCCATGTGACAGTTTCATGTGTACCACATAATGACTCAATCTACCTGAATATTGTGAAACTATCACAAAATTCTACAATAGCTAACCTTCATCACCACACCATAGCTACAGTTTTTTGTTTTTCCCCTTGTGATGAGAACTCTTCAGATCTCCTATCTCAGTAACTTTCAAATACCCAACCCGGGGTCATTCGCTATACCCCCCACACTGTGCATGTCATCCCTGGGACTTGTTCCTTTCAGAACTGCAAGTTTGTACCTTTTGACCACCTTTGTTCTTTTCATACCTCCCGCTGACTCACGCAGGCATTTTTGTCTTCATGTCCTGGCCCAAGATACATTTTGCTTTTTCACAAAGAAAACCCCCAAACGAAGGTTTTTCGGGATTGTATTCCGAGAATACATTGACCAAACACGCTGGCTCGCCCAATCTGTTGTAGGTCACATTTGCATGCTAGCTGAGACGGTTCTACTTTCGATAAATGTTTCCAACACAGACTTTCTAGTTTGGACTCTGGAAGGTTTCCCAGACTTCATAGATTTTCAACAATCCCTTGGTGAGGCTGTTCTAGTTTATAGATATTAACCGGATCCCGAGGCCTCTGAATTCTTCGTATTGCGCACTTCAGGGAGAGGTCCTGATGGGTGTAGCCTTAGATGGTTGCAGGGTCACAAGGCATGCCTAATGCTCATGTCTTTGTTATATAAATGTCGATAACGTGGCCCCACAGGAGGTGCCCTCTGTGCCTGCGCCTGTGCGTGTTGCTTTCCCAGACAGATGCTCTTTCTAGTGTTCTTTCCAGTGCTTATAAAGTGCCGTCTGTTGAAAGTTTGTGTAAGCGTATTTTGTGGAGTTTATCATTCAACAAGCAAAAATAAGAGAAGAAAGAAGGAGTTTGCGAGAAGGTTTTTCTCAGTTACAGGTTCCAGCGGCACGAATTACTTATCTTTGTAACCCTCAGGTAAGGTGTACGGACTCCCCAGGGCTGTGACTGCCAGGCCCGAGCAGTCTCGCTCAGCGTCCCAACCCTGCAGTACACATTTTAATGTTTTATGAGATCACGCCATTAAAAACAAAATACCCATAGGAGACAGCTTAGTAATAGTTTTAATAATGTACCTTTATTCTCATTCTCTCTCTTTTCATTCAATCATAAATATATTAGGCAGGGCTCTTAATTTTAAGAACAGAAATCCACTGTTGTTCACATGAGCTGAAAAGCAGTTTAGAAAAATGTTTTGAACACTTACATTAGCCTATATTACAGTTGGACAAAACCATGTAACACAAAGCCTATTTTATAATAAAGTGTTGGCTATTTCAGTGTAGATTTTAGGTATATTACTGTTGGACCATCTGAAAGTCAAAAAAAATTATAAGTCAAGCCACTGTAAGTCGGGGACTCTCTAATCACTTCTATGCATTTCTTTATAGTGGGCTAATGTAAGTGTTTTGACCAGGTCAGATAGTCTTGGCTAAGCGCTGACATTCAGTAGATTAGGTATATTAAATGCATAATGATATTTTAAACTTACAGTGGGCTTATTGGGACAAAACCCCATTGTCAGATGAATAGCATCTGTACTCTAGAAAGTCAGAATAGTGGTTATTCATTGGAAGAGGGAAAGGGTTATGGCCAGAAAATAAAAGAGCTTCCAGACAGAGGGCTGACGACATTTCATTTCTTTACCTGAGTACAGATTGGAAGGACATACTTTGTAATGGTAATTAATTAAACCATACATTTTCTAAAATGAAGTTATGAAAAAAGTCATAAGAATGTCTGGGGGCTGGGATTTAAAGCTATCAGCAAGAATCGGCCTCCGATCTGATGATGCCCTAAAGCTGATGTCACTGCCGGACTCAGACACCGTATCCCGAACCACCCATGCCTCTTGCCTCTGGATTCTGGATTCTGTGTCAGGAACTCCTCCACGCTGACATGGAGCACAGAGCATGCCCCTGCCACTGTCACTGTCGCTTATAGAATGAAGGCTGTGTGGCTCTCACTCCTGCAGTCACTGGCTTCCAATGGAAGCTCAGGAGTAGGTGGTGAACGCAGACCTCTAGAGTGGGGGCCACAGACGTGTCGCACATATTTGACTTCTCGGAGGACTGAGGTTTCGCCTCCCAAGTGGAAGGTGTTCCCCCACGTAGGACTTTTATTTGCATGTGAAGTAACCTGAGACAATGGCACATGCTCCTTCAGATAGCCATACAAGACTAGAGCTCATTTAAGAATGATACTTTCAATCCTAAAAAACAAACAATATCTTTGAAGGTTGTTTCTGAAGATGCTAACACAACTGCTAAAGCATTTAAGTACAATTTAGTCTGCTTCAAAGCCAACCTTCTGAACTAAGCCCTGTTCATTCTAAATCTGGAATGACACAGCTGTGATTATTGACTTAATAATACCTTGAGGTTCACTATTGTGAATAACTCCTAGGTCATGTTTCAGAGCCATTCAGGATGGTCGGGAAAAAACAGTGAATAAAATGAGCCAAATTACGTAAGTTTTCTCCCCTCACATTAAACATTCCTCAGAAATAAATTAATTCTTGTTTACCATTCAGTAGGTTAATACAAGAATTCTACTTGAGTCATTTTGATTCACATTTAAATTTAGAGCATCTAAAGAAATGTGATTATAGAATTTAACTTTGATATCTAGGGACATTCTTGTTCTCTAGGAAAAGTTGTATTTCCACATTTTCAAAGCAATGCATAGTTGTACGTTAAACATATTTATTTTGGGCTAACATAAATGATGGGATAGCAACTCTCAGCTCCTGGGGTCAGTGTATTCTCTGACTTGGACGATTTAGCCAACAAGCCATTGAATTTCCCCCAAATCGGAGCTGCAGGGTGTGGCCTGAGGATAGCCCAGTGCTAGGGCATCAGGGTGTCAAAAGCTTGGAAAACTATCTTAACATTTGGCAATTATGTTTCAAAAATCAGTTACAGAATACTGTAACCATTTAACTTTTTTCTTCTATACCACCTGCACATACACACATGCACACATATGTACAGAAACGCACACATACACACACACACATACATGCACAAAACCATATCAGGGACCTGGAAGAGTAAAACCTGTATTTTATTATCAATTTTGCCACATTCATTTCTTTGAAGAACCAAACTTCCAATAAAAATAAGCCCAAAGTTAGCATGAGTTTTAACTAAATTCATATCCTCAGCAGTTGATAGGTGTGTTTGTAGTAATTCTTAATGTGTATTTTATAAGCTAGCCAATCCAGTCATGGGGGGGGGGGGAGCATGGCAAGAGGAAGTGGGTGGGTGGGTGGAGTGGTCAGCGCAAGCAACACACTTGTCCAGTGATACAGTTCAGTTCTTTTATTTGGTTTTAAGACGCCATTTTGGGATCAATTTTGATACCTATGTTACTGGTTTGGGCCCCTTTAAAATTTATTCCAACCATTTTTATTTTCCTTGTCCTGGCACTGGCCTGGCCCCTCAGGCTTGTATATGTAATCTGAAACAATACTGACTGCTGTACACCGAATAAAACTGAATTACCAGCCCACCTTCCCCATCAGGCAGGAACATCACTCTTCCCTGATACGGAATCTTACTGCTACGACCCGGGTATTACTGCAGAGAAATAGAACATGGTAGAATAGAAGTTAGCGCTTTATCAATTTTAAGAAAGAAAACCTAAATTATCAGGTAACGGTTACCGAATGTCTCCGCCTATTCTTTCTACACAGTGGAAAAAATACCTGTATATTATAAACCAGATAGAATCTTCATAATTTTCAGACTCCCTTGGCTCATGCAGTGCGACACGGCGTGACCCCCTCTAATGGAGCGTCCGTGTCCGTAAGCACACGGTGACAGGAAGGTTAGGGTGATGGATGAAGAGGAGGCAGCAGCACGGCAGACTGGAACATTTTCGTAAGCGGCGTGGCCTCCGAGGAGCCCTGGCCCCTTCCCTGCCGGTCCTCGGCCCCCGTGTGATTCCGAGAAATTGCATGCTTGTATCTAAAAGTCATTTTGCAAACAGTTAGGTCTTAGATGTGGTCTCTTAAGAAAACAACAAAAAGGGATTCTTTCTGTAATGCAAAGAAAATGTTTTTTTTTTCTTTTTTGTATTTTTCTGAAGCTAGAAACCGGGAGAGACAGTCAGACAGACTCCTGCATGCACCCGACTGGGTTCCACCCGGCACGCCCACCAGGGGGCGACGCTCTGCCCACCAGGGGACGATGCTCTGCCCCTCCAGGGCGTTGCTTTGTTGCGACCAGAGCCACTCTAGTGCCTGGGGCAGAGGCCAAGGAGCCATCCCCAGCGCCCAGGCCATCTTTGCTCCAATGGAGCCTTGGCTGCGGGAGGGGAAGAGAGAGACAGAGAGGAAAGTGGGGGGGGGGGGGGGGGTGGAGAAGCAAATGGGCGCTTTTCCTATGTGCCCTGGCCGGGAATCACACCTGGGTCCCCTGCACGCCAGGCCGACACTCTACTGCTGTTATTTCCTGACTCTTTCTCTCAGTCTTACGGAAACTTCTCTGAACCTTTTCTTCTCCCTTGCAAAAATCCCAGAAAATTCTTCCATCTGCTCCAGCATCTACCTGAGTTAAATCTTCTCTCCCCCGCCCAATCGCCTGTCCATGAGGGACTTTCCATACTTAGCAAATTAGCGCACCAACGTGATGCTGTGCCCCCCCCCCTCCGTTCTCCCACTCAGTCACCTCGATTCCCAACGACGCAGAGACGGAGATTGAGCTGGGACTCGGAATTCTCCTTAGCAGAGAAAGAAGAGAAGTGTGAGTCCTTTGTTTTCCGGTCACACAAGCTAACTCCCAGATCTCTGACTTCTCGAGCGAATGAGTGAATTGTATACCTATTGACTGGAAAGTTGCTCCAGCCTCATTTGAATTCACAGCTGCTGATGCTGGATATTTAATGACTTTGGGCAAGTCCAGACAGTTTTCTCTTCTCTCGGGGAGGTTATTATCCGCTGACGCGCAGGGATGGAGACCACAGGAAACGTTGCTGTTGTGAATGGCACATAGCTTGCAACAAGAGTTAGTTTCCTTGGAGTATGGCTCGGCTTATGAGAACAATTACATTCAGTGATAATTATGATGGTGATTAATTTCAGCACACACATTTATGTGGGCATAGAAGGCAAGTTCAAAAAAATCTGCCCAAAGACATTGGTTACTTTGTTTACATTTGATCTTGAAGTCTATAATGCTCATGCTGTAAATTATTTTCAAGGGCTTAATTTTCAAATACCAAACAAACAAACACCATCATGGAGAGTATATTTTAACACGATTATCGGTAAATTGCGTACCATAGGTAAAGCTAGATATTTTAACGGGGTGTTTTTTTCTTGTTTCATCACAATTACTTATGTTGACAAAAATCTTTTGAACATGGTCAATGCTTAAAACTTTTACTGTGGGTACCATTTAATAGTCCCAAGTTTTAAAATTAAAAATGATCTCTATCCTTATTTTAAAAGAGTAATTCTTTGGAATGTGGTGTTATCATTCCTATTATTTCAAAATATTTTATTAGTGTTTAAAGGAAACAGTGCAGTAATTTCAGTGTCAGCCTCGTCCTCAAGTGAGCGGTCCCCATGGACTTCGCATGAATGTGTTTATACCTAACAATGACACTACCTGCCGGGAAGAGATGGAGTCTTAGGCCTCTGGAAGTCTTTTACTGGGCTGAAGAATTTTCTTTCATTGAAAGCAGTATTTCACGAGATGACTGATTGACCATAAACCCATAATTTTTTTTTTTTTTTTAAGTAAGATGTTTGCATTTTTCTTAAGGAGTCATCGTTCATGTCAAGGTAATCCTAAGTTGCACTGGCTAATGACATGGGGTATATGGATCGATTGAATCGGGCTTGTCATCGTCACGAATCTTTCTTTGCGTATTTTCAGGTGATGACCGCTGGCCTGAGACGCCCCCTGGAGTCTTGCGCATACCTTCCTACACAGGATGTTAGACCGCCCCTCACATAGCCCAGTCCACGTGACATAAGACGGTCAATAATGATCGGTCGCATTTTCACAACGTTTACTGGGTGTCAGGCACGGACCCCAGCACCCTGTGCATGTTTACTTATTCGTTCTCCATAAGTAACCTATGAAGAGGTGCTCTCATGATCTGCATTTCATAGTTGAGGACTCCAAGGAACCGGTTCAATAATATGCCCATGGTCAGCAGCTAATAAGTTGGCAGGTCAGGATTTTGTCAATGAGACATCTTGAATAATTAGAAAGGTGGCTGGATGGATATCGGATAAAGGGGCCTTTGTTCTGCTAGATACGAGCGTGGTTTCAGCTGGTCCCTTCCTCGCGTCGCCATGGAAGGGCAGTGAAGAGCGGGGTGCTTCTGCCATCGCCGAGATACTGTTTACTGCCGTTTCTGTGATTGACAGCAAGTCGATACTTGTTAGCTGTGCGTGTTTTCGTTTCTTTAGTGATCCCAAGATTTGTATTTCTCCAATACAAATTATTGAGTGTAATCCCGTCTTCAGTAGTCAATGAGTTCGCAAGGTGTGTCTGTAAATGTTTCCGATGAAATAAGGTCTTATTTTCCGTGGAGTCGGGAGGAGGAAATCACGGCATTTAACATAAGGACTTACGAGGCTACAAGCTGAGCTTCATTGATGTATTTACCATTTTCCTTTCGTGTGGACATTTGAAATGTAGTCACAGCTATTATATTCTCAACAAGAAAGAAAACTCTGAATCTGCACTACTAGAATGGAGGCAAAAATTTGGGTTCTTAGTTTCTCTTTAAATATTTCTTACACTTCATATTTAAAATTGCTTATACATAGCCTAGTTATTGACATGTCAAATATATCTTATACTTTAAGCTAAATTGGAAACAGCAGTCTGCCAAACATTCCCCCATCTTGCCTATACTATATTGGTCTATATTATATAAAATTTAACATTCTATGGAATTTGGCAGGAAATAAAAGGAACAGTGCTCCAGAGGTACCTTCTGTAATCTTAAACTGTGGATTTACCAGGTTTTAACATTTTTTTTTTTATAAGCTCCTTGAATAAAGCTTAGCTATGCGAATCTGGTTCTCTAAACCACTGATTCTTTTTTAAGAGGCTAGGCCCACTCACTCAAATGGGTAGATCCATCAGCCAACACGAAGGAAACAATGATATTTTAGGTAAATGTGGTCACACGTGTTATCACAGGGAATTCACCTTCATGCCTCAAACATACAGAACATGGCGGAACGAACCAGTTGCACAGCTAAGCTTGAAATCAAAAATGGAAAACTAGGCAAGTAGCTTACGGCGTGAAGAGAGGCAGAAAGGCAAAGGAAGATTTCCGAGTAGATGCCCGGCCAAGACGCCCACGGGAAACTGGAATCACCTACGGGCTTTAAATAAGGGGCACGGGGCTCTGTCCACCCGCGCCGATACTGACCCCGGCCGCTGACTCGGAGAGAACAGAGGCAGAAGCCCAGTGGCCACCGGAGAGCCGGGAGCCGCACTGGCACAGACTGTGTCATGCAGCCTGGAAAAGTGTCACCCGGCTGCCTCAGGGACACAGCGGAGATGTTTCTGTCTCCCGTCCCTCTGAACGCTCCCCTCCCAGTTTCCTCCTCGTACGCTCCCGGGAACCTGGACGTTGAGTGAACGAAGCATTCATCCGCCTCAGCGCGTTGGCACCTGTTGTCTCCTCTGTGCTCGCTGTTCTCTGCTCCGGATCCTCTCCCTCCGGAGAGCCACGGTCTGGTCTCCTCCCTTCCCTTCTGTCGGGTCACTGTCCAAATGCCAGTCTGTGAGGAAGGTCTTCCCGAGTCACGGTGTATATGTAACACAGCCCGGGCTCCCCGGCCAGGAGCACTGTTCACGCGACGTTGCTGTAGATGTCGTAGCACTTTTCATCATCTGAGAGACAAGGAGGTTCATTTATTTATTATCAATCTGTTTCACTAGAATTAAGCTCTGTGCAGACAGGGACATGTCTAACCACTTACTGTATAGAATGTCATCTGGCTTTTAGATGATACTCAGTGGTTGTTAATATTAAGAAAGAGGGAGGGAGGCCCTGGCTGGTTGGCTCAGCGGTAGAGCGTCGGCCTGGCGTGCGGGGGACCCGGGTTCGATTCCCGGCCAGGGCACACAGGAGAAGCGCCCATTTGCTTCTCCACCCCCCCCCCTCCTTCCTCTCTGTCTCTCTCTTCCCCTCCCGCAGCCAAGGCTCCATTGGAGCAAAGATGGCCCGGGCGCTGGGGATGGCTCCTTGGCCTCTGCCCCAGGTGCTAGAGTGGCTCTGGTTGCGGCAGAGCGACCCCCTGGAGGGGCAGAGCATCGCCCCCTGGTGGGCAGAGCATCGCCCCTGGTGGGCGTGCCGGGTGGATCCCGGTCTGGCGCATGCGGGAGTCTGTCTGACTGTCTCTCCCCATTTCCAGCTTCAGAAAAATACAAAAAAAAAAAAAAAAAAAAAAAAGAAAGAAAGAGGGAGGGAGGGAGGAAGGAAGGATTATCTGCTTGCAGACAGATAAAACAAGTAAAAGTTGGCCTCTATAAAAACAGACAAAATATTGCTTACTGATCTAACAAGCTCTTATTAGAATAAAAAGCTGCTTCTGTTGTGACGTCTTCAGTGACATCGTGTTAGGTAGCAGAGATGTGCGTTTAGTATGGTGAAGAATAAAAGCTGAAGGTTTCGAAAATGCCAAGTTAGGAATCATCAGTGCGTTACTTCTTTAAAACTTGGATCTAGCGCAGAGCAGTTCCTGCTTGAGCATAAAGAAGTCCTTCCTGAAGGCTGTGCCACCACAAAGAGACGAAGACACCAACGTCTTTGAACTATTTTTGTCTCTTTGCCTGTTTTCCATCTGTAGGTTTCTAATTTTCTTTCCTTTACTTCCTGGAGGAACTTATAAAAGAGTGGAATTCATGTGCTTTTCCACATCTAAAATTCTCATCCACTAGCACTTGAACTCTAATAGAGCTCTTCCCTTCCCACTTAACTGAAATTATTAGATATTTTTTAGGTCACCAAAGACCTTTGTGTTACTAACCCAAGATAAGTGTGTGAGTGCTTATCTCGTCTAAGCTCTGCAGGACACGACCTGTTGGGGCACTTTCTCTGTTTTGAAGTTCTCTTCGTCATGATGGTCTTTCATGATAATATATTTTTTTTACTTTTATTTTTACTTCTCTTGCTACTCTATATTTTTCTCTACCTTCTTTTTTTTTTTAATATTGCTATTCCATATATCCACGTTCAACCCTTTTTTTCACCGTACTTAATACTCTACAATTGTATCCAGACCCATAAGTTCATTTTCCGCTTATTTTTACGTTCATAAATCTCTATCACTAGACCAAACAATTCTTAAGTTCTGTTTTACCACATACACAGCAAACACTTGTCTGAATAAGCAACTGAAACCTCCAAGTCAATAAATATAGAAAAGATCAGTGAAGCCCTCCAACCATGAACACGTCCTTTTTGAGCTGTTCCTTATAGTTGCGTATGGCGCTACCTACTTAGTGGTCTGAGTATCTCAATTTTATCAGTTTTGTCTACTTTTAAAAACTTTCTCAAACTATTCTTTTCTGTATATACCCATTATAGTGACTGTGGCCTAGCCTATTATTCTTTGTATGTATATATTAATAATGTAATAGACACGTCTCTTGTTTCCCCCCCTCCCAACTATTGTCAAAAAGTTTGGCATAGCTTGAGCCTTCTGACACACTGAACTTAACTTAGTCCTTGTCTGCTCAGACAAGGATCCTTTAGTGTCTTTCCTTGTCCTTTAAGATAAAGCCAAACTTACTTAACATAAAATAAAATACCTTCCTGATTTGATTCCTGCTCATTCCTTCTTGTCATCCCACTACAGAGCATGCTGTCATTGTTCACGTATTTATTCATTTTTGTCTTGGAAGCATGAGTCCCTAGATAATGGGGTCCATGAATTATATCCTAAGCTCCAATTCCTAGAAAAATGTCCCACATCGATGCCCCAAAGATGTTCATGATGGATGTTAATTTTTCAATTAAAAGATAATCAAGTTTAGCCCTGGCAGGTTGGCTCAGTGGTAGAGCGTCGACCTGGAGTGTAGGAGTCCTGGGTTCAATTCCCGGCCAGGGCCCACAGGAGAAGCACCAATCTGCTTCTCCACCCCTCCCCCTCTCCTTCCTCTCTGTTCTCTCTTCCCTTCCCGCAACCAAGGCTCCATTGGAGCAAAGTTGGCCCGGACGTTGAGGATGGCTCTGTGGCCTCTGCCTCAGGCACTAGAATGGCTCTGGTTGCAACAGAGCAACACCTGGGCAGAGCATCACCTCCTGGTGGGCATGCCAGGTGAATCCCTGTCAGGCACATGCTGGAGTCTGTCTGCCTCCCCGTTTCTAACTTCAGAAAAATACAAAAAAAAGAAAAAGAAAAAAAAGATAATCAAGTTTAATGTAAAAAATAAGCTAATTCCTACCCAGTGTTATATAGAGGAATATCTCTAGCAAAGAACTAGAAACCAAAGTTCTTATCTTGAACCTCTTACTAACTAGTGTGCAACTTTCATCAAATCACAGACTTTTCCGGGGCCTCAGTTTCTTAACTGTAAAATGATTGTGTGGTGTTTGGTATTTTCCTCAAGCATCTTCCAGTTCTGACTTTCTCTGTGACCAGGCGCTGTTCCGTGGTTGTATTTTAATGAAACACATGAACTTTTCAGTCCTCAAAGGAGCAATTTTCTCAGCACTCAAACATAGTGTTTCACCCAAGTGTCTGTCCTAAATCTGAGAGTGTTTGGCCCCAGGGAAAAGTGGCTCACAGTGCAGTAATGATGGAGAATATTTTCTCATTTGCATTAGTCTTGTATAAAGGGGAAAAAAAGGTATCATAACTCCAGTAGATTTATTTCCTGCTAACTTTAAAAGCTAAGAAATACTTGAAAATATATCCCCAATGTCACTGATTAGAACGTCCTGTGGAGACAAATTTTCCCTAAATGATATTTGAAAGCTTGCTAAGGGCAAAGAACAGAAGCAGCCATCCAATGAGTCATTTTATAATTTCAGCCTGAAATCCACCACCTTCTATGATAAATTTTTTTTTTTTTTTTTGTGGAACAAAGAGGACAAGGTGAGTTCTCCCCAGCTATGGCCAAAGTACCTATTACTAATTTAGGAAAGGGAGCGATAACAGTCTGGAAAATTATAGGCACATTTAAATAACTAAATGTGCTATAAAAAATATGCCAAGATTTTGGTGACAAGACTTGAAAGAGTTATGGATAAATTAATAAACAGGGACCAAGTGGGATTTATGAGGCCTGAAATAATTACAGACAGTATGAAGAAGAGTTTTATGTTAATGCAAATTGCTAGTGATACTCTTGACTCTGGAGTTTGCCAGTTCTGTTAATATACAGGAAGAGTGTAATAAAATAGAAATTGCTAAACAAATATGAGATCATGTAAGTTCATAAAAAGTATTATATTAATATTTTTAAGAGGAAGATACTATTGTTGTAGCAAAATAAGCGGTATATTTATGATGCCAAACACTCAACATGAAAAATGCAGATCATCAGTGGACTGCTACTTAATTTGAAAAGTGTAGATATATGATTGAAATAATGGCCTTTTTTTTTTCTTTCTCAGTTAGCTGCATGTCGAAAGTCATTGGTATGCAGTTCGTGTTTATTTTGCTCTTTTTTCAATTTGAATTTGTGATTAGGGAATGACTTAAGTCACCCATATGACACTTTTTAAATAATGCAGTTACAGTCATAGGAGTTTAAACTAATTTTGGAGTTGCAAATTTAAAATGCTGACAGAAGTGTATTCTCACTAAGTCTAAATAAAATTTGAGATGCATGTGATCTTTTTGACTGAACTATTTAACATTTGCACAAAAATACTTGTTGGTTTTTAAGAAATAGAAAAAAAGCTGTAAGTTGAAACCTGAGCAGTTAGAGGCATAAAATCAGTCCACCTAGAAGCTGAGTTAGTCCAGGGCATATACACCCATGCCTTCCCTGAGGTGAAACACTATTAAGAGAGTGTATTATAGGAATAGGGATTTTAACAGGTGTGAGGTGATATCTCATTGCGGTTTTGATTTGTAATTTACTAATGATGAACAATGTTAAACTTCTTTCCATGCACCTGTTGGCCATTTGAATGTCTTCTTTGGAATAGTGTCTATTCAGATCCTCTGTCCATTTTTTTTAAATCAGATTGTTTGATTTTTTTTTGCTATTGAGTTGTATAAGTTTTATATATATATTGATAGAAACGGGGAGCCAATTCCCATGGAAATATCCCAGCAAGAGATAATGGTATTAGCTTTGGAGGTGATAAGTCACAATCAGTTTCTGTATGGAACAGCCAATAGGATTTGCTGATGGATTAGATGAGGGGATGAGAAGAGTAAAGGATGACAGGAAGATTTTTTGGGGGCCAGAACAACTGGATAGAAGGGGGTGCCACTTACTAGAATGGAGAGCATTAGAGGAAGAACAGAGTTTTGGGTAGGAATCAGGAGCTTTACTTTTGGCATACTATGTTTCTGGTACTTATTAGACATTAAAACTCTAAATGAAATTGAATAGATAACTGGATATATCAGTATATATATGATATTAACCCCTTCTCTGATGTGTGATTTGCAAATATCTTCTCCCACTCAGGAGGTTGCCTTTACATCTTGCCTGTGGTTTCCTTTGCTGTGCAGAAGCTTTCTAGGATGATGTAGACCCGCTTATTTAGTTTTGCTTTCGTCGCTCTTGCTTTTGGTGTCAGATTTAACACTGCTAAGACAAAACCTATGTCAAGGAGCTTACTGCCTGTGTTTTCTTCTACGAGTTGTATGGTTTTTGCTCTTATGTTCAAGTCTTTAATCTATTTTGAGTTAATATTTCTGTATGGTGTAAGACAGTGGTCAAGTTTCAGTGATTTGCATGTTGCTATTCAGTTTCCTAAAAACATTGATTGAAGAGACTGACCTTTCCCCATTGTATGTTCTTAGCTCCTTTGTTGTAAATGAATTGACCGTATATGCATGCGTTGATTTCTGGGCTCTCTATTTGGTACCTTTGATCTGTGTATCTGTTGCTATGCCAATACCAAACTGTTAATTCCAATAGCCTTGTAGTATAGCTTGAAATCAGGGAGCATGATGTATATATACAGTTTTCTTATTCTTTCTCTAGATTATTTTGACAACTTTTTTTGTGTAGTTCCACACACATTTAAGGATTATTTGTTGTATTTCTTTGAAAAATACCACTGAAATTTAGATTTAGTGACTGTATCAATTCTGTAGTCTGCTTTGGGAAGTATGGACTTTTTAACAATGTTGATTATTCCAATCCATGAGCATGGGTTATCTTTCTATTTATTTGTGTCATCTTTAATTTCTTTCATTAATGTCTTCTAGCTTTCAATACAGAGGTCTTTCACCTCCTTGGTTAAATTTATTCCTAGGTATTTTATTCTTTTTTCTTTTTCTGCACTTGTGATTGGATTTTTTAAATTCTTCTGGCAGTTTGTTATTAGTGTCTAATAGCACAACAGATTTTTGCATATGGATTTTGTGTCCTGCATCTTTTATCAAATTTGTTTTTTAGTTTTAATAGCTTTTTGATAAAGTCTTTACGGTTTCCTATATATAACATCATGTCATCTTCCTTGTTTAAGAAAATCTGTCAGATTTAGAACACCGATAAATTACAGTAACAGGCAAGATGAAAGAAATGGTGCCTAGGATTAGACCATGTGTTCTGGGATATAATATGTTTTCACCCACTCTCCAAAATTTTAATACAATCCTAATTTGGGGGGGAAAACAGCAACTAAATAGTTTGCATACCTGACTTCTCACTTTCTCTTTTTTTAACCTATTTTTTTTTAAATTTTGGATAATTTCTTTTCTTTTTTTTTTTTAAATTTTATTTTATTATAATTTTATTTTTTTAATGGGGTGACATCAATAAATCAGGATACATATATTCAAAGATAACATGTCCAGGTTATCTTGTCATTCAATTATGTTGCATACCTATCACCCAAAGTCAGATTGTCCTCTGTCACCTTCTATCTAGTTTTCTTTGTGCCCCTCCCCCTCCCCCTTTCCCTTTCCCTCTCCCTCCTTCCCCCCCTAACCACCACACTCTTATCAATGTCTCTTAGTCTCACTTTTATGTCCCACCTACATATGGAATAATGCAGTTCCTGGTTTTTTCTGATTTACTTATTTCACTTCGTATAATGTTATCAAGATCCCACCATTTTGCTGTAAATGATCCGATGTCATCATTTCTTATGGCTGAGTAGTATTCCATAGTGTATATGTGCCACATCTTCTTTATCCAGTCATCTATTGAAGGGCTTTTTGTTAATCTATTTTTTAAATGGGCTCATCTTTGTGGTGATTTCAAGGGGGTAATATTAGAGAGTTTGTTTATTTATTGAAGAATATGTCAAGAATACTTAACATCATAATTGTCCAGAAAGCCAACTTTAACCACTTTGATTACATCGCTAGCTAGCATAATGCTGAACTTCTTATTCAAATGTAGATTGTTATTTTCCACCTTATTTTAGAAAATAAAAAGAATTGTTAGTGCCTTTCTATTAGATTTATTGTCAAATGAATGAAATGCCTCCCTGAAGTTTTAAGTCATGTGCTTTGTCCTGTGAACTTTTTGTGGGACAGAATGGTAGTTAATATACATGGCCTTTCCTCCATTTTACCAGTGAAAAATCAAAATAGCCTGAAACAGCCTCACTTTTACAACTTTATATGGTTTTCTCTGATAAATTGTGTGCAATATACTACCTAACCTAAAAAAAGCATTATGTTGCTTGTGAAAACATAATTTAGCACCATATGTTCATATGATATAGAAAATTTGAATGCTTCTCTTTATTATTAAGTATATTTTAAATGTTCACATTTTCAGAAAACGCCAATATTTTTTTAAGAAACAGTGGAAGTAGACAAGGTTCACACGACCTTCTGGCATATAGTTCAAGGTAAATAGTTGCCTTTGTTCAAGCTGAAAAATATTGTGATTTTTTTTAAATGACTCACTTATCCTCATGGAAATTTACATTTGGGTATATGACCCTCGTGAGCTCAGAAAATATAAAATTGTCACAAAATGGCAAATGAATTACAGCATGAAAGGTCATTTGTAAAATTTCTGACAGTTCAGAACATTAGAAGGTCAAAAATCAAAAACACATTGTCCTGTACTGGAAAATCATGATTTAATCAAATCACTCCGTGGGCTTTTATAATTCAAAATAATTGTCCTGTCTGTGACATCAGGCATTCAGACATGTAAGCTGCAGTTTTAATAAGTGAATCAAAGATTAGAAGAATTTTGCTTTTACTTCCTTGTTTTTTTTAGAAGCAAATGTAACTTTCCAACAGAAAGATATTTCCTTCCACTATGTACTCTTTAACGTTGTATTTGTACAATTGATGTACATTCTCAGCATCAGTGAAATGCCTGTCAATATGTTTAGCAACATAGAAGTAATATAACAGTTGTTAATTCAAGGATAACTTAACCTTGAAACTCATCTCAGTGAAATAAGACAGTCAGAGAAAGACAAGTACCGTATGATTTCACTTATATGTGGAATCTAATGAACAAAATAAACTGACAGACAAAATAGAAACAGACTCACAGACGCAGAGAACAGACTGCCAGCCGGCAGAGGGGCAGAGAGGTGCAGAGCTGGGTGAGGAAGGTGGGGGAATTAAGCCAAGAAAAAAATGTACAGCTCCTAGTCTGCTGCTCACAGGAGGAGAAGGGAGCTGGGGAGGTAGGTGAGGGTGGAGGGGGAGCTGATGGTGATGGAAGGAGACCTGACTGGGTTGGGGAGCAGTGCCGTGCACGGGTGACGTGTCACAGAATCGTACACCTGAAACCTGGACCGTTTTATTATGCAGTGTCACCCCAGTAAATCCAATTTTAAAAAATTAAGTGATTGTTGACTAAAAAAAGAGTAGGCAAATTTGAAATAGTTTGTGTGGGACATTATTTCAATGAGTACAACCACTTATCCCCACTCAATACCTCTATTTCAGGGGTCCCCAAACTTTTTACACAGGGGGCCAGTTCACTGTCCCTCAGACCATTGGAGGGCCGGACTATAAAAAAAAAACTATGAACAAATCCCTATGCACACTGCACAGATCTTATTTTAAAGTAAAAAAACAAAACGGGAACAAATATAACATTTAAAATAAAGAACAAGTAAATTTAAATCAACAAACTGACCAGTATTTCAATGGGAACTATGCTCCTCTCACTGACCACCAATGAAAGAGGTGCCCCTTCCGGAAGTGCAGTGGGGGCCGGATAAATAGCCTCAGGGGGCCACATGTGGCCCACGGGCCGTAGTTTGGGGACCCCTGCTCTATTTAAAGGTTAGTAACTGCCCTGCGTCAAGTAGAAAAGATGCAGTTTTTATCTAGAAAGCAAGAGTTAAACTTTTATGCACTATTTAAATCAAATGTGGATGTTAAATTTTTATCAAATGCCTTTTAAACATTTAAGTGATTATAAATATTTTATATTTGAATCTTTCATTTTTCAAATTATTTTAGTAGATCCCTTCAATGTTGAAGTATACCTGAATCCAGTAAGACTTCAATTAATATTGGGTTACTATTATTTTCTTATGCTCCTGCATTCCGTTAGGATTTCTGACCAACAATGAAACGACTTAATGATTTTTTTTTGCTTGTCTTTTACCTTGCTTAGATTTGTTAACGATGTTCTTGAACAAGTTAAATAGCACGGTGTTATGTTATTTAAATAATTGATGAAATTGCATGAATTCCCATTAATTTCTGATGAGTGCCTTATCTTGCATGTCCGTGCATGTGGAGATGACAAGCGAGGGCTGTGCTTTGACATGTTTCGTTGTTCCGTCCCTGCTAATCTGTAGGTTTTGGTTTTTTATGCGCTCTTGCATGCGTTATCTTAGATTATTCTATCTGTATTGGCAAATGAATTTTCATGGAGATGAGCAAAGTAACTTATGATTCTTTAATGTCATATTCCATGAAAATTTACATCGTTTATTTTTGTTAAGTGTATTTGTTTCTCCCCCCTTTTTAAGTAAAAGAATGATTTATCTGTTTTATTCTTATTTTCCCTTTAGACTCATCTTTCAGAAATTTAACTAAATTCTATTTCTCGGTTCAATATTTTTCATTTATTACTTTTTAAAGTATATTTATTTTCCTCGCTTTATTGCTCTTTCACTGTTTAGGTTGGATGTTCATTATAATTTTTTTTTCTATTTAGTGATGTGAATGGTTAGACTATTAAATATTTCTCTGAGTAATACTTGAGATATATCACTTTGGCTATTAAATGTAATGTTTTTATTACTGTTGACTTCTAGGCAGTCTATATTGCTTTTAAACCAAAAACTATTTGAGACCATTTTTTATATTTTCCACTTGTGCTAAGGATAGGAGAAACCCCTCCTGTTTTGTTTTTGAGATTTATAATGTTTTCGACACCCCACTAATATATTTTGTTCTCATTTAATTTTTATACCAAAAGTGAGACGTAGAATCTTGACTTGTACAATGCAGAGGTATCCTACAGTATTTAAGGAGCAGGGAACATCATGGAAAAATAAGAATGAAAGATAAAATTAAGCCTGCCTTTTCTAGAGGTCAAATGTTTTTTTTTAATTCAGGTATAGGTGAAAAGGCTTAATGTATTTATTGAGTAAATGAAGGGATGCAGTTATTCAAGAAGTAAGAAGACGGAAGGGCCTGAGGTACCAGCAAAAGGAGCGTGAACCCCACTTCTGGGGATTGTGCACTTAAGCGGAACGAGGCAGCCTTCTCCCAGGGACCCTGCTGCATTCAGTGCACCCATTCTTTCTCACATTCCCTAGCCCCGGTCAACAATGCCATCTTGCCATAAAACTGAGCTGCTCCCTGACTAATTAGCATTTTGTTTTCATTTCCCCAGTTAAATGTCTTTAGATCACAATGGGATAAAATGTAAAAGTTGGATGCTGACTAATACTATGGAAATATATTGTTCTATGCTCTATCACCCAAAGGGCATTATTAAGGGCTCCAAGGGTTTCCAGGATGAGTATTAGAAAATTTGACATTGCAAATGTAATTTCGTTTGAGACTGAGAAAGCCTCTTTCCCATATAAACATGGGCTGTTTACACTGTTTACAGTAATGCCCAGAAGACCTTACCGCACCATGACACATATCTTACCGTTCAGCAAGCTATCCACAGTCCTTTAACTTAGCTGTTGTGACTGGAAGATTCAGTGGGACCTAATTTACACCTCCCTGTCCTAGAGAGAAAGTGGAGACCTGAAAGTCGAGCTGTTCTTGTGGACCTGCCACTTAAAGAGAAAAAGCCAGACCTTTCTAGACCTTCCCAGTGATAATCATGTTCACACAAAACTCGATCATAACACCCTCACAAGTGCAGAAGAACGCTGGTTGGGTGATAGGCATGGCTAAGTGTGTCCTTCCAGAGAACACCTGTCACCCATGTCTTAAGACATAATCCCAAATAAGTCTGCTTTTTTGCCGAACAACCCAGGAGTAACAACGCAGACTGCAACACAGGAGCTGTTTTAATGCTGTTATTTTATTTAAGCCACTGAACAGCTTGTCTCTTAAATTGCTATTAGCCAAGAATTAATGTATCTAACTTATAAAAATGTGGTTAACAAAGCTTGCCCTTGTCTGCAATTCCCCTTATTTTTGTATATGAGAGAAAAGATGTAAAAACTCCACACATTTGAAACAGAAACTGTCCTCCTTTGAAAACAGAGAGTGAGTTCCATTTTTTTTTTTTTTTTAGTGGCTTTGTGTTTTTTAAGGCAACAAAATTATCCAATTTGTTTTCACCACAAAATGTTAATACCAGATATTCTCTGTGACAATGTTAAACATGTAATTTAACTGTCACGCATACACTCGAAAAGCAAGAATGTGTGGCTGGTGAAACTTGGAGATGGGACAACCCTTAGATTACGCTTTTGTTAAGTTCATGAATATATATGGATACATATTTATTGATATTCAAAACAATTATTTCTTATGTAATTAATAACATATTTTAGAAGGAATCACTTGTGCTCCCTGCTTCTTAGGAGAAGGCTTCTTTATTACTGTTAAATAAGTTACATTTATTTATGTGGGACTATAATGCTGTATGTAGGTGGGGCCACAGTCCGGCTTATACAGAATGCGTCATGGCACTGCATGTAAGCAAATGACTTAAAATTAGGTGTGCTCTTTTACAGGGTGTGGGATTGAATTAGAATAAAATACTAATAGAAATCCAGTCCATAAAAATACCATAAGAGGCTTGGAGATGACTGTATACTTGTTAGTCTATAATCGTTTGACTTTCAGAAAGAATGAATTTCTGTTACTGCCTCACATTCCAGTATATTCCTGTCTTCCAAGCACTGATAGGTCGTATGTGTTGGTTCTTTATGTTAGTCGATGAGGCAATATCTTTTATATATACTAGGATTTACTAATATTTTATAGACTTATTTTAATTTTTTTCTCTTTAAGAATGGGATGTCTTTGAAGAGCCTTTCAATTGCAAACATTATATGACTCTGTGAAATGGACTGGAATATTCTTCCATAATAAAGTAATCATAGGAGGTGGGGAGAGGAAATTAGGTCAGACTAAGCTTGGTACTTTTTTCTAGTAGACAAAAGAGTGAGAAATACGGAGAAAATCACGGGCAGCCTGCCATCAAGTCGTAGCTAGTTTACACCCATGAGTAAAACAGGCCATGAGTGGAAAGGCACTTCCCACATCATTCTCTTGTGTGAAACACTTCTTCCTAACCCATTCCCTGTGATCCATTCCGGATGAGAAACCCTTTAGTCATCCTTAACACCTCCCGCGCCGGAACTCTCCCGGAGGCGGTCTGTTAGCCCTGCTGCTGATGCCACTTCCTGAGTGTGTGGACCCCGCCATTTCTCCCGCCACCATTCTGTCCCTGCGCCCCCTGCAAGCTGCCCTCTCAGCTTTCTTCTCTATTTCCAGCGCAAGGGAAAAGTGCCACGTCCCGGGCTGATCTGTGTATACTTTCCCCTCGTTGCTTCCCGGTGTATTCTCCACCACACCCACGTCACCGCGTTTTCCACCTTCAGTTGTACCGCGGATCCCAAGCTAGCGTCCATGTTAAATCCCAAGAGCCTGAATGACTTCACCCATAGCCAGCATCCCGACCTCCTCTTGCACTGGGCTCCTCTCGTCCTCCCTTCTTATAATTCATAGCTCCTGCAGTGCTCACTGCCAGGGCCCTTCTTTCCTTCCTGTCCCTTCGGTGGACTCCATGTCTGAAGGAGTCAGGCGGTCTTCAGGTCTCGGATCAAATAGCATAGCCCTCCCTGCCTTCCGGGACAAACAGATTCTCTTGTAAATTTTTTTTTCTTTACTTTAATTTTTCATTTTAATGCGGTGACATTGATAAATCAGGGTACATATGTTCAGAGAAAACATCTCCAGATTATTTTGACATTTGATTATGTTGCATACCCCTCACCCAAAGTCAAATTGTCTTCTGTCACCTTCTATCTGGTTTTCTTTGAGCCTCTCCCCTCCCCCTCCCCCTCGCTCTCCTTTCTCGCCCCTCCCCATCCCCCCCCACCCCTGTTATCATCACATTCTTATTTATTTATTTATTTTTGTATTTTTCTGAAGCTGGAAACGAGGAGAGACAGACAAACTCCCACATGTGCCCGACCGGGATCCACCCGGCTCGCCCACCAGGGGTGACGCTCTGCCCACCAGGGGGCGATGCTCTGCCCCTCCGGGGCATCACTCTGCCGTGACCAGAGCCACTCTAGCACCTGGGACAGCGGCCAAGGAGCCATCCCCAGCGCCCGGGCCATCTTTGCTCCAATGGAGCCTTGGCTGCGGGAGGGGAAGAGAGAGACAGAGAGGAAGGGGAGGGGGGTGGAGAAGCAAATGGGCACTTCTCCTATGTGCCCTGGCCGGGAATCGAACCCGAATCCTCTGCACGCCAGGCCGACGCTCTACCGCTGAGCCAACCAGCCAGGGCCTATCATCACATTCTTGTCCATGTCTCTGAGTCTCATTTTTATGTCCCATCTATGTATGGGTTCATCTAGTTCTTAGTAATTTTTATTTCCCCCAGTGCAAATCATACCAATGTCACGTCTGGGCAGTTATTTGGTGAAGAGCTAACTCAATCACCAGACTGTTGTTCAGTGAGGGCAAGGTCGTGTTGGTCATCAGCAGTACGATAATACTTTATCCTCCGTGTTCCGTTTAGTGCTTGCCACCTCCCTGAATACCCGTTGAACGAACGGCCGGGAGGAAGCGAGTGAGGAAATGTCAGTCCAGCTTCAGAGACAGGAAACAATGAAAAGGTGCTTCCCGGGCTGGGACACCTAAGGACTTGGGTCAACCTCAGTTGGTTAACATCCCCTGCTGACCGATCAACCCCCAATACTTGTATAGCTTCAAGAGAAAAACAAAAAAATAAGTGTTGTTAATCGCTATATACTTCATGTAGTGCTTCAGAAGGTTTGGGCCATGCTTTTAAAAAGCATCTACAGTACAATGAGATGTCTGAAGTTCCCGATGCCTGTGACACTTTTGTCTCCAGCGGGTGAAGTTATCTGCTGGAGGGACATCCATTCGAATAAGTATGCGGGGGTAATATTTTGAGATTGAAACAGATGGAAGCCTCCTTTCTTGATATTTCCAACTATTCCATATGGCAGACGGACTGGATTTTTTTTTTTAACAGTCTGCATCAGTTTTCCTTACCCCTGAGGTTAAAATCTCTTCCCTGCATGGAATGAAAGAAAGAGGAAAATGATAGGGAAGACTCAAGATTAAAAGCTAGTGCATCTTGCCTGACCAGGCGGCGGCGCAATGGATAGAGCGTTGAACTGGAATGCGGAAGGACCCAGGTTCGAGACCCCGAAGCCGCCAGCTTGAGCGCGGGCTCATCTGGTTTGAGCAAAAGCTCACCAGCTTGGACCCAAGGTCGCTGGCTCGAGCAAGGGGTTACTTGGTCTGCTGAAGGCCCGCGGTCAAGGCACATATGAGAAAGCAATCAGTGAACAACTAAGGTGTCGCAATGTGCAATGAAAAACTAATGATTGATGCTTCTTATCTCTCCGTTCCTGTCTGTCCCTGTCTATCCCTCTTTCTGACTCTCTCTCTATCTCTGTAAAAAATAATAATAAAAAATAAAAAATAAATAAAAGCTAGTGCATCTTAGAGGTAGGTCTCAGGAGACAGATGACAGAATCCCATGACAATGAAATCAGAAGGAGACTCTGATAGGCCCAAGGATGCAGCCAACCCTGGTAGTTTTTGCTTGCATGATGCGGAAGGATCACTTCTCGGCCTTTTGGCTAAGATCAAGTGTAGTGTGATGTGGAAGGAGCAAAGAGTCCGCCAGCCTTCTGGTCATGTCATGTCAGTGACTCAAGAGTCTCCACCCTCCCGACCTTCTCATAGCTGAGGTGTTGCTGGAATGCCTTATTCACCTGACCCCTTCTCTTGTGCAAAAGAGACCTTATTTGTATTTAACTCCTTTCTTGGAAATCAATAAATTCTTTTACTGCTTTCTAATTTTAGAAACTCTATTTTCTAAGGAAGGGAAGGAAGGAGGGAGGGAGGGAGGGAGGGAGGGAGGAAGAGAGGAAGGGAGGGAAGGAAGGAAGGAAGGAGGGAGGGAGGGAGGGAGGGAAGGAAGGAAGGAAGGAAGGAACAGAGGCTCAGAGAATGGAATGTGTTCACTGGTTTTGAAGGAAGGAAGGAAGGAAGGAAGGAAGGAAGGAAGGAAGGAAGGAAGGAAGGAAGGAAGAAAGGAAGGAAGGAAGGAAGGAAGGAAGGAAGGAAGGAAGGAAGGAGGGAACAGAGGCTCAGAGAATGGAATGTGTTCACTGGTTTTGAAGGAAGGAAGGAAGGAAGGAAGGAAGGAAGGAAGGAAGGAAGGAAGGGAGGGAGGGAGGGAGGAAGGAAGGAAGGAAGGAAGGAAGGAAGGAACAGAGGCTCAGAGAATGGAATGTGTTCACTGGTTTTAGCCAGAGGGATCCCACAGAATAGTCTAGGGTGACTAATGCTGTTTTTTAGCACCATAGGAGTCGAGTGCCTTCTATAGATGGAAGTAGTAGATGAAACTGTTAATATAGGGAGGTAACTAGATATTGATGGGAAAAGAGAGCAAAGGGAGGTGGACATTATATTTTATGAAATTGGAAAGCCTATTCCAGGAAGAACCTTCAGCATTTCATTTACTAGGAAGCTTTAGCATTTACAATTTTGCACACCCCAGAGGACTGCCCAGCTAAAGAGCTTAGAACTCCCTCTCTCTCCTGTGTAGGAAGGAAGAACTGGTTTTTCCAGTTCCCCAGGAAAAACCGCTCCATCCCCAGCTTTCTGAGCTTACACTTTGAGGCACTTGCAGTGCAAGCCAAGATGGCAGCCATAAAGGCCTCTCAGCCTGGCCTAGAAAGAGCTGATTGGTTAGTGGGAGGAACCAACACAAGCGGGTAAAATTTTAAAGAAACTGATTGGTGGGCTTAAAGGAAAGCTAGTTCTTCCCACCCTGGAGATACAAAAACAGGACTTAACAGAGATCTGGCCTTTCCCTTCTCTCTGCCTTCCTGGTGGGGGACACAGACGTGTGCTTGCCCCATTGGCTACGGTGCAGCCTGGGCTGGCAGCTGCCTGTGGGTGGTCTCCCATGCAGCCTGGGCTGGCGGCTGCCTGTGGGTGGTCTCCCATGCAGCCTGGGCTGGCAGCTGCCTGTGGGTGGTCTCCCAAGTGCAGCCTCTGCGCAGCACCTGCCCTGGACTGAGCTTCCTTATGGGCTAAACCATGCTGTCTACTAGCTGGAATTCGGCTGGTGCAATGGGCTTAATGAAGACAAGGCTGGACTTGACCTTGACGGGTGGAGACGAAACCCTATGGGAAGCCTTCCATTTCATCCCCAAATAAATCTGAGTGGGAAAACCTAGGCTTCTCCAAATGTGGGCCCTGTAAAATGCTTTTGCTGCAACTCCGTACAAGAGACACGTTTCCACTGGCATCAAAACGACATGACTTACAAGGCAAAATGCGTTTTAACAAGCAGTCCATAGGCCAAGAAGACAAAAGGCGTTTCAAAAAGAACCAGGTTTGCTGCAGCCTTTGGGCCAAACGGGCACCCTTATTGTCCATGTAAGAGTAAGCACTTTCTGCAGTTTTTAAATTTTGTGGATGTTCTCTTGGGCTTCAGAAAAGATTGTAAAAGTACATTTAAAATATAAATGTGAAAGATAATTCCTTTAGGAGTGCTTTCTCTTCTTTGAAAATTACATGTATATATATATAGAGAGAGCAAGGCCTCTTTTGGGGGTGGGGGTTGGTTTGAAAGCCTTCATGCTCATAAATCACATTATTGTCATTATGTATGTTTTTTGGATTTCTCTCAAATAGCTCAATTTATAGGTTGAAAGACACTTTTCAAAATTTGTTTCAGTAAAAGAAGAACATGCTATGTTTCAGAAATAAAAATCGCTTGTTATTATTATGAAGATGGTAGTGACAATATATATATATTGTCACTACCATCTTCATAGGTTCCCATGAAGTAAAAATTTGATTGCATTGTAGAAAATTCATAGATTTTCCTCAATAAGCAGAGTCAAAGTTTTTTATTATTATTTTGCTACTGTTTTTGCTGAATTCTGGTGAGAAGCTCATTTTAATATACAACATATTCTGACCTAGATCAAAGGTCTAAATTCCCCTTGGCATCAATGGGTGCTATATGTGGTTTTCTAAGAGATATTATTACACAGAATTTGTTGCATAGAAAACAAAATGTTATAGGCAGCATGCTAAAGCATATTTGGTATGGCCATGATTTAAACTATGAATATTTCTTCTAGCTACAGAAAGAATGCTGGCTGTCTAGCAGGTGGAGAGCAGCTCTGGCCCAGAGACCGTGGACAAGGGATCCCCGACTCTATTCCTAATGACTCTGTGTTGGCTGAGAGCACCTAAACTTGCCTTCCATTAGTTCGGAGCCAAAGAAAAGTAATTATTTCTCTCATACCCATGAACATGTACAATTTCTGTTCCTCCCTCTCCCAAACAGGAGAAAAATATATTCAGCTTTGATATATTCCATTATTAGCAAGAATGAGAGATTAGTCGTGTCTGCATATGACTAAGGTGCATGAAAGTCAACCCATAAGCATTCATTGATTTCATCCTAATTACTGTGAAAGACAGTGGTGTATTGTTGAGGCAAGAGCTAGATTTAATATCAGCAACACTTCAGCTGATAATTATAGTTCATACTAGTTTTGAGAACTCAATCATGTTTTTTACATTTCTAGGCATCTGTAACTTGAGGTTAGCAATGGCTACCCTCCTGTGCTGTTATAATGATTCAATAAAATAGTTCATGCATGTGATATGATCACACGGAGTGCTCTGTCATGATTATCTTTGTACAGGAGCAATCCTGAGGTTTCCCCATCACTGAGAGTCACATTGCTTTCTTTTTCTCAGACACCTGCTACATATGTCGCCTTTGGACATTTGCTACAGATATGATGGTTACTCCAATCTCTGCTGACAAAATCTTTATACAAACATTGCCGTGTCTTTACCCTGTGGCCCTCCCATTCTGGCCAGCATTTGCATGGTCTATAACCAGTTGAATGAGTGGAGAACTAGTAGCCTCTGGCTTAGTGTGAGAATATACAATACTAAGTGCATGGAAGAGGCACTTATTTCTTGGGAGAATTTTGAATATAGTACTCATAACTATGCTGCTTGGGAGAATGTTGAATGTAATACTCATAAATATATGTCTTCTTTTTTGCTATGTCTCAGTATTTCCTCAGAATAGATCCCCATCACTTTCGTTACCTGAATGCACCTCTTCTCGTTCAGGGCAACCAGAAAGATCATGCATAAGACAATCCTTTTTTTTCTTTCACCACTAATATGGCACCTAAGTGATATTTTCAGTGGTGAACATTCTTCCCCCCAAAGAACCAGGTATAAAAGACCAGTGTCCACTGACTTGCCCCTAGACGCACAAGAATTAGAATATAAAGGACAAGACTTTCCCCTGGTCTAAGTCCCCAATAAAATCACTGTGTAAGTACCCAATTGTTACATCATATCATTGAGTATCATAGTAAATGCTAATTGGGGAGAAAGTGATGGACTCATTTCGCTGTGAAGTGTGTTTGCAAAATTTAGTACAATGCTGCTAAATAGAAATTTTTGGCATAATCACACTAAAGAGAGAGAAAACTTTCAAACAGCCACTTTGGAAGATGAATTAATTCATGTTTATAAATTAGATTAAAGATGAAAAACATTATTTCAATGTTAGAGTACCATCTAACATGCCCCAAATAATTTAATTTATGTGCAAAATGACAATTACTGGATTCTAATTAAATAACAAGAGGAGATAATGCTCTCATGCTTTGATGGTAGGCTTAGTCCTTAATGACTAGAATCCAGAATTATTGATCCTAGGCAACCTTAATTTTTTCTGATCAGACTACATGAAATTTTCTTTTCATAAGAATTTAAAAAATAAAGATAAGAGTGTTTTTTTGTGGTCGGATATTATAAATCTCATTGTTAATCAATTTTGATAGAGCCTATCAGTTGTCTTCTTTAACACTTATTATTAAAGAAGTTAATCTCATCTTCTTTAATACTTAAGATGTAAGATAATGTAGACATATGTAAATGTACAATTGTTATTCTGTTTTCATAGTAAAATTTCTATAATCATTTATCTGTTTATATAATGCATATGCATATATATGTACACATATATGAATATGAAAATGATTTAAAATAGGTTGTAAAAAGTGTATATACTATAATTTTTTATTTATAATATATCTATATAAAATTTTACAATGAATTTAATGCTTTTATTTAGCTGTGGTAGTAATACATTATGTCATAAATGTACCAGCAAACAATTATACTATATAGCCTTATTTGATGATCAATGTAGAAAGAAATAGACTTATATTTAAACTGAAGACTTGACATGTTCTTTTCCTCAGCTCATGGTTATTTATTCTCAGCTTCATTAGTCAGCCAGAATCTTTGCTATTCATTCATTCATTCATTCATTCATTCATAAAACTATTACTGAAACACTCATATGAGTCCTGAATATTTTGCTAAATTTAGAGAATGCAAAGAAACTTAGGTCTCATCTTCTCAAAAAAGATTTATTTGCCCTGCAACGAGCAGGATACATAAGTAGGTAAACTACGCCAGTGCCTCACATTGTGGAGATAGTATATGCGCTGTACTCTCTGGGAGAACAGATGAAATACCCAACCAGGTCTGGAAACATCAGAGAAGGCCTCCTGGAGTGTGTTCGCTGAGTAGCGTGGTGAAGAATAAGTAGCTATGAGCCACGGGAAGTGAGGAGGGGACGCAGAGACAGAGCAGTTTCAGCAAAGGGAAGATGCCGCGTTAAAAAAAGGGACCACTATTGCGTCTCTGGTCTCAGAGTCAGCTGTCATGTTTCCTAAAGGTAAGGTATACCACGCTGGGCTGTGTAGTGCTATTAAGCAATGTCTCTAGGATGTCACCCTAATCATCTTACCATTTTACTATTTCATGTACCATTATGTACAGCATACACATTGTCACCAAGCTAATTGATGGCCAAGTTCAGTGGCAGAAACTGTAAATTACCTGCGTGAAACAATGATGTTTCTGTCTTGGACAATTAGACATTATATGTTATAGAAAAAGGCCTTCTTTGAACCTTGAAGCAAGTACTTATTATACTGCTTCCTGACTTACCCCACAGAGTCAGAAAACTGAGGTTAACTTTTAGAATAATTTAACTGTGTATGTCCTTAGGGTAAGAGGAAAACTCCATTCGTAATTAGGATCCTAATTATCTAGGATGCCTATACATTGAATTCAGGGTATGGAATTACCAGAAGAACCTAAAAAGAAATGAAAGATTATTTCACGTTTGGTCTCATGCTCTTGAGTTGGTTTCTTTTCTTTTTCTCTTAATTGGGGGAGCCATTGCCTTCTGTGTTACATGAAGGTCCAATTAATCTTCAGGTAGTGTGTAAGTGATGTGCATGTTAGTTCCGCTTATGGGATGATAATATATCATAAATGGCTACATTTGTCTGGAAATAAAGCTAGACACTTCATTTCGTGACCTTTTAATTTCTGTCGTGTTAAAGTAGTCTTCAGGGAATAAATTCATTTCCATATCGGGAAAATGGAGAGGACACGTCCCACTTAATTTTGGTGGCAAGGGAATTTATTGAGATGTAAAACTTGTGAGCATGTGGGAGGTCTGCTATTTTTTTCTACTGTTCTGAAAGAACCTCATTACCCTTCAATTCCAAGAAAAACCCTTTCTTCCCCTTCCTCGGGAGCTCTTCTAAGACATCAGCACGGGCCTCAAGGTCTGTTAGGACGACCGCAGCCCCCTCCGCGGTCCTGGGACAGTCCGAGGGCTGCGGGCGCTGTCGGGCTCGGCTCGTCTGCACTGCCACATCGGGCTCGGCTCGTCTGCACTGCCACTGCCACATCGGGCTCGGCTCGTCTGCACTGCCACATCGGGCTCGTCTGCACTGCCACATCGGGCTCGGCTCGTCTGCACTGCCACATCGGGCTCGTCTGCACTGCCACATCGGGCTCGGCTCGTCTGCACTGCCACATCGGGCTCGGCTCATCTGCACTGCCACATCGGGCTCGTCTGCACTGCCACATCGGGCTCGGCTCATCTGCACTGCCACTGCCACATCGGGCTCGTCTGCACTGCCACATCGGGCTCGTCTGCACTGCCACATCGGGCTCGGCTCGTCTGCACTGCCACATCGGGCTCGTCTGCACTGCCACATCGGGCTCGGCTCGTCTGCACTGCCACATCGGGCTCGGCTCGTCTGCACTGCCACATCGGGCTCGGCTCGTCTGCACTGCCACTGCCACATCGGGCTCGGCTCGTCTGCACTGCCACATCTTTTCATCATTTTGTGCACAGAGGCTCCAGGTGTGTCCTCTCCCCCGACAGCTGGCACTTGTTGTGTCTTTTTGTGAAAGGGCTCCATCAGACTCCTAGAAATGACTGCTTCAGCACACAGAAGGCGAGAAGGGCCTGGAAAGTTATACATACCCAGACCTGTGCTTACCCAGGGACTGATGGGTGCAGAATCGAATTTCTATCGGGATCATCTAAATCAGTGGTAGTCAACCTGGTCCCTACCGCCCCCTAGTGGGCGCTCCAGCTTTCATGGTGGGTGGTAGCGGAGCAACCAAAGTATAAATAAAAAAAAATAGATTTAACTATAGTAAGTTGTTCTATAAAGATTTATTCTGCCAAACTTAATGAAAATCTAACATAAAGTACTTGGTAAGTAATTATTATTATATGCTTTAACTTGCTGTAACTCTGCTTTATAAATTTTATAAAGTAAAGTGACTTCCCTACTTTACAAATCACCATGACTGTGGGACCGGTGGGCGGTTGGAAAATTTTACTACTAACAGAGATACAAAAGTAGGTATAAAAAGGGTGACTCCCCCTGATCTAAATCATAGAGAAGCTTATTTAAATATTAACTTTCAGTGATCTCAAATAGTAGCCATGAAAGTGAGACGAATATTTCAGGGGGAGAAATACACAGACTTAACACGTGACAACATGTGTAGGATTTCTGATTAAATATGACAATTAAATTGTAGCCACCGTGCTATCTTGCATTCATAGATTTACAAAAAAAAAAATGGCATCTAAATTTGGAGTAAACTATTTGATGCATCTTTACTTAATGGAAGTATAAATTAAGCCATAAGAACAGGCTGATCTTCAACTTCGAAGACCAAAGGGTATATTTTCTATTGCTTTTAAAAAACGAGCTGTGTTAATCAATTTCCTTGGCTGAGTTAGTACAACATGACCCCAACTTTTAAATGCACTCAATTTTCTATCATCAGTACTTTCTCAAGGAGGAGATAAAATTTAGAAATGAGAAGACATGATGGATAGCCTTTCTTCTAGGGTCAGACAGAAGGTGCTCAAAGCTAATGGAAAACATCCTTCTCCGCGGAGGAAATGGGTCCTATCAACGTAACAAACTGCTGATAACAGCCCGGAAACCATCTTGAATGTCAAGGGATATGCTCTTCATTTGCGGTGTTTGATTGTTCATATAAATATTTAATGAAAATATTATTAGTCTATTCAGCTGAGTGAAATAAACGGATGGCATGAGAAGCTAAGGAAGCTTACTTGATAGTCACTAAATGAAGTGGCATAATAATTTATTTTGCATATTAGATTAGTCTTTTGAGAGGTTTTGTACTTTTGAACTTTTTAGCCCTATTTAAAAGGCAACGTTACTGCCATAATTATATGTGTTTTTTAATATATGTTGATGGTTATTGAAAACGTAGCACACATTTTATAGGGAGAAAGACCATCGTCCTCATCACACGTGATGGAAATAGGAGACTAATTGTGAAGGTTGACTTACCTTTAATATAGCCTCATTGATTCTTACTACAAATGTTAATTTTATACTACATCGAATTACACAGTGGCTTTCTCAAGAGTAGCACTTACATGATTAGGTTGATAAGGTGGAAAGCTTTTAAACCACCAGCTGAGTTTTGACTTTTCAGGAATATTTGAGATTCCCTGTTGTGAATCGTGTGTACCGTTAAACACTATTTTAGTGAGGCAGTGTGGAGAAATATGTGGACTCAGGTTTCAGAGAACTGTTACAAGCTCATGTAGTTGCATATGGAATTTCTCAAATTGTCTTTCTAAATGCTGCCTATATTAGTTGTTTTGGAAAATATTATTTCCGTTGACTTGAACTGTGTCATTAAGCTTGGTTCTCCCTCCTGAAATAGAGGTAATACGATGATAACCCCAGGCCCCATGCAGGATCAGTGCTCTGCAGTCATGGGAAATATTTAAGAGACACTGTCACTTCCGTTCTTTATGACTGTAGGGAAGGTGAATAAGGACTTTGGAAAGGCATTGCGGGCTTTTTCTCAGTCAAACTTTTTGGCTGGATTTTACTCTGTGTAGCATTTCTCTGTACACGTGCCCACGTGTAAATCTCCTGGGGGCATAAGTCTATTTTACTTTGCTACAAAAAAAAGTTGAACCCAAAATACTAAAGAAAATCAATATGCTGAAATCCAGGTAAAGAACTCATAATTTGTTCTTCAGAACATTGAAGCTAAAAAACCGATACTGGAACTCTCCCCTTAAGCTTAAAAGCAATAACCCTGTAATATAGAATGGGATCTGTGTGGATAAGTGAAGACATGTATCCCTTAAAAAAGAAATCTGAGGCTAGCATAGAATATAAATCTAATATTTGAACATTAATTTTGACATGAAAGGGAACTTTTGAGAGGGCTCGTGTGATTAGCTATCGTTTCATGGAACTCACTGATAAATCCTCCATGTACAATGTCATGTTGTTCTCTGTTTTCACTGAGGATATAAATTTAACCTACAGCAGCATAAATCCAGTCATATATACCGAGGACTGTTTTGATAGCAAAGGGCATTGACTCCAAAAACAGACATATTGGGAGAGAATTCACGGATTCCGTTGCTGTGTATCATTGGAAAATAACACTCACCTGTCGAGCGTGACTTCTATGCATTTTCAGCTGAAGTCAACAGGCTCAATCAGACACATTTTCAAGGATCGTTGCCACCATATAATTATTCAGGATTGATGCACTATATTTCAAGTGCGATTCAACCATCAGAGGGTAAAGGCATTTATATCTCTGTGAACAGAAACCACTTCTGCGATCGTTACACGGCCCAGATAGATGGGAGATATTGAGCTTTTTGCTCTTTAACATTTGCCAACTTCTGATGGAGGAGAATGTAAAATTCCCACTGTATTAAACCTTCTATGGTTGCATTTTATCTTTTGAAACCAAGGTAAACATAATACTGTAATGAAATAATTTCTGATACATATTATTTGGAATCGGCACATTTTTCTAAAATCGAGAAATCCCACATTTTTTGTAGATGAATATAAACACTGTCTACGTGTTTGGGTGCCACACATCGTTAGTACCCAGGAAATATTTGCTAATTTCATTTGTTTAAATGGTTTCCAGATTCTTAAGATCTTATTAAAGAAATTTTAATGAAAAGCGAACCATCTAAAAATGCTTTGTTTGGTGACAATTAAAATCAGGCCATACCTTCTCTTAGGCGTGGTAATCTTATCCTAAATGTTACCACCACATATTTATTGTTTTATCACCAAAACGATCTGTATCTAATTTGTTAACAATACAATGAAATGAATTTTAAAGTCTGCATTTTGATGCTTTATATTTCATTTGCCATCGTTTTCTGTATTATTTGCTTTAAATATCACTTTTTGTGACATGTGTCATTTTCTTCCTATTACCTTTGGGTGAATACCCTGAAAAGAATAAAAATATGCAACATCAGAATATCAGTATGTAGGATAAAACATGAATTTAGAAAGTATTGATAATTTTTGTTCTATCTTGAATAAATTTCAGCTAATCTTTTTTTATTAATAAAAGTTTGAAACACCTGTATGTGTCAAAATACATACATACATATGTACATACATACATACATACATATGGGTACATAAAAAATAGAACATTTAGAACAATCAGGTGAGGAGGTGTGTAGTACACCAACAAAATCGCATAAGACTTGGAAGAAATTCACACACGCTATTTGTATCCATTTAGAAATAAAAGCAGAGTTATCCTACTGTGCTTATTTTTACCTCTTTTGTCCACCAGACATTTTATCATTACATTACTTGCACAAGGTTGAAATTTTATAGCATCATCTTTTATCCTGTGTCGGTCTGTAATTTGGAGTAGCTCCCAGTAGATGGCAGTATCGGTAGCATGTCCAAGTGGGCACTCATCACAGCAGACGTGCCCTCTGTGGTACTGGATATTGTGGAAGATCATGAAAGCTAGCAGTAGAGTATATTTAAAAAAAAAAAAGCTATTTATTTTTAAATTAAAAATGTAACTCAACTAACAAAAGGAGGTTTATAATTATATATATATGAAGAGAGTTCGACCAGCAAGGATTTTAACGATGATAAAATGCTCTGCAGTCTGTTTCTATTCTAGGCACTTCAATAAATCTGAATTTTCTCACTTGGTTGGAGACTGTCTCATAGTTGAAACCTTTCCTGTGTTATCTAATTTCATAGATTTCACTCTGGCTTTCTCCGTGTATGTCCTGACTTCCCCTTTGATCCAGCCCGCCCCTTCCCTTCGAATCTCGCTGTGTCTCAGCAGTGCTGAGTTGGGACGCTGCAGTCAGACCTGCAGTGGCTCTTTGGGACAGCCTTGCTTTGCGCCCTTTCCACTCCCCTGTTGCTATTCCAGAGACCCTGGCCCGGGCTGGATCTGCGTCTTTCTCACCCTCTCCAAGCATTTGGATCTGCGCATTGGGGTTTTTTTTCTAGACTTAGCACTCGTATTCTCTAAGGATGCTGGCTGACCACCAGCCCTGTCTCCTCCTTGTCCAGGGGACGTGCGGTGGGGCGTAGACTCAGCTTCAATTCGGTCCCGTGATCTGTCATTGGCTTCCCGGCAGGGTCTGCTCCAAATCTCCGAGCAAGGACAACGTTCTCAGCTGTTAGCTGCCTAAAACACAGTGTGACTAACAAATGGTGACAATTTTGATTTCCGGCAGAAGTCTTAGAAAAACGCTGTAGGTCCTCAGCAGGTGAGTGAAGGCCCCTTGAGTGAGCGAACTATATGTTAATGACTCGGATATTTCAGAGGGCGGGGAAAGCCTGCTGAGTCACTGTTACCACTTAGGCGTTTCTGATTTTAAATTCAGGGGCGCGCCTCCAGGCCGGAAAGCTGAGAAAGGAGATAGCTTTGTGGATTTTTTTGTTTTGTTTTGTTTTTTGTAACAAAACATTTCATTTCCAGCCGTAATTAAAACAGATGTCTTATGTGAAGATTCTTTTATTTCTATAAAAAGCACTGCTAAAATGTAGGCTTTCACTCTCTGAAAAGCCTTTACTCGCCGGGAAAACGAGGCCAGGCTAACAACCCAACTTCATTTCCGTCCTTTGACGTCGCGAACATTTCAATTTCAAGTGCTCTTCACAGTGTCTTTCATGCTAAGCTGCCCGTGTGCTCTGCGTGGAGGTCTGCAGGGAGCCAGATGAATTGCCGGGGCAACCGCGAGGGTGACAATTGACCAATCCTTGACTTTTCTTCTCGACTCAGTCAAGACTCCTCTCTGGAAAGTGGATTAATGTTCACAGAAGCCTCTCAATATAAGTCTCCGAGGCTACAGGGCTAACGTTATAAATGCTCTTAGAGGGGCCAGAGCATCCTTCTCCGGAGGCTCCGAGAGTTACGTGTTCAAGGCTTGGAGGTGTGTGAAGATGGACTTACTTTGTGAACCTTGTTTTTTTTCTTTCTTTTTTTTTTGTTTTGTATTTTTCTGAAGCTGGAAACGGGGAGAGACAGTCAGACAGACTCCCGCATGCGCCCGACCAGGATCCACCCGGCACGCCCACCAGGGGCAACGCTCTGCCCACCAGGGGGTGATGCTCTGCCCCTCCGGGGCGTCGCTCTGCCGTGACCAGAGCCACTCTAGCGCCTGGGGCAGAGGCCAAGGAGCCATCCCCAGCGCCCGGGCCATCTTTGCTCCAATGGAGCCTTGGCTGCGGGAGGGGAAGAGAGAGACAGAGAGGAAGGAGGGGGGGGGGGGTGGAGAAGCAAATGGGCGCTTCTCCTGTGTGCCCTGGCTGGGAATCGAACCCAGGTCCCCCGCATGCCAGGCCTACGCTCTACGGCTGAGCCAACCGGCCAGGGCCTGTGAACCTTGTTTTAAGGTATCTTCCCCTCTAGTTATTTCATAGATGGAATATATATTTAAACTCTACGAAGCACTTCTCTACTTCTTTCCTAAGTTGATTATAAGGAAAGGCAGCCCTCTTTTCCATTGTCAGTGTTCTGTCTTCTACTCAAGTCTCATTAGTTTTTCCTTTCTCCCAGTCCTACACTATTTATTCCACTCAGGTACCCAAGGGAAGCCTTATTTTTTCCTTCTTCCTGGCTCCTATTCTACTAGGGTGCCACCAATTATAATGCAAAAACTTTGAGAAGTAGGTGTCCCTATTATATTTCCATTTGAATATGTCGTGCAGTATTTCACAGAAAACGAGCACTGGTAACTTCCTCCCCAAGATTGATTGATTGACTTACCTTTTCAATATGAAGTGATGCAGCAGCCTCATGAAATGTTAGCGTTCATTTCCCATATTGCTTTTCTGACAGAACGTGCATTACACAGGGTATTTCCTGCACTTTAATTGGAAACAGGTGTTATAGATCATCCGCAGAAGATCGTAAGTGTGCATAAATTCATACATCTTGGGTGAGCATTCTTCTTTGCTGACTGAAGTTGAATGAAATGATTTCCATTTCTTTGAGGAAGTGGAAAAAAAAACCACCCAGAAAAAAGTACTGCCTGCAACATGGTGCGGGCTCAGTAGTAAACACCAAGTAGAATTAGCCTGTTTTGAATATTTTCAATTAGTATGATGTTAAGTGTTAAAATAGACCTTTGAGATTTGTCAAAATAGTCTCTATTAAATTATATTTAAAGACAAGACTGACTCATAAGCATTCTACATACATGAGGAAAAAGGTAGGCAGATAATTGCAAATATTACCAACAATGATGCTGATCATAACGGCAAATTTAATAGGGAGGAAGTTGCATACCACCTGTAGGAAGACACACAATGCGCTAATGATCTTCTCTGGGGAGGATTTCTTCTTTACAAGGGGAATACATATCTGTGTGTGTAAAGAAAATGGATTATTCTAGTATCCTTGTAAAATCTGAATTACAAATTTTAAGATATCAGAGTTATCAATTTTTCCGGAGGTATTTGCACTTGAGAATTGGAAACTATTTAAATTCAAAGCTTTATTCAATTTAAATAGAAGTATAAAACTGTAACTGACATTAAACACTCGAGATTTTAGATATTCCAATAAAATATTCAGGTTTAACTTGAATAATTTAGACATTTCCAGACTAACTAGAAATATGCTTTACAGGCAAGCCTGTAAAATATATATTTTGGGAGATATTTGGTAACACTGTACTTTTTCAACAAACTCTGTGGTATCGGATAAGCTGGATCTGAGAAGGCTCCTTATAAAAAATGTAGCTAACACTAAGTCCTAATGTTGGCTTTATTTAGAATCTAGTCATACTCAGTATATCCAAAAATTATTTATTTGTTTTCCAAGAATTTAGTGATCTATATTTCTTTCTTTCTTTTCTTTCTCTCTCTCTCTCTCTTTCTTTCTTTCTTTCTTTCTTTCTTTCTTTCTTTCTTTCTTTCTTTCATCTTCCTTCCTTCCTTCCTTCCTTCCTTCCTTCCTTCCTTCCTTCCTTCCTTCCTTCCTTCCTTCTTTCTTTCTTTCTTTCCTTCCTTCCTTCCTTCCTTCCTCAGGATACTGATGACAATAAGCAATCCTTAGAAAAGAACTATGCCGCAGGAAGAGTCTAATGTCAGAGTGACACTGAATTAGTTAGTCCAATGTTAGAGTTAGACTGAGGGAATTAGTCCAGTAACAGAGTAACAGAGTTAGACTGACCACGGATGAATAGTTATCCATTCCCAGTTGGGCAGGGGTAGTTTAAGGAGGCAAATGTGCAAAAGTTTAAAACTAGAGCTCTGATGTGTGACTTCTGACCCTTACGAACTTGTGATCGCGACCCAGCCGTTCACAGATGAGCGTCAGCTTCCTCCTCCGTGAGACGGAGAACATGTCTCCTCTTAAACACATCAAAAGGTTAGTGTGACTGCCTCCCCCCCCCCCAACAAGGAGGTAGGACAGGGAACCAGATCTGTCAGGTGGCTATTCCAGAAGAAAGGGGGAATGCTCAAACGCCCATCCCTGGTCCCTCTCCCACAGTTTCTCCTCTCATAGAACGGTTTCCCCATCATCTACTGACGGCAGACAGACAGACGTCTGACAGCTAGCTCCCTTCCCTGTGGTACTTCTCCCGACCCCTTTCCCCAACTTCATTCTGTGTGTCCCAAGGGCTGTCTAGTTTTCCCTCAGTGTATCCATTTGCCTGAAGCATCCCTGCCCCCACACTAGCCCAGGCTGTGACTGCAGCCTCTCACTAGGGCTAGATGAAAGGCTCCTCCACCTTGTCCCCCACAGGCAGCCTCTGCCCGAGCCCCCGATGACAACCTCTGGTCTTTTATAAACATCTTCGACTGTCATCATGGTGTGCAGGATACAGTACGGCATTTCCAGGATTCTCTGCAGGCTGGCTCAGATCTACCATTGTCATGGTAGTTATTATAGTCGGAAAGGGAGGAAAAACATCAATTGCAATTTTCAGTAATGAAGATTTTTAGAGTCAAACTGTATTCTTCATTGTTGCGTATTAGGAAGAAATACTTGCTTTTGGGGAAGGAAACAAGACTCCAGAATTCCTGCTTAATAAAACGCCTTCGAACTTGGGCAAGTCCTACTCATTAGGGACCTTCTTGCTTTGCTGAGCTTCTGCATGAGTTGGATGTGCGTGTCTGTGGAGTGAGACTGTCACTGAATTTAATCTCTCAGCATGAAAAAGAGAAGTGAAAATAGTTTAGGAATAAATAGAAGAAAGAGGGGCCAATAAGACTTTATGCAGAGAGGGAAAGAAAAGCAAAAGTAAGTCTCTAGTTAGTTAAGGTAAAACTTAGCAAAAGGAGGATGTGTAAGGGATTTTTAAAGAAATTAGCTCTGCATCGGACCGGGATGCGAAGGACCCAGGTTTGAGACCCCGAGGTCACCTGCTTGAGCACGGGCTCAGCTGGTTTGAGCAAAAAGCTCACCAGCTTGGACCCAAGGTTGCTGGCTCCAGCAAGGAGTCACTCGTTCTACTGCAGCCCCACAGTCAAGGCACATATGAGAAAGCAATCAATGAACAACTAAGGCGTTGCAACCAAAAAATAATGATTGATGCTTCTCATCTCTCTCCGTTCCTGTCTGTCCCTATTTATCCCTCTCTCTGACTCTCTGTCACTGTAAAAAAAAAAAAA
Organism: Saccopteryx leptura; assembly: GCF_036850995.1. Lineage (NCBI taxonomy): Eukaryota > Metazoa > Chordata > Mammalia > Chiroptera > Emballonuridae > Saccopteryx > Saccopteryx leptura. Next base: position 6,222,090 of record NC_089514.1, on the reverse strand, counting down.
AAGAAATTAGCTCTGGCCCTGGCCTCATAGCTAGTTCTCAGTTAGAGTATCGTCCTGAAGTACAGAGGTTGCGGGTTCCAGGTCAGGGCACATACAGGAACAGATCAATGTTCCTTTCTCTCTCTCTCTCTCTCTCTCTCTCTCTCTTTCTCTCTCTCTCTCTCCCCCTCTCTCCCTTTCTCTCTCTAAAATCAATTAAAAATATAATGTTTTAAAAAATGTAAAAAGAAATTATCTCTGGATATGTGAGCCTATGAATAATCAGAAATATTTTGGGCAAGAGATCGTTTTGCAGGAGTTGGAAATGCTGCTGTCTGAACACAGGATCCGAGAATGGAGGGGAGCTGATCACTGGTCGAAGCCGCCTTGTAAAAGTGATTAGAATAACCTCATTTTAAAATTCATATTGTACCTCCGGCTAGACTCAGGATGATGTTTTATCTCTGTAGTCAACATCTGCAATGTATGTATGCATCGCTTATCAAAGGAAATAAACACTTCAAAGCTGTAAATGAATAGGAAAGTAGAACAATCCATCTCAAGAGCTTTGGGGGCCAAGCACATCAGGTAAAAATAAATATTCCTTTAAATAATGAAAAATAAACAATCTCCAGTTCATTTCGTGCCCCAATTTATAGAGACACATTGAAGCCAAGGTCATGATGTCTAAGAATATTCCCTCTAGACGGCCATTAATTCCCAGATTTATTCATCTCTACTAAAACAACAAAACACTGACCAGATTACTTAATTAGGCAGGGAAGACGAAACATATTCTTTAAAAAAAAAATAGTAAATAAGCCAGAAGTATTTGTTTGTTTTTCATAAACATTCCACCTCCTTCTTTCTACTGTTAAAGTATGTATCTTTCTCTTGGGTCTGATTATTCCTGCCATTCATTTAGAGCAAAATTCCCTGACCCTGTGCCTCTCTTCTGAATTATTCTCTTCTATCTACTAGCTGTAATCTTCTGCAGAAAATTATTTTCTTTGTATGTTTATTGTCTGTCATTCTTACCATTAGTTGAGACAGCTTGTTAACTTTACATCTCAAGAAACTAGAAAAATAAGAACAAAATGAGCCCTAGATCAGCAGGAGGAAGTTGATAACAAACGGAAGAGGAGGAGACACTCGCAATCCCACGTTACGAGGCCAGCAGTACCCTGATACCACAGCCAGACAGGGACCCTACGGGAAAAGAAAATCACAGGCCCGTAGCCCTGAGGAACTGAGAGGCAAAAATCCTCAGCAAAATACTAGCAAACCAAACGCACAAGTCAGCCCTCTACATTCATGGATTCCAAACTGTGCATCAAAAATACTGTTTTTGATCCATGGTGGATTGAATCCAAGGATTTGCTACCTGGCGATACAGAGGGCCATCAGTATATTTATTGAAAACAATTCGTGTATAACTGATCCCGCATAGTTCACACTCGTGTTGTGCAGGGCACAGCGACAGTAAACTGGAGAAGCGCATTCGTGGCAGCATTTTGTTCGAAGGGAGGCGGTTGATAGCTGCCCTAGCAGAATGTTGGTAGGGCGCGCGACAATGTGACGCTTATAAGATTAGAGCTCTAACAAGCCTCCATTTGTCAGGACTTCCCTGTTGTTCTTCCATATCTCCAGGTGCACAGACTTAGGGTTCTGATGACAGGCAACTTGGGAAGAACTCCTCTAAATGAAGACAACAGGAGAAGTTTAGGATGGCAATGGATTTATGAACAAGGGAGAAGAGTGGATAAGTAGAAAAGAAAATAATGCTTATATTTTGGATGATACTAGATAGGGAATTTTATTAAAGTTTGAGGTTGGTCAAAGTTTCTACTTGCATTTCTTGGTAAGGATGCTGAGTCCTTCAGGCATTATTGTGGAAACTAGAGCTTTAAGACAGTGTCCATGTGCAGGGGTCAGGACGATGAAGTCCCTAAACACCTCTAGTATCACCCTGCGTCCAGTACCCTATGTTTCAGTACCAGGCAGGAGAATTCTCGGCTCGCTCTTCTCTTCCAAAGGTACTGGGCTATTATTGCACATTTTGGCTTCCAGATACTTTTTAAGGTGGCTTGACAAGTTTCATAAAAGTCCTGTAGGGATTTATTGAGTAATTGAAGGGAAAATGACATTTTTACAGTAGTGAGCTCTCCCTTACAGGAAATATGTTCTCTCTCAGTTCATTGAGGTCTACTTTTATGGCTTTCAGGAAAGCTTTAGAGTTTTTTTCTTCTTTTTTTTTTTTTTTTTTTTTGTTATTTGTGAGTTCTGAAGTGCCTTTTATGTGGGTGCCACACTTCTTTTTTTATTACATTTTCTATTGGATAACAATGGCACATGGGTCAGAAAATCATTTATGTATGTTAATTTTTTTATTCAGTTTGGCCACTTATTTTATTCTTTCATGTGTCTGAAAGTGGGAAATTAATTTTCTTGTTTTTTCACTGTAGATAATGAACATGTTTGAAAATAATTGGAATTTTGAATTCCAGATCCCAATATTTGTATCTTCACTAATCAAGTTACCCTTTAATTCTAGCTTGCTAATGTATATTTAAATTAAATAACGTGTCAGAATAAAACTGTTAATGTATTGTATTCCAGTGGCAATTTTTATTTAATGTTCTTATTTTATTCACTTAAACCAGTGATATTCAACTGCTGCGCTGTAAGAATTTTTAAAATATGTAACACCTGACTATTTAGTCAGGGGCACTGGTCTTTTTTCCCTTAGATTGTCAAATAAAAAACAATACCAAAAGCCTGACCAGGTGTTGGTGCAATGGATAGAGCAGGGGTCGGGAACCTGTGGCTCGCAAGCCAGATGTGGCTCTTTTGATGGCTGCATCTGGCTGGCAGACAAATCTTTAATGAAAATAATAATAACGTTAAAAATATAAAACATTCTCATGTATTACAATCCATTCATTTCCTACCGCTCATGTTCATGGTTGCGGGTGGCTGGAGCCAATCACAGCTGTCCTCCAGGACAACACCAAATTTTTACTGGATAATGAGTAATGTACACGGGTCGTTGTATGGCTCTCACGGAATTACATTTTAAAATATGTGGTGTTCATGACTCTCTCAGCCAAAAAGGTTCCCGACCCCTGGGATAGAGAGTCCGACTGGGACACAGAGGACTCAGGTTTGAAACTCCAAGGTCACCAGCCTGAGTGTGGGCTCATCCAGCTTGAATGCGGGGTCGCTGGCTGGAGCCCAAAGGTCATGGGCTTGAGCAAAGGATCAAGCACATATGAGAAAGCAATCAATGAACAACTAAGAATCTGCAATGGAGAACTGTTGCTTCTCATCTCTCTCCCTTCCTGTCTGTCTGTCCCTTTCTCTGTCCCTCTCTCTGTCTCTGTCACACATACAAAAATAAATAAATAACAGCCAACGCCACAATAGCTGTCCAGTGTGAATGAATCAAAAGTATACCTACTTTTTTGGTGTCAGATCAGCACAATTTATATTTTTGGTGCGCTGCAGAATTTTAGTCATCAGTTTATGTGTGCCGCGAGATGAAAAGGGTCGAAATCGCTGACTTAGACGCCTGGCAAGTTGACGCTGGTAGTTGGTGGGAGGGTTCTAATTCTTGCGAGCAAACTCCTTTCCCGTTGGCCTCCCCTGGGGCAGCCAGAGTGTCCCCATGACACAGTGCCCACCTTTCCCCAGACCGAGGGATTCCGGGTCAAGGCAGTGGCCAAGCTGGTCTCTTGATCTAGCCCCAGAAGCCATACACTGATACTTCCGATACAGTCTGTTTGTTTGAAACAAATGAGTAAGATGACCGTGTTCAAGGTGATGGAAATTAGTCTCCATCATTTGAAGGGAAGACAAAGCACATTGTTGCACCTGTTAGTTTTTATGACCAGTATCATAGTGCATAGTATATGCTTCCGCTGCTCTTTTATTTAATGCCTTGGAAACTTTCATCCATTCTTCTATTTTTCCAATATATTTATTCACATTTCTACATATATTAATGTCAGGAATATAAGTATTTATTATCCTGCTGATGAATTTTAGTTCAGAAACTTAATTTTTACTGCAAACTGTGCCATACATGCTTACATACATCTTCTTACACAACTATGTGAGACTTCTGGTAGAGTATGTATCTAGAAGAGCTATTTCTGAGTAATTGTCTTATAATTTCATCTTTGTGGATACAGTCAAATTTCTTTCCATGGGCAACACATTAGAGGCCTCATTGCTATAAATTTTCACAACATTTGGTATCCCTTGTCTCCTAATGTGGTCAAAATATCTCACATTAGTTATTCTATGAGCATCTCTGATTGCTAATGAAGTTAATCATCTTTCAAAGGTTAATTTGCCAATTTGGATGTTCTCTTCTGATGATTAGTTTATTTCCTTTACCCATTTTTCCTTTGAACTTATTTGAGATAATTATTTATACAAACAATTGTCCCTTTTCTGTAATCATTTTTAAATTTTTCTATTTTTTATTAATAGATCTTTAATTAAATTGACATGCAATGTTACATTAGTTCAGATGTAAAACAATGATTCAACTCTTTTGTGGAGGCAAAACTGACATTTTCAGTCTGACTATATAGGTATATCTCATAGTCAAAGAAGAAACAAACAAGCAATAATTTTTCCTTAAGATTCAAAAACAAAACAGAAAAAACAGGTGTAACCTGTCTAGTTCTGGTCTCAAAGTCGACAAACCCTGTGTCGTTTCATCTAACTTGCTGACTCCCTAATAAAACCAATTTATCCCTCACTTTTGCCATGTTGCTCTTTGAAGACACATCACAATCTGTCGTTAGAGTAATTACGAAAAACATGCATTTTTGTTTGGCATTGTATACGACATCACTGCCGAATACAGACCTTGTTTAATAGATAGTCTGTAGTTTTCTCAGCCATTCTGTCTACACAACACAATCACATCATCAGTGAACAATTTTTATATTTGTCCCTTGTGTTATTTTGTATTCCCTCCAGTGCAGGGTTGAGTTATGATGGCAATGGGCATCACTGACTCATTCTCAACCTAAGGAGGAAGGCTTTCAATATATGACTAGTAAGTGTGGTTTTGCTGCTATTTTGTGTGTGGGCGATTATATACACTTCAGTAACTTAACCTATTGTAATTGTAGTTGGCTGGGGAAATTTTAAACACAAATACATACATGCATTTTGCATTTATTTATGATCGTGTGATTTTTCTCATTTATCCTGTGAAAGTTGCAAATTACATTGTTTGTATTCTTTTCATTAGTGTTTTGTAACTGCCTCCATATAAATCTTGTATATATTTTGTTAGAAGTATAACTAAATATTCCATTTTCAGAGGTGCCAATATAAACAGCATTGTGCTCATTCTATTTTTTAGTATTTATTTCTTAAATTTTGGAACAGTTGTATGTATCATCTGCCTGCCAGAGAGAAAAGGAAATTCTCTCTGGAGAAAGATAACATTATCCAGGAGCTCAAATGACATTGCAAACACTTCACATACAATGTATAACTCACAAACAAAAATCACCAGATATGTAACAAGATAAAATTTAAATAAAAACAATAAGGTCTACAGAAAAGTTTTAAAGACAGAACAGAGAGTTCCCACATACCCCACACAGTCTCTTCCATTATTATTGTACTATATTAGAAGGATAGATCTGAACAGTCAGTAAAGCAATATCGATACACATGACTAGCTAAATCCATGTTTACTTCCTATTTCTTTGGTCTTTTTTTTTCCTGCTATTAAAGGATGTCATACTAGGTTCAGCCATCATGTCCCTTTAGACTCCTCTTGCATATGGTAGTACTTATATTTGATGACCTTGACTTTTTGAGGGGGTACCTGTCAGTTACTGTATCCCTCAAGTGGGATTTTTTTCCCGTGATTACACTGCGGTTGTGCGTTTTGGGGAAAAAGACTTGGCAGGAAAAGTGCCATTCTCACTCCATCAGATGAAGGATATGTACCGTCAGCATGGTGTGTTACTGATGACGTTAACCTTGATGTTCAGGCACTGTCATCCCGCCTGCCATTTTCTGTTGTTCTCTTTGGAAGGAGGTCACTCTGAACAGCACATGTGGAATGAGTGAGGAGTGACATTCTATCTCCATGGCAGCAGAGAGTTGATAAAAATTACCTAGACATCTTCTCCATGAGGGACTTTGTCATTTCTCACTTATTTTAGTTCAATCATTTATCCGTCTGAGACTCACAGATACTCACTTTATAGTATGGTATAAAATTCAACCCTTTATTGTTCAAATTATTCCAGCTTTAGTAAATCCAGATAAATCTCTCAGTTGGCACGCACTCATCAATACGATAGTACATCACATTGTACTAGATTTTGGGAGGAGAGGCATATCCGTCTGGCACTAGAAGGCACTTCAGGCTCATCTCGTATATTTTTTGGCCCCCGTCCTAGAGTCAGCCAGTTTTCAAGAAGTACCGTTCCTTCCACTGAAGAAGGGCATTGATCTGGGAAGTAGCACACTGCTTCTAGGCCCACTCAGCTGTCAGAACAAGGACAAGAAGGCACGGTCCTGGGCGTAACCATCTGGGTCGATGTTAAGCTCAATCTCGAGACATACTGATGTCTCCAGCTCTTATCCATTACTACCACACAGGCATTTCTTTGCTTATCGGTAACTGCTCTCAATTCAACCTTGAAAAACCTGGCTCTGGCTATCCATCATCCAATTACTTAATTGTCCAATCCCGGTCTAAATATATGGTGGTTTTAGACTTGTTAACCTGTACCCTCGGGGAAACAATTTATGAAGCAGAGTTCGGGGCTATGCTACCTTTCTTCACCTTTAGGCTTACAGACTTGACTTATTTTGAAAGCAGCTTAGGTGAGCACCTCCCTGCCCACCTCCACCTTTAGTGGTATTGTTTCATGCATTTATAACGCACGGACATTGTTTCTAAGCATAGTTTCCATTTCTGTTCCAAAATTCTTTATCTTGTGTTTTTATATCCTGACTGTATTAATCATAGTTTTGTTTTGTAAGATAATCTGCTCTAGGCTTCACCTGTGGTTCTTCAATTTTTTTTTATTGTTTTTATTTAAATTTTGTCTTGTTACAAATCTAGTGATTTTTGTTTGTGAGTTACACATTACATGTGAAGTGTTTGCAACGTCATTTGAGCTCCTGGATAATGTTATCTTTCTCCAGAGAGAATTTCCTTTTCTCTCTGGCAGGCAGATGATACATCTAATTAATACAATCAGCACTCAAAATGATTACAGCTGGTCTTTCCTCTCAAGTTTATTTTCAGTTCAATGTTAATTACATTTTGTAGCTTTTTAGGTTCCCAAACCTCAGTGATCTACAAGAACTCTTCCTCAGTGGCAGGTCCTGATTCTCATTCCCCCTCCCTCGTCGCCCGTGAGACCCCAGAAAGTTCTGCTCAGATCGTCAGCCTCTCAGTCCCAGCTTTTTATGTCACCAATCAACATGGCGGAAAGGCAGCGGCCAGCGGCATGTTGACGACTTTTTTACTTCTATTTACCCCTAAATATTGGCTCAGAAATATCATAGAGTGTAAGTAACTCCTAGATGGCTTCTGTGAGGTGGCATTTCAATGTTCTCTCCCGTTTTCCCAGTTTTCTCAGCAGAACATGATTAGGTCTGACCTGTGCCATCATCCTTGGAACAGAAAGAAATAATATCCCAGTTTTCCTGCATCTTCACTCTTCCATTCTGGAATGATTTTTTCCTCTTCCAGAATTGTTCAAAAACAAAACTAAACAAAACCAAAAAACGAACAAATGAGACAGCAGGCTCAAAATGGAGTCACTCATGCTAAGCCCCATGTCCCCAAACCAAGACTTAGCATTCTGGCTCTCCCAGGAATGGAATCTCCTGATCAGCACTAGCCAGGCGTGCCCGACAGACCCCTGCCACCCCCTCAGGAAGAGTAACCTGGCGGTACCACCTGTTTTGCCTCTGTTTTGCCTTGTGTAACCCTTGCTCCTGCTTCTTGCTCCCTCTGCCTATAAAAATCTTTCATTAAGCACAGCTGCACGGGCTTCATTCTTGCTTGCTACATTGAATGCTTCCCGAGTCACAAATCATTGAATAAAGCCGATAAGATCTTTAAAATTTGTTCGGTTGAATTTTGTTTTTTAACAAACCATACTTCTATACTAAGTATATAGATCTTTGGGCTTCTGGATTTGTGGGTGGATGCTTTTACTGTTAGATTATATCCCTTCGGTCTCTACCTAGGTTTATTTTCAACACTCGTTCCTCCTACAGGTGAGAAACGAGGAGATTCAGTTCACTGGGTTTGGCAAAGACTGTCATGGGGGGGTGGGGAAGGGCTTCATTTTCCTCCTTACCTATATAAACTCCAGTTTTCACAAGAGTTTTGGTCAAATAAACTCTTAACTAACTTACCATTTCTTCAATGTTTTGAAGGAGATTTTTTTTCTTACTCCTCTACCAGCAGCCTTGTTATATTAACAGAAACAAAAATGATTTCTAAATGTTCTCTTTTACTCTCTACTTTACTTTTTCCTCGCATTATGGAAAATTCAAGTTTGACTGCTAATTCACAGAGTTGTGTTTTTTTAATTTTCGAATCTGTATTCTCTCCTTCCATTCCGGTTTTGACTCCTCTTCACAATTCCATTCGGTTTTTCCTTATGTAAGTGGTTCCTAATCAAGGCTTCTTTTTCAGCTTGCATAGATGCAGCCTCTTCTTGAATCACTGAGAATAGAATTACGAATATTCTAAAACCTACTTTGTGCTTTTCTTTCTATTTCATAAGGAGATAATTTTAGAGAATTTACAAAAAGGTCCATTTATATATATTTAATTGAAGTATGTTTTCTTATGTTTAGCGAGGCTTTCCAAATTATGTTTTTAAAGAGAGTTTTTTTTCTTTTTCAGATGAAAATTGGAATAATCGCTGTCCAATTGCTTGTATTTCTGTTTTAATATGCTCAAATACTTCGGTCCTAACAAAACAACATAGAAATGGTTGGCTTGGCTAAAACTATACAGTTCTAACTTAAACATACAGAGGCTTGTTGGGAGCAGAAGGCAGGCCACCACTGGCTTGGCTACTGTGTCAGTTAATTTTGTACTTCACGTTTCATGCAGTAGAGCAGGGGTCGGGAACCTATGGCTCTTTTGATGGCTGCATCTGGCTCACAGACAAATCTTTAATAAAAATAACAATAACGTTAAAAATATAAAACATTCTCATGTATTACAATCCATTCATTTCCTACTGCTCATGTTCATGGTTGTGGGTGGCTGGAGCCAATCCCAGCTGTCCTCCGGGGACAACACCAAATTTTTATTGGATAACGCGTAGGGTACACGGGTCGTTTTATGGCTCTCACGGAATTACATTTTAAAATATGTGGCGTTCGTGGCTCTCTCAGCCAAAAAGGTTCCCGACTCCTGCAGTAAGAGGGTGTCGGTGTTTCCATTTACGCCAAACCTAAGCTGGCACCTGGGCTCCCGCAGAATCCAACGTCGGGGGGACCACCTCTGTCCTGTGTGTTTCCCGAAGGTGAGTGTGGGAGATGTTTATACTGCACGTGCCCCACAGCCTCTCTCTGACTCCAGTGCTGAATGAATCATGGATGAAGGTGCTCAATGAAGCTCTTCCGGGTCTCTGTCCACTGACGTTCACGCGCCCTGTCCCTGTGTGCCCTCAGGAGGCACGCAGCGTGTCTCCTCTCTTCCGTCGGCTATGTCCATACTAATTCCGGGAGAAATCCATCAAAATTCCTGTTCCGTGGATACTACTCTTGACGTTCTCTGGAATTTGTTTAAATCTAATTTTCAGGAGTTTCTTTTCTAGAAGTAGGGGCAGTGAAATTAGATTAAGTGTGTTCAGGTGTTATTGTTCCCGAAAGTATATAATATTTTCTAAGCATTGTTTTTGTTTAACCTGAAGATTTAAGATATTGAAGTAACTGGGATGTTGCTTTTTGAAGGAAGTTAGATGTCATCAATTCCATCTTCACGCACTTAGTCATTTTATTTTAGACTTATTGAAAAATCTCTTTAAACATATAGGTATACACATATAATCACATGGCATTATCTACATACAAGTGAATATATTTTCAAGTAAATATAAGCAAAACAAATTAATGTTACTTCTAAAATTTCTAAACATTCTTAGATGCACTGTTTTTAACATCTTTGGAACTCAGACGCATAGTAACTTGATTAAGTAATTGTTCCTCTTGACCTACATCTACCCGAGCCATTATTTGCTGGTTTTCTGCCCCTGGATTTGTCTGACCTTCACAGCTTGAATCGTTTCTCCTTATTTTCCCCAGACCCTAGGGTCTATCTTGTACAATTGCCAAAGGAGCTTGGAGAACGAGATTCCAATCTGCCTTACTTCTGTCGACTATTCAACATTTTATTATATATATATATTTAGCGATCATTTCCCCAAACCTGGGAGAGATGTTTCTTTCAAGCCCCTGTGTTACTTCCACTCTTAATTCTGCAGAATACAATCAGAGTTGTTCAAGTTGACTTTCAAAGCACCGGGTAGTCTGGCTCCGTATTAATTCTTCGACTCCGACTCCTTATGCTCTGCTCTGAAAATCACTGCTCGAGTCAAGCTGATCTCGTCACGGTCTTCTGAACACACCAGGAGCATTCCCGCCTTCCTGCCTTTCCTCTCCAGACATCAATCTGGCTAAAGAAAAGTTTCATTCTCTCCTTCGCGTGCCTCCAGGGCTGCCTTTATGACAATATCCTTTCCTATTTTTACAACACTCTCGTGGTGCCCTGTTACTTAGTCATTCAACAAATATTTCTTGAGTATACATATCATTACCAAGCAGGTGACTACAACAAACAAAAGCCTCTGTCATCATGACAAAATAAAGGGTGTAGGAAGTCAAATAATAGGTAGAACTGTAAAAAACTATTTTTAGAGACTGATGATCACGCTAAGGGAAATGAGAGTGAACGAGTTAGTTTAATGGATTCTGTGAATGATTGTCAATTCTAATCCACGGCACATTTAAATAGTATGCACTGGGTTGTTATTCTATTCATCGGGATATAGCTTCTCTCTATAATGAAAACATAAGTCAGACACTGAATTAAGTCATATCTGCAGTAGACTTAGCAGTCCGTAAAGAAACAAAGCAATTCAAACTTTACTCCCTTTCCCCGTAAGATGACTGGCAATTGCCAGCCATGTATACACATTAAAGCCTCCGGATAAAACAAATATCTGTGACCTAGACCAACTTTTGTGTTCCCCCCACCCTGTTTCTCAACAGGGGAGGTATTCACCCTTATGTTCTTCTTAAAGATGAGGAAGGGGGTAAGAATGATTTGGAGGAAAACGTGAGGCTTGTCTCTTGCCAGAGACTTGACCAACTCAGACTCAGGGGGTAGATTCCTGTGTTCCCAGTGTCCTTTGGGGTCAAGGACATAATTGGAAGATTCTTAGTATTGCCACCAGAGTCCAGAAAAGTCTAGCTAGTAACAGAGCTTCCCAGAACATTGAAGCTGAGGTTGACACATTCCCTCGCGTGGTGACAAACTATAGCCAGGACCCAATAAACAATAGAACAGGGAGAATGGACGCCTATGCATATGACAAGCCCTACGTTATGGTAGAATTGCATTGAGTATTTAGAGTGTAGGCCCATTCACCTCTTACTGTTAAAACCAAAGATGTTGCCTGGCCTGTGGTGGCACAGTGGATAAAGCTTTGACCTGGAACACTGAGGTTGCCAGTTCAAGACCCTGGGCTTGCCTGGTCAAGGTACATATGGGAGTTGATGCTTCCTGCTCCTCCCCCCTTCTCTCTCTCTCTCTCTTCCTCTCTCTCTCACCTCTCTAAAATGAATTTTAAAAATTAAACTATTTCATCAAAAAAAAAAAAAAAAAAAACAACCCAAAGATGTTAACATTTTCCCATAGGTTTCACATGTATCTAATGTTCTTTCAGACTTTTAGTATAATATTTGTATGATTTTGTAAAAATGACAACTTCCCTTTCATACTTAGAGAAATAATTAAAATTCACCTTTTACTCTTGAATCTCCAATGGTTTCTGTCAATAACTCTTTTCTAAAATCCATAGGAGAGTGTCCTGGTCCTCTCCCCTTGTCCCCTGGCACCTGCGGAGTCCCCGTCTCAATGTGGAAGTCTGTGGTAGCAAAGGCTGCACAGGACATGGTATCGGGCTCCTTGGAGCAGGAGATAAACCACCTCTCCAAATGTTTCCTTTGTTAAGGAGCCCACACATGTGAAAAAGCTCACTTCTTCTGTTCTCTGGAGCTTAATCAGATATTTCTTGCGAGGATTACTTTCTTTTTTCTTCTCTTATTCATGAGGTCACCAATTCTATCCTTTTATTTTTCAAGGAGTGTTATATGTACAACTCCAATAGGTGTACTTATCTTAAAATGCCTTATGCGAGATATGTCCACCTCTGAAAACAGATACATGAACAAAATAACTCAAACAGAAGTTTATAGCAAAACTCATGTAATGCCGGTTGGATGGTGCCAGTTACCTGGGGGCGGGGATCAAAGGAGCTCGGTTTGGTAATGGCTGAGAGTTGTTATTCAAATAGCCTATTTTTTTTTTTTCCTCCCTGTCATCTTTTATTTTCTGCTATTTCTGTTCATTCAGACTCGGGGATTTTAGCCCTGGATTCCAGCCCAGGTTTCCCACTGGACGTTTTTCAGAAATTCTGTGGGTAAGAGAGCATCTGGCTTATGATATTTATAAGTGTCTGCGCTTCCGAATGTGCATAGTTGCTGTGGTGACTAAGAGCCAGTGGGGACACGCGCTGAAATGCAGGCTTCGAACAGAAAGCACAGAGTCTTACTTCACAATCCTTTGCAGCTGCAGTTTGAACAGGTCCCGTGCAGTGTCCTTTGCTTGCAGAGATGCCAACGGAAGTACAGACAATATTTATCACACTGAAAACAGACACCAGATAGCCCCATATAGCTCAGCATAACGTGCGACCTTAAGTCCTCCAAAGCTTGAACTGATTCATTCTGCGTGACAGGTTACGCTTGCCTCTACTCCTGTTCACTCATTACTATTTTAAAAATGTTAATGCGTTCCTTCTGGATAAATATTACATGTCTACCTCGTTGTACTCGTTTTTATAACAAAACTGTGCCTCATACATTTATACAACACTTTTGTCAGGTAAGCTCACTGACCATAGACCGGGGACATGGAGCTGCCCTGTTTGTTTACCACAGCCTCTTCCTTCTGGCCTTTGCTTCTGTGGCTTTGGCCGTGCTGACCGCCTGCCTCCCTTTCTGTGTTTATTCTGTGAGTGAGGTGCTGTGCTCTATCTACTCTAACACCCGGTGTCTAAGGTTAGCCCCCACGTAAAGTGACGCAGACTTCTATACATGCTCCGACTGTTCGGAAGGGGTTGCCATTTTAAGCAAATGATTAAAATAAGGAGCATTGTACTTTAGTTAAAAATAATTTCCCAATGTGTATACATTCTTTTAGACACAGAAACAGGGTATCTGTGTTATAAACAGGGTATCCTTCTTGACACAAATGCTTTTGTATCCTAGTTACCAACTTCTCTGTAGGTAGAAATGTTTACAAAGTATCTTCGTCGGAGAAGAGAGGACCATGCTGAAGGCAAGGACTAAAATAGTAGAACTGGAAAGACTTGACATATAAAGTCTTCTAGGACTTCATTTCTCCATCAATAAAATTGTGTTCTTTGGGGATGGTACTTGGAGGAGCCATGATTCTATGGCAAGAGGATGAAACAGAGATTCAGAACACCTGTGCACTAATCCAGGCTCCGCCATTTATCACTGGATTTACTTTCAAAGGGAAACACCATTTTCTGCCCAACCCCTCTGACAAGGTCCTTCTAAGAATCAAATATGTATGAAAGTGCTTTATAAATTATAAAGTACTATCTAAGTCGAATCTATTAATATTTATTGCGGGATACCTGATTTGCAAAGTGGGCTTATTTATAGGAAATGCACGATGGGTTATTTTTAATCGAATGCTTTTAAATTGTAAAATGATGGTGAGTGATTATGCTTTACTGACATTTAGTTGGTTACCTATGAGGAGATGGCCCCACAATATTGAATGGCATTTTGTTGTGCTTTTATGTATTCCTATGTTTTTACAAGATAACGCATTCTTAATTCAATAATATGCATTTGGATGTTATGTCTTATCACATCCTTCTTTTCTTTTTCTTTAGGAGAAAACATTTCCTTTTATCTAAATTCTGCATCATTTGGTTTTTGTCAACACTGGAATTCTTTTTAAAGGTAAGTTTCATAAAGTAATTTCCTACCAGTCCTGACTTTGAATTTGTAGTAATTAACACTTGAAATGATCTTCTCTTCCTCCCTGTCTCGGATGGGATGTCAGGCTGAGTCTCATCTAATTATGAGATTTCAAAGCAACTGCTTCGAAGACTTATTTTTTTTTTTCTCCTATTTTTTTTCTTGGCAGAAAGGAAAGTCAAGAAAAAGTCTAGTTTCTAGCTGGTACGAGCACAAATCTGGGTTTAGCAGAACCATCCGGTATCCTAAACCCTACCAGTTTAATATGCAAATATCGGCAGCTTGGGCAGCAAAGAATGTAATCCTATTAAAGTCTCAAATTGATCGGGGTCCTTCGAAAGGCCGATTAGCCTCGGTAATCACCTGGCTTCTTCATTGTTGGTGCCTCTGTTGGTCTCGCGTCCTTCCATGTGAGAAAAAGTGATTTGGGCTATCGTTGCTTCCAGGGTTCTCTCTCGTCAGCATAATCTTTTACTTCTGAGTGTGAGGATTTGTAATAACATATCTAGAGAGAGAGAGAGAGAGAGAGAGTTCATTACACATCCATTAAATTAAAAATTGTCCATCCATTTGCAAAGTGAATCCACAGAGAAACTTAATTATTTGTAATCGTTGCCCTCTTCTGTTTCGCTGACCATCTCCAAACCGCTTTACAAAATCAACATCAACTTCTCCCTGTTTTAACCCCAGTGTTACATATTGGGAGCGGGGTCGTGGGACCCTTTCAAGCGCCCGTGCCCATTGAGTGGTGCTGGAGGTGAGTTGGGGGTGGAAGCGCGTGCCACTGCCCCCACCAAGATGACCCCCCAATGCCATGAAAGCGTAGAACAATGTGGGGTTGGAGGCAGACTTTCTGGGTTTGGCTGTCCTATTCCCAGTCTAAGTTACATTTTTTGTTTTCATCTTTAAAAATCCTGCTCATTATGCTTACTAACACTAATGGTCACTGTTGCAACAATTAAATAGGGTGTGTTATCTGCAGGTGGTCACCCCATGCCTAGCAATGTGCAACACGCTGTACAGCTGCTTCTAAATCATACTTTCTTTCGTTTCCCTTTCTTGTCAGTTTCACTCTGATAAGATGTAATCATACAATCTTTAGTTTACTCACGAAATCATTTCAAACTATGCAGTAATCCCAAGCAGTGAGGGAGAAAAAGGCTTTTCAGATGAAATTGACCTGAATTTGAGTCTCAATGGTAGCAAAACCCTACAATGTAACAATATTCGGCAAAACCAAAAATGGGAATCTTGGTAAGCAGGAAGTCTACTTAAAAATAAAGGGTCCAATAGGTTACAAACATAAAATAGAAAGGACCACATGAGTAACAATTTAACCTGGCTAACTTAGAATATCTTGACAAGTATAAATTCTTATTAAACATCTATTAATGGCCTGACCTGTGGTGGCGCAGTGGATAAAGCGTCGACCTGGAAATGCTGAGGTCGCCGGTTCGAAACCCTGGGCTTGCCTGGTCAAGGCGCATATGGGAGTTGATGCTTCCAGCTCCTCCCCCCTTCTCTCTCTCTGTCTCTCTCTCCTCTCCCCCTCTCTCTCCCCCCTCTCTCCTTTCTAAAATAAATAAATTAAAAAATATAAAATAAACATCTATTAAGAAAACCTAGAAATTCTAAGTCAGAAGGAAAAGGGAAGGAAAGCAACTCTCAAAGCTCTGTGAGTATGACCTTTCGGCTGACCATGTAGAAAGGGGGATGAAGGGTGACTGCCAGTGCATTGCAGCGACCCATCGCCCGCTAGGGGTCACTATCCTGATGACATTCACAAAGCAGCGGAGCAGTCGTGATGCTATTCTATGCTATGCTATGCTATGCTGGTCCTGGGCTGTTAGCGGGACAAGCAGCTTCGCCCTGGGTCTGTCGGAGCCCTAGGGTGTGTGGAAGTCCGGTGACACTGTTGAAGAGCCCAGATGGAGAGGCTCCGAGGCTACGTGGAGGAAGAAGGTGACCCAGCTGAGCCCAGCCTTCCGCGCCTCAGAGACACAGACCTGGGTGATGTTATCTCAGACACTCTCGGTTTCCCTGCGCACCGGCAGAGCACCACAGAACGGCCCCAGCCCGTGCCAGACGGCGTGGAAGAATCACCCAGATGGGTCCTGCTCAGATTCCTGAGCCACACAGTCATGGACTCTATATCTTTCTTGTTTTGTTTTGTTTTTATTTGAGAACACTAGTTACACGTAGTAGAAAACAAAACCCGAGGTGAAGTAGAAGAATTCCTTGCCTGTTGCAGTTACATGCACGATTATTTTACTGGTCTTCCACGTAATAACTGTTGCAACGGCAGTGCTAAAATAATTCACCCAACTCGTTTGTCTCAGCATTTCGTTAATATGTGTGGATAATCTGAGCCATTTCTATTACAATAGAATCACTGTTGGCATTCACCGTTTTCGTCTGTAGAACTCATCTGTTGTGAAAGCCCTCAGAAGACGCAGGAAAACCAGACCTTTAGGGAGGCAGCATCTGTATTTATGGGGAAAGAAGACAGAACAGCCAGGTTCTCTGTGGGAGAATCCGAGCCTGGAGATGTATCCTGCCAGGCGCTGGCGTGCTGACCGTGAGCTCTCTGGATTTTAAAGTCTCCATCTACGCCACTGTCTTCAGTAGATTGCCTATCCACAGGTTGCTTCCAACTCTATCTGAAAAACCTCCAAGCTCCCGCTGGGACCGTGTCTGTGTTTCTGATTCTTTCGTGAGATGGTCGGCCACAACAGGGACCCCGGCGAGGCGTGAGAAAACAAGGAGTATTATCCTCACAGGTCCTAGGGCGGCAGAGTCATGAAGGGGCCAGAGGAGAGGAACGCCAGAGAGCTGGACCACCCAGGAGAGAGAGCCGGGACCCGTGGACAAGGGGGCTCAGAGCCGTGTGCTCGGCAGGAGTGCCAGGGATTTCACTGGTGCGTCTCCATGTCACTGGGTCACAGTCCGCGGAGGGCAAGGAAGGGAACTTGTGGCCGAGGCCAGTCTTCTCAGACGGTGCAGCTGGCCACCTGGGAGTGGGGCTCACAGCCTGTCTGGGGGGACGTTGAGGCAGCAGGGGATAAGAGGTTTGATAGGTTGCAATGCAGTATTCAGGGTGTGCTGTGGTCTGAGTGTTTGTGTGCCCTGGAAATGCATGTGTTGAAACTCTAGAGCCCAGTGGGATGGTGGGAGAAGGTGGGGGGGGGGGCTTTCAGAGGCGCTCAGGTCATCAGAGTGGAGCCCTCATGATGGGGTCCGTGCTCTTATAAACCAGACCCCAGAGAGCTCCTTAGCCCCTCCGCCCTCTGAGGACATAGGGACACCCAACCCTGACACCCTGGTTGCAGGCGTCCAGCTCCCGAACTGGGAGAAGTCAATTTGCTTACGAGCTTCTTGGTCTGTGGTATCTTGTTATGGCAGCCTGAATGGACCAAAATAGGCTGCAAATAATTTACCATGTCACAAGTAAATTGGCATCAAACCTAGGGGTTCTCGGAGCAAAAATAACTTCTTCCTTCCCTAAGTACAAGGGTATCTTAAAATTTTGCTTCTGCTAAATATTTCATCCTCCTAAAAACTCACCTTTGATCATCTTGCAGTGAGAACTACTGTTTTCGGGAAGGGGTAGGTAGGTACCTACTGCTTGGTCCTCCAGTATTGGATTAGGGAACAGCTGTGGCTTGGAGAATGCTTACCAATCCTTATTTATCATAGAAGTTGTCCTTATTGCTGAGGTAGGTGATCCAGTGTATAAATAAATAAATAAATAAATAAATGGTATTTGTCCATTAATTTGATACTTTCTCTGCAGTTGTCCTGCCTTGAGGTTAGTTGTGAGAGCTTCCAATTATAAAATAAATTAGCGGTTATTTAAAATACATTGTTACCTATGGAAAATTTCTAATTTAAGCGGGTTCCCTCCACTGGTGAATTTTGCAGGAGTGTCTTTGGCTCCCACATGCGGGTTGTGCCTTTGGACTCAGGTGAATCAGTTACCTGGTGGATCGCACAGTAGCATTTTTTGTCCCCTTGCCTTCATTTAAGGTGACACTTTGATCAAAGGTGGCAAAGCATGAAATTATATGGCCAGCTGTAAAAATGTCGCACGCTCTTTCAAAGTCTTCCCGCAGCTGGAGAATTTCCTGATTATCGGGACCCACCACGGGAATGAAAATTCCCGTGCCTGACATTACAGCATGTTTTAACAAGAGCACAATTATATTCCTACCCTGTTCCAATCTAGAGGTGCCTCGTCAGGACTGTCAGACAAGTCCACGGAGGATAGGAACTGTCACCAAGCATCAGCTCACGCAGGAGAGCAACACGGAACCAAGGCTTTCTTCCGTCATGAAAATCACTAATTGTGTTTTATTTTAAAGCATGTGCGCCTCCATGCCTGGAGCAAGCCCTGAGAATGGAAGCAAATCGGTCTATTTTCAAGCTCGGTGGCAAAGTTCTTTTCTTTATATAATGAGAACCGTAAGCTATTTCCTCCTCTGTGAAAAAGAATTTTTCTAGGACATCTGCAGCAACTGTCACCCTCATGAAAAATAAGACATTTTGAAAATATGTCTGCAAAATTACCAGCCTTTTTTTTTTTTTTTTTTACAAAGAAAGCAAAAATGTCCTTTGTGGGTTTCCACTTTATTGAAAAATATTGATGGAGCGCCTACTTCATTCGAGACTGTTTGCTAGCTTCTCGGGTACAAGAAATAACTGATTACACTTTTTGCCTTCGTGGAACTCACAGCCTAGCAGAGGCCACAGAGATGCAGATAACATTAATTTCCTAGTCAGGAGGGGGCAAAGGCAGATGAAAAAATAAATAATTACAACCCAGAGACAATTAGGCTCAAACTAACTGCCCTAACAGCAGCTGCAGGAAACGTAGGTCTGCAAACATTAGTCATCATTCCTAAAAATGTCCTTGTTCTGAGAAGGCAAAAGGTACAACAGTTCACCTATTTATGACAGTTTCTGATTCATGGATGTCTGTCTCTTACATTCAGGGGTCATTTTAATTTGCTAAACGAGTTTGACTTTGTCAACAAACAACAAAAAATGAGGTTGTTAATAAAACCCCCAAAACTCTAGTTTTATTAATGTTTAGTGTTTGCCCCTAAAGGGGAAAATTTAAGAATTTTAATATAGCCAGAAGACACAGACTAATAAGAATGGGGAGGAGGAGGGGGAAGGGAGATTTACCGAGGTGACCAGCAGCTCCACGGTGGACAGGTCTGAGTGTCTGTCCCACTCCCGTGGGGGTGCCCAGCGCCCACATGCACCCCCCACTAAGCGTCAGCAAAAGGCTTATTTAAGAAAGGGTCAGACTGCTCAAAATATCTGGTGTATTTTACTTGTTTTTCTCACTGCATTAACCCCATAAGAAGACGTTCCCACCTCTCTGGCGGGCAAGGGCCGTCGACGATTCGAGCCAAGTCTTGAACTTTCCTGGTTTGGTTCCTTTGGGGCTCATGGTTTCATGCAGTTTTGTAGTTAGAAGAACACCAAGACTTCTAAGGTTCTGCCTTTTCTCTCTTCTTTGGGCCTCCCTCTTCCCACTCTCCGGCTGACTTGAAAGACAGCTTCTGAGCCTATGAATCTAACTTCCACTGTTCATTAAACGTGAGAGCTGTCTCCTGTGCCCTGTGGACAGTGTACCCTCTGTTGGCCTTCTGGGAACACTTCTTACCCAGTAAATGCCTGAGCGGTGGGTGGCATGTCATGATGCTCCTTCTACGATGGAGGATAAGTTGTTCCTTCTTGCTCCTCCTGCAATCACTACCACCACCACACAAGGCCTGGTGTCCTCTCTGGATTTTGGAGCCAACATCCTCCGCCCTAACGTTTGCTGAAGAGGAGCAGTTTTGTGTGGCACCCAGAACAGGTCCTGCAGCAGGTCCAGGGGCAGTGCCAGCTGTCCCGTCTCTTGGGCCGTGTGACCCCGCGGACAAGGGTGCTTAGTGTTGTGTGGCTCTGCGGACTGGAACCTGCCTGCAGTCAGGCCAAGGACAGAGCCGGGGCATGTGGTCAGCGTAGCCAATGTTGTCAAATTCTTCAATCATATCAAGGAATCAGCTTCAGGTCTCATTGATTTTTCTTCACTGTTTTCCTGTCTCCGTTCAATTGGTTTCTGTTCAACTTTAATCATTTTCTTTTCTTCTGCATAATTTTGACTTACTTTGGACTCTTTTCTAGTTTTTTTGAGGTGAACATTAGATTATTTGTCGGAGATCTTTCTCTTTCCCAAAATAGGCATTTAAAACTCTATTTCCCTCCAACAGCTGATTTATCCACACCCATATTTTGTATATGTTGTGCTTTTGTTTAAGTAAAAATATTTTTAAGAATTTTTTTTGTTATTTCTTTAGTGATGCATGTATTATTTAAAAAGTGGGACCTTTGATTTTAAGTATTGAGGAATTTCCCAATTTATTTTATTATTCATTTCTAATTCCATACTTTGAATAATTTCAATTTTTTAAAAAAAATGTTGACTTTCTGTTTATGGCTTCACCTAAGACTTATTCTGAAGAACACTTTTAAATGTGAATTCTTATCTGCTGGAATACTTAATAAGTGTCGGTTTCTGTCGAGTTGGTAGATAGCATTGATCAAATCTTATATAATCTTAACAATGTTCTACCTCGTTTTTCAAAAATATATTTTGATACAGTGGTATTGACATCTCTGCCTATAATTTTTAATTATGCTTCCACTTCTCTTAGATGTTTCTTCATGTCCTTTGTGGCTGTGCTGTTAGCGTCCTACCCACTAATGGCTTCCCGACACAGTGACCCACTTACAGACATGAAATGTCCCTCTTTGTCTCTGGTAGTATCTGTTGTTTTGTCGTCTGATGTTAATATATCCACTCCAGCTCTTTTATGGCCACTGTTTGCATGATGCAAACCTTTTCACCCTTTTACATTCAGTCTGTCTTTGTTTATGTATCTGTAGTGAACGTCTGCCGCTAGACTATAATTGGATATTGTTCTTCAATCCAGTCTGACAACCTGTCTTTTGATTACAGTGTTAATCCACCCACCCCTCGTGTCATTGTTGACTGGAGTCACCTCTGCAGGTTTGCTCTTTGTTTTCTGCAGGTGTCATTTTCTTTGTTCCTGTTTTCTTTTTCACTAACTTGTTCTGTAATTAAAATTGAAATTTTTGATTGTGTGATTATAATTCTTCATTGTTTCTTAGCACTTTTTAAAAGTTATTTTCTCAGTGGTGTTTATAGAGATCACAATATAAATCTTATCATAATCAAGTTTAGGTTAATATTTAGTTAATTCTGAACATAGATAGTGACTTTTCTCCAGTGTGGTTTCATTTTTATTCCCTTTTTTTCATACTGTGATTTTCACATATGTTTCATTTATGTATGTAATAAAGCAAATAATGCTGTGTTATAGTTATCGGCTTTTGCCATTATATTTTCTTTACTTAAAAGAAGAGAGGAAAAATATACTTGAGTTCATGAACACATTTTTACAGTTCTCTTTACTTTTCTTGGTAAATTTGTGTTACCATCTGATGTCGTGTACCTTAAGACTGAAAGGTTCCCTTTAATATATTTTAAGACATATCTACTAGTAATAAACTCACATAGTCTTTGCTTAGCCGTGAACGCCTTTATTTTCCTTCGTTTGCGATGGTAGTTTTGTTGCATATACGTTGTGGGTTGACAAGTTTTGGTTTTTTTCTTTCACCACTTTGCAAAAGGCACCGACGGCCTCTGGATGTTATTGTTTCCACTGAGGAGTGAGTCATTAATCATATTGTTGTTTCCTTGTCCGTGATCTGTCCTTTTCCCTTGCTGCTGTCTAGTTTTTATCTTCTTTTAAGCAGTTTGACGATGATGTGTCCAGACTCACGTAACGCTTTGTCCCACATTAAATTTTTAGAGTGACGTGACTAGAAAATAAAGTTTATCATCAAACTTGGGAAGTTTTAGACCGTTGTTGTCAAATACTCCATATTCCTTTTTTAAGAACATTTTTTTTTTCCTTCTGTGTTCAGATTGGATAAACTACATTGATCCATCTTTGAGTCTGATGATTCTTCTGTCATAAAACTGATGCTGTTGAGCCAATCTGTTTTCATTTTGGTTATGATACTTTTCAGCTTTCGAATGTCCTGGTCCCTTTTAAGTAGTTTCAGTGTCCTTACTGAGATTCCCTATGCGTAGTTTCATCGATCACATGTTTCTCTACTCTTTAAACATGGCTTCTTTTAATTCTTGAACATATGTATAATTTCTGCAATTAAGTCTTTGCTGTATTCAACCTCTCTACCCACTCAGGGACCATTTGGTTTGACTGCCTTATTTCTTGAGTGTTGGTCACATTTTCCATTTCTTTGTCTTCCATAGACCTTTGTTGAAAACTGGACATCGTAGATAACACATTGTACCTACTCTAAATTCTACAGTAGTTGATGTCCTTGCTCAGTTTTATTTTATTTTATTTTTTCATATTTTTGATATTTTATCCTGGCTTCCTAAGGTTGATACTATGTCCATAAACTCAGTCATCAGTTAGCAATTAGTTACAGATTGTGATCAAACACCGTGAGCCCCTAAGAGCTCCATGCTCCGCAGACAGGTCTGTGTACGGTTAGGGAGCACATGGAGTGTTCGGACAGCTTCAAGTCTCTTCCGGCCTTTTCTTTCCACAGCGTCCTCTGGCATCCTGCTGCGAGTGCACGCAGCCTGCGGGGGCAGCCAGGGCTGAATTAAGAGCTGGCCTCACTCTCCCAGTGCTCCCACACGACTGGTGTTTCCCTGTAAACGGCACAGGGCACAGCAGTTCCACGGATAGCCCCAGTGGGACTGTTAGCCAAGGCCAGCAGAACGGAAGGCTCTTCCAAGGCGCCTTTCCTGACGCCACTCAGCGAGTGCTTTGCCCTCCGCCACGGGTCACACGGCAGACTCCTCGCAGGGACGCGCCCACCTTCCATGGTTGGCGCTGCGCCAGCCACACGGGCGGGGTGCAGTTTCGAGGACAGGTCCAGGCAAAAAGCCACTGTCTCCCACGGATCCCATCCAGTGATCTGACAGCTTTTCATGATCAGAGACTTTTCCATTTATTGTTTGCCTTTAGTCCTTTCCATAGCTATTTTTGCCAATTTTGTAAATTTTTTTGTGTGTGGGGGAGATGTTGTTGGCTCTCCGAAACCAGAGGGGTTGGACACCACCTAACTGACCACTTCTGCAGGTGAGGCCAGTACAAGCAGGACAGAGAACTAGTGATCTGTTAGAAGAAAGGAGAGAGGGGATAGGTGAGTGAAAGGGAGAAGAATTTCTCCAAGTACGCCTTTTTGGGCATAAGGGTTATTTGGGGCTGATTAGCTCCTGAGAGGCTGCAGGAGCAAGAAGAGCTCTAACCACTGGGCAGCAGTTACCCTTTGTGAGGTCCCCTCACGTTTATTAGGGAAATCTCCCTTCGTGAGGGCGTCTCCCTCCCTGCACCAGGAAGAGGAAGGTGGCTACCGCTCTCACTCTTCTCAGTGGGGAAGCATGGTCTTGAATCTGCACAGGACCCACACCCTCCTTACCGCGCTCCTCCTGGGAACCTCCCATAACCGCCCAACCCCCTGTCCTCTTTGATCTATGGCTGGAGATGGTATTTAAGATGCTGGCTTCATCCACTTCATAGAGTCACTTGGCTAGCCTGGGTCTCTCCCATGTATACAGGAAGTGTACATGCTAATCAACTTCTGTTTCTTTTCCTCCTGTTAATCTACCCTCTGTTACAAGGGGGTCTCAGCCAAGAACCTAGAAAGGTAGAAGGAGCTCATTAATTCTCCCCGAGAGGAACAACAATAAAATGTCCTTGGGGGGGTGGATGTTGCATTTTGGTACTAATTTGATAGTACCCCTTTTCTTACCTGATATTGTAAAGGTCAAAATCTTTTTTTTTTTAATTCAGTGAAAGGAGGGGAGGGAGAGACAGACTCCTGCATGCACCTTGAGTAGGATCTACCTGGCAAGCCTATGAGGGGACAATGCTCTGCCCATCTGTGGAATTGCTCCTGTTGCTCAGCAACTGAGCTCTTCTTAGCACCTAAGGTGGAAACCATGAAGCCATCTCAGTGCCCAGGGCCAACTCACTTCAGTTGAGCCATGGCTGCAGGAGGGGGCGGGAGAGAGAGATAGATAGATAGATAAATATAGAGAGAAACGAGAGGAGGTGGGTTGGAGAAGCAGATGGATGCTTCTCCTGTGTGCCCTGACTGGGAATCAAACCAGGGAAATCCACACGCCAGCCGATGCTCTACCACTAAGCCAAACGGCCAGGGCCAAGGTGTAAAATCTTAAATCCAACTGAATAGAGCTATGTCTGCCAGTGAACACACTCATGTGGTGTCGTTTGAAAAGTAAAATGTGCTTTATGAGGTGTGTCTTTGGCACCAAGATTCCAAAGAATTAGTTTCGGAGACACTCAAGTTCTATCCACCAGAGAATTCTGTCCTTGGTTGAGATTAATGTCATGTCTTTCCTTATTGAAAGCAATGGCAGAAGACCCCTGAGTCTACAAAGTAATCCTCCGCCTTAACAATGCCAGAGCCATGCCAGGCACCGGAATGCCCTTCATCCTTCTCCACGACGAGCCGTTAAGCTGCGCTTTGCTGGAGTTGAAGTCATCACATGACAGTGTAATCAACTCCCCCCTCCCCTTTGCCAGGCTGCCATCTGGCAGAGTGTCTTCTTCACTGAAAACGTGTCCCCGATCCAATTTTCATTTGTTACCTTGTAGAGGAAGTGTTTATTCCGCTGGGGGACCAGATTGGAGCAAGGTTCTTTTCTGAAAGCACTGAGGATGAATTTTCACTTCACTGTCAACGAGTAAATTTTCTTGAGATTATGGAAAGCTTGGCAATTCTTTTTTTTTTTTTTAATTTTTTTTGCTTCTTTTTTTATGATCTGCTGACGTTGCTTTCCCATTGCTCTGTTTGGTCACGGACAGCGTTCCGAGGTTGGCCTCTCAGTCCGGGCACGCCGGCGTCCCCTCTTTCATTACAGGGTATATGTTTGAACAGACACAGGAAGTCCACAGAAAGAACCCAACTACATTAAAAATAAAAGGAGTGCGTATCGTAATGTACATTGTCAAGAGGAGAATCAAGTTCTTTGGCAATATTTCTCTTATAAAAACAGACAATAAATTCTCGTAATGTATTTCCCTTTCCTGCCTTCTTTCTCCGCTCCCCAGCTTAACTGAGGCGTGATTGACAAGTAAAAGTGTATAGAAGGAAGGTGTACAATGTGATGTTTTGACAGATGTATACCTTGTAAAATGATAGCAGTCAAGCATATTAACTTATTAACTACCCCACATAGTTACCATTGTGTGTGTGTGTGTGTGTGTAGGGGTAGTGAGAACTCTTAAAATCAACTCTCTTAGCAGATTTTCAGTATGCAATACAACCCTATGAACTATATTTGCTATGCTGTGCCTTAGATTTCCAGATCTTATTTACCCTCCATAACTGGTACCCTAACTGGGCGACTAATAGGACCAATATCACCAAACTAGTGTTGATTCCTT
The DNA here is from genome assembly GCF_036850995.1 of Saccopteryx leptura. Taxonomy (NCBI): domain Eukaryota; kingdom Metazoa; phylum Chordata; class Mammalia; order Chiroptera; family Emballonuridae; genus Saccopteryx; species Saccopteryx leptura. The sequence goes on along the minus strand of NC_089514.1, from coordinate 6,196,246 downwards.
TATTTCGCTTTCAAAATAAAGTGAACATTTTTTCCTGAGTATCTCTGGTATGACAGGCATTTTTGGTATGTTCTGAGGGAGCTGATGTGAAAGAAAGTGAAGGAATTTAACAATATATGAAGTTCCTGCCCATTTGTTCAGCTCTATAAGAAGAACAGCAACCGGAGAAATGGACCCAGGCGGTTATAATGAAACAGGAAGCAGGAGAGAAAGACATTTGGAATATCATTTTTAAAGTTTGTGGCGTATGAAAAATAAAAATGTGAACGAGCTGGCCTGAACGTTCTTTCTTACATTTCCTGACATTCTCCTTGATTGTCCCTAGCCTTTGGCGACAGCTTTGTCTCGCCCTGTGCCCGTCACTAAGGTAACATTGACCACAGTGCCACATTGCTCCCATTCCTGTGGTGTAAAAAGCCTGTCCCTGACTATCTTTCTGTGCCAACATCTAAAACTTTTGTGGTTAGGACAAAACATGCATTTATAAGAATGAAAAAATGGGTAAATTAATGAAAGACAGCTCTGTCAGAAACTTCCAAGCAACAAAAATAACTCTGTACTTATCTAGAAAGGGAAGAGGAGGGAAAAAAAACTAAGAAAATCCCCAAATCAGAAATTGTACAGAGCCTGCAGGATCTGTGGTGTTGGCAGCAAACAGCGCAAGTGTCATGAATACAAGCCAACAATCATCGAAGACGAGGCGTGGAGGGATTTGAGAAACGACACTACCGTCGGCTTCCTACAGGGGGTGAGTATTTAGTAAATAAGATGGACAGAAACAACAGAATCTGAAATAAACACGTTTTGAACAGTATTTAGGCAATCAGAAACGTCAGTTGGAATAATAAAATACCTGAAAGGAAAACAAAGGAGACAAACCAAACATTGAAATGAAAACAAATACGAGGTTCCACATAAAAAAAACAGTAAGCTAAATCTTTAGAAGAAATAGCTAAATCATTTCAAGCTCAGAGAAAAAAAAAAGAATGTTGACTGACTCCAGTGATGATATAAGTTTCTAGAGAAAAGACAACTATTTCATGTGAATTTTTTTTTTTTTTTTTGTATTTTTCCGAAGCTGGGAACGGGGAGAGACAGTCAGACAGACTCCCGCATGTGCCCAACCGGGATCCACCCGGCACGCCCACCAGGGGGCAACGCTCTGCCCACCAGGGGGCGATGCTCTGCCCCTCCGGGGCGTTGCTCTGTTGCGACCAGAGCCATTCTAGCACCTGGGGCAGAGGCCAAGGAGCCATCCCCAGCGCCCGCACCATCTTTGCTCCAATGGAGCCTCACTGCAGGAGGGGAAGAGAGAGACAGAGAGGAAGGAGAGGGGAAGGGTGGAGAAGCAAATGGGCGCTTCTCCTGTGTGCCCTGGCTGGGAATCGAACCCGGGACCCCTTGCACTCCAGGCCGACACTCTACCACTGAGCCAACCGGCCAGGGCTCATGTGAATTTTTTAAATAAAAATTATAGTTGAGGCCCTGGCCGGTTGGCTCAGCGGTAGAGCACCGGCCCAGTGTGTGGATGTCCTGAGTTCAATTCCAAGCCAGGGCACACAGGGGAATCACCCATCTGCTTCTCCACTCTTCCCCCTTTCCTTCCTCTCAATCTCTCTCTTCCCATCCCGCTGTCAAGGCTCTATTGGAGCAAAGTTGGCCCAGGTGCTGGGGATGGCTCCATGGCCTCCACCTCAGGCTCTAGAATGGCTCCGGCTACAGCTGAGCAATGCCCCAGATGGGCAGAACATCACCCCCTCGTGGGCATGCCGGGTGGATCCTGGTCAGGTGCATAAGGGAGTCTGTCTGTCTGCCTCCCCACTTCTCACTTCAGAAAAATACAAACAAAAAAATTGATAGTTGACTTATAGCTAAGACCAGCAGTTTAATTTATGAGGGAACCCCTAGCTGGTTGTAAAGTCATTGATTAGGTTTCACAAATTTGGTTTCAGAAACACAATTTGAAAAACATAGAGTGTATACAAGACAACAGCTAGGCTGGCGGTCAGGGATCTAGAAATTATATCCTATGAAAAACAGAATTTCATAACATGATATTTAAGTATTGAAAAATGAAAATCACTTTTAAGAGAAAGCAATGTTATAAGAGGAAGTAATCTTTCCATCAGTGGAGAAAAAACTTCTCGGAGAAAGGATAAGCATCTTTGTGATGGTACAGAGGGGACTTGGTGACATAGTAGTTGAACCTCTCTCATCCTTATGATATGATTATCATGTTGGGTAGCAAATATTAATGGATCTTTGCAAAATATTTCATTGCTACCAAATATCAAAGAGTTAACAACCAGTCACCTAGACACCCAAGTTAAGAACATGGAAGCCTTCATAACATTAACCCAACCCCTTTCTGAATAGGATTAGTTTCACCCTTTTTACTATGCCCTTGTTTTTCCATCTACTGCCGCGACGGTTTCAGTGAAAGTTCTCTCCCTCCTAGTGACCCTGGCTCCCGGGGTCCCCACTCTCCACAGTGTTCAATAAGAAGGTTTGTGAGAAAGGTAAAATAAAGATCAGCTCATGTTTCTCATCTACTTTAAAAAAAAAATCAAGGAAAGGAGGAGTTTTGTTTGGGTTTGCTTTTGTATTACGACGACATCCAGCCGCAGCACCCAGGAATGACTAAGTCATATGTTGTACCAGTTACCTTCTTCCCTGTAAGTTCCTTGAAGGGATGCACATAAGAGGAAAATAGCTCATGGCCAAGAGGTCTGGCTTTATGGCCGAGACTTCAGCCTGACACTCTGGATTGAAACCGTGGCTTGACCGAGATGTCTCTGTTCCCCTCCGTCAGACTAACCTGCAGACATGTATCTTCCTGACTCGAGGCCCATGACCTTCCTTTCCTTAGAGCATTTACTTTAGAGAACTGATATTGTAGATTCTTTCTTCGCCCCTTTGAAATGTAGATTAACCTCTTTAAGATTAGCCTCTGTCGCCCTGGCCAGTTGGCTCAGTGGTAGAGCGTCGGCCTGGCGTGCGGGGGACCGGGGTTCGATTCCCGGCCAGGGCACACAGGAGAAGCGCCCATTTGCTTCTCCACCCCCCCCCCTCCTTCCTCTCTGTCTCTCTCTTCCCCTCCCGCAGCCAAGGCTCCATTGGAGCAAAGATGGCCCGGACGCTGGGGATGGCTCCTTGACCTCTGCCGCAGGCGCTAGAGTGGCTCTGGTCGCGTCAGAGCGATGCCCCCTGGTGGGCAGAGCGTCGCCCCTGGTGGGCGTGCCAAGAGGATCCTGGTCGGGCGCATGCGGGAGTCTGTCTGTCTGTCTCTCCCCGTTTCCAGCTTCAGAAAAATACAAAAAAAAAAAAAAAAAATTAGCCTCTGTCTGGTTTTATGACATAGAGAATTCAGAGACCTGGGAGCCATCCCACGGAAATGTAATCATAAACGTAGACAGCGCCCCTGCCTCCCAGGGTCTGTGGGAGGGTAGGTAGGAGCTTAACTTCAGTGGGCTCTTGCTCCAAGTTGTGAAAGAGAAAGTTCGCTGTCCCCTTGGATGAGCCCAGTTACCAACACAGATGGCCTAAAACCCTAGGTCTTAAAAACTCTCTAACCCTTTTGTAAGTGGAGTTGAGGTGATTCTTTCTCCCCTGCTGCAACAGTTTTTTTTAATAAAACCTCTCTTGCATATGTTTAACTCTGGTGCAATTTTACACTTTTATAGACTTCTGCCTCTGCAGAAGAGAAAGCTCCCCTCTAAGGTCAGATGTAAAAATCTTAACAGCCATCTGCTGAGCCCCAACCATGGGCACGTGCAGGGACGGATAAGTAGAGGATGAATAGAATGGCATATCCTGTGGTCAGCTGCCTCTTCCTGAGTCAGATTGCCATGGAAACAGGAAGGAGCAGAGTTTCAGTTAACCTGGGGGCCGGATAAGGTGTGGGTGAGTGAGGGGGGATGCGTCAAGCGTCTGCCACGTGACACGCCAATCAGTGCAGCGTCCTAGGATGGACCCCATCTGATTATTATTGTCATTGAAAGCAGAGACGAAGGCTGGAGTGACGGTTTGGGAGAAAGACCGACAGACACCTCCCCAGGTTTCCCGCCTGACTGTACAATCAGGCCCAACGTCCAGCTCGCAGCCGGCTGAGGGCTTGCATTGCTGGACGGAGCTGTGACGCGCGGCGTTGCTGCCGGCCGGGGGTGGCTTACCCGTCTCTCCCTCTCCCGGCCTGGAGCGTACCCGCACGCCTGCGCGGACTTGCTCTGGCCGGTGAGGGGATGGGAGCAGGTTGGGAGCCAGGAGAGGTCTTAGAGGTGCCCACACAGCTTGGCTCGTGCTGTCGCTCTGGCGCCATGCTCCGTGAGAAGGACCTGCCCCAGGTGGCCGCTAGGAAGAGGGGGAGGAGAGGAGTCTCGGCCAGATCGCATTCTAATCCGCGGTTTGGAGACAGGCCCGGATGCGCCAGGGCCCGAAGCCATGCCAACCCTGGGCGGCCAAGGCTAGATCAGATGAACCTGTTTGCCAGAGATAAATATGCCTTACATTTTAAGCCAGAGAGATTCTAATGTTGTATCTTTGTAGTTAAAACTAATACCTGTGCTAATATACTGCATTCTAATTATTGTATCCATTTGTCTCCTGAACTGCATCGTGGGAATTAGACGGCAAAGACTGTCTCATTCACTTTTGCATCTAAGAGCCCAATACCGACTGGACGTTCGGTTACTGTGAGCGAAACACACAGATCTGACTGAACTCGCCGCTGTGGTCACACTAACCAGATTCTTTCCATCCGGCAGGTAATTTATTCTGTTTTGAAAACATTTTGATTATGTTCCTTTCATTGGTGATCCACCTTGAACATTTTTGGGAAGTAGGTAGACTATAAATTTAGAAGTCTAAATGGCTGAATCATTTCAGATCTTTCGGGTTAGATGAATACTTTAGCAGGACATACTTTCTGCTGTTGAGATCTTAAAAAGGCAATGACAAAAATAGATACCCTGGGGCTCCCTTTCATTTGTCAATCACTGGTCCATCCAGCCACCCAGCAAAGCAACTAGCATCTTTTCCCATTTGTCACGCCGTTAAAATAAGTAGACCTTGAAATACATTGTGACCTAGAGACAAAGGGTGTCAGAGCCTAAGGACGGAGTGGCTATAAAAATTAGAGACGTGAATGAATGTGTGGAGAGAGCAAAAGTAGATGATTTCTTCGACACTCGGTCATTGAACCGACTGATGTGCCATCTCTGAACTTTGATATTCCTTCATGGCCACAAAATGCATTGGTAAAGATTATCCAGGTGAATCTGAACTACGAGAGACCTTCCCAGCTTTACTCAGGATTAAGGAAGGGAATGGCCAGCCTCCCAGAAGCCCTGATTCATTCAAGTTAGCGCCCTTTCCGGCCTTCTCATCGCTCATCAGTCTGTCCCGGGAAGGATGGTCCAGTTCCGACTTGCCCTTCACAAGCAGGTGGAGTGGGGATGCTCACGTTTATCCAAGCACAGCACACGTACGAGGCCGTTGTTAAAAGCCAACACGAGAGAAATTGAGTAGCAGAAATTGGATCGAAGTAAAAAATCTGACAGGAGAGAGGGTAGCTATAACTCAAAAGAATGATTACAGGCTTGTGCGTGGCGGGGTCTGCTGAAGGAAAGAAAAACAAAACGGAACAATCAAGTGTCAACCTGAGTCTGTAATCCTCAGCGTTAGATCTGCATGTCGTTAACAAACCGTGGGCAGTTAAACAGGGGAGCTAATTTGGGAATAAAGGTTCTGTTTTCATATGTGCAGGTCAGTGATGCAATATCCTCTTCATGATTCACTTTTTATTATTTATTCAGACGGGGCTACTAGATGTAATTAGAACCACGATGTCCTATCGGACTGGCACAGGTATAGAGGACATTATGGCCTTTATTAGAGTTGAGCTAATTGCTTCCTCCCGCCCAAACTCCAGATTTGGCACACTAGACTTTAATAATATGGAGAAAGAAGAGGAAAGGGGAAGAAGAGGTATGAGAAGGAGGAAAAGGAGGAAGAAGAAAAAGAATTAGCCCCTATTTTAGTTGCCTCTTTGCCAAGCATTAATTTACATATGCTGCGAATATTATGAATATTGGTAAAAAGTAGAAAGCACTACATTTCTTTGCTACTTGTTAATTTTTCCACATACTGCTGATGGGTACACTGAGGTCAAAGGAGGTTAACGATAACCTTCAGTGTAAGAAAATCTACATACAGAGAATGCAAAGATTATGTGATGAAAGGCCTCGTGTAAAATGAACAAATCAGCATTCCGCTTCTTACAGAGAAGTCTCATTATCTTGGTTCCTGGGACTTGGTCTCTAAGAGATTGGTGCACTCAGTGTCTGAAACATTTCAATTACAGTTTTCCGAGTTGACCATTAGGTCACATGAAATTCACTGAGGTAATAAAGAGCCCCCCTGTGAGGTCCCTTTGGAGTCAACCTAGACCTCACTTTCTGGAATAACACCTAATATTATCCAGTGACTCAAAAAAAAATAGTTATACATGTTTGCAGCTCCATGTTTATTCATTTAATGAATATTTACTGTGTTCCTACTATGTGACAAATACATAATTTTAATATATATTTGAATCCTGTTCAGATGTTTTTTAATATGGCCATATTTGACCTATTTTTTATAGCATTTTGACAGTTGTTTTATCTGACTGAGTGTAGTTCAGTATATTTTGGGGTATTTTTCTGTATAAAGCTTAAAACATTCTTGTATTTGATCGTATCAACATTGGTATGCTTTAATTTTCTTAAATTTCAGCATTTACATTTGTAGTCAGACCTACCCTTCGATACACTGTTTTCCTGCTCTGCCTATGATATGTAGCACTATAATTTTTACTGAATTGAAGTAAGAGACAATATTCATTAAAATATTTTATTTTGTGGGGAACAATGAGGCTATTAAAAATGCTTGACTTCATAATGACATTTGAAAACTCAAAATTATACTAATATAAAAATCACAGTTATGCCACCTACTTTTGTATTGTGATGGTAACTGTCTTGTCCCTCACTCTGTCACCTGACCATTGGCTTCAAAATAGTAAATAACCTGGCTCGATACGGATGAAATGAATCTGACCCAATGGTGTCCACCATGCAGGCTTCTAGTCCTTTGACAAATTTCATTGTTTCTGAAATAAGGACTATAGTCTTACGGGATGAGGTTTAATAGCGAAGTTCTTCACACCCAACGTTGTTCAAAACATTGTACAATTGGTGTTTATAATAGAACTAAAGTTGAATACCACAGAGTTCAATGGGCTCAGATGGAAGAGCTCTTTCTTAATAACCCAGCTGTGTGGTAAGAAGTACTTCAATTGGAAGTAGGTTAAACATGAAACATGTAATTACCTCTGTTTTGGATTCCTCAATGATATTAATTTTGTGAAGATGTTCTTTCATATTTTCTATAGAATACTTTCAAGAGAGATTCTTTAGAAACTGAGAAATGTTTGAGCCCTTAATCATTGGTGGATTTGTAAGTGGAACACTGGTTTAATCACTAATAAATACACATATATTCTCTCTAATAGCTCAGGGTCCAAATATGTATTATTTAGGCAACAAACCACCTAAACAGTGAAAATTGGCTCTAATCTTCATTCATTAATCTTATTTATCCTAATAATTATTTAATTTTCATTGATGAATCTTCATGTATGGAAATAAGATCTCTGATACCTTTGACCCAAATAAAATATAGGCAGTTTTCTATGACAACACTCATTTTGACTTTTATAATTCATTAATTTAATATAATTATTTATATATTAATGGGTTGAGGATTTTGCTAATTCATCATCAAAGCCATTAGTTCACACACACTCACAAAAAAGCAATTAGTTCACTGCACAATAAATCGTATGTGCTTACTGAGAGCGACCCCTGTGCGGGCGTGATGATGGTACAAAATAGCCACCCAGGCCCTGGCCGGTTGGCTCAGCGGTAGAGCGTCGGCCTAGCGTGCGGAGGACCCGGGTTCGATTCCCGGCCAGGGCACACAGGAGAAGCGCCCATTTGCTTCTCCACCCCTCCGCTGCGCTTTCCTCTCTGTCTCTCTCTTCCCCTCCCGCAGCCAAGGCTCCATTGGAGCAAAGATGGCCTGGGCACTGGGGATGGCTCCTTGGCCTCTGCCCCAGGCGCTAGAGTGGCTCTGGTCGCAACATGGCGACGCCCAGGATGGGCAGAGCATCGCCCCCTGGTGGGCGTGCCGGGTGGATCCCGGTCGGGCACATGCGGGAGTCTGTCTGACTGTCTCTCCCTGTTTCCAGCTTCAGAAAAATGCAAAAAAAAAAAAAAAAAAAATAGCCACCCACCCTGCCACCTGCCTCCAAGCCCCGTTCCCTTGTCGGGCAGCTTAGAGTGGCACTCACAAGCTTTGGCGCTGGACGTCAGAACACCTGGGTTTGAATTCTCACGTCAGACGCTCACTGATTGTTCTGACCAAGTTGTCTGTCCTCTTCAGCCTGAGTCTACTCCTTTGTGACACGGAGACGCTGCTACTCCATGTGAGTCACACTGCAGCTGTGAGGAGTTAGTACAGATTCCTGGGCGGGGGGTTTGGAGAGGGCCTTGGCACAGGTCAGGGTTCTTAACAAATGCAGATTAAGATGACCTGTCATTCACTGTTGTCTCCTAACAGATTGGGGTGTTCAATTGACTAACCCAAATGGATCAAAGCAACACATTGGGATAAAAATAAAATGCAAAAAGAAATAAGTAACTTTTGGCCCTGGCCGGTTGGCTCAGCGGTAGAGTGTTGGCCTGGCGTGCGGGGGACCGGGGTTCGATTCCCGGCCAGGGCACATAGGAGAGGCGCCCATTTGCTTCTCCACCCCCACCCCCCTCCTTCCTCTCTGTCTCTCTCTTCCCCTCCCACAGCCAAGGCTCCATTGGAGCAAAGATGGCCCGGGCGCTGGGGATGGCTCCTTGGCCTCTGCCCCAGGCGCTAGAGTGGCTCTGGTTGCGGCAGAGCGACGCCCGGAGGGGCAGAGCATCGCCCCCTGGTGGGCAGAGCCTTGCCCCTGGTGGGCGTGCCGGGTGGATCCCGGTCGGGCGCATGCGGGAGTCTGTCTGACTGTCTCTCCCCGTTTCCAACTTCGGAAAAAAAAAACAAAAACAAAAACAAAAAAAAGAAATAAGTAACTTTTATTAACACATCGGAGAAAAACTCATCAGAACTGGGCAATTCATTTGACTTCCGCTTTTCTTGGTCACTAAAGCAAAATTCTAATTTTTTTTAAAAAAATTGTGACTGAATTGTCGGTAGAGACTAGTGTAGAATAGCAGGTAGACGGAGTATTCTCGAACATCTTACTGTGTTAGTAACAGAATGTAACCTGGGCTGATTGCTGAGATACAGAGCCGTAACTGGTACTCCAGCCTGCAGGCCAGGTCCCGAGTCCTTCCCATGTGCCCTGACGTGACCTCTGGAGTCCGCGTCTGTACCAGACCTGTCCTTTCCTTCCGATCTTTCAAGGGGTAAAATGCCAAGTCGTTTTTTCTAGACAGTTCATAGATGTTGCGGTGGGACTGGCTTCACAAACAGCAGTCGCCTCATGTATTCTAGAAACAGAGTCCAGTATGGGCATCAGTTTTGTTTTATGGGTTTTTGTGGGAGTTTTTTGCTTATTTTATGGAGTGGAACCAGGTCCGTGGCGGTGGCTTGGGGGGCCATCACTTGCGTTCTGGTATTGCATTCAACCACTTCTAACTCTCCATTAGTTTTATGTCAAATTTACATTTTAGTTGTTTCCCAAGTGCACTTAATTTCGAATATGTGTTGCTGAAGAGATGTTGGCGCTCTTGAAGACACTGATTTGTTCAGCCCGGGAAGTTGCCCTTGCAGGACTGAGGGGGAGTCACACTTACAGCCTCTGAATCCTGTCGGTTGCGACACTAAACGCCGCCGGCATTTTCAAACGGGGGTGGGGGCACCTCTTTTGGATCAGCTTCTCTCCTCACAAAACTTACCTTCTAACTCACTGCTTAGCCCAGGGGTCCCCAAACTACAGCCCCACAGGCCGCATGCGGCCCCCTGAGGCCATTTATCCGCCCCCGCCGCACTTCTGGAAGGGGTGCCTCTTTCACTGGTGGTCAGTGAGAGGAGCACAGGATGCGGATGCTCACATACAGTACTACTTCTGGTGACACGGGACGCACGCATCATGGCTCTGGAAGCGCGTCATATCACCTGTTACGGCTAGCAGTGACAAATATGGAATCAGACACTGACCATCTCATTAGCCAAAAGCAGGCCCATAGTTCCCATTGAAATACTGGTCAGTTTGTTGATTTAAATTTACTTGTTCTTTATTTTAAATATTGTATTTGTTCCCGTTTTGTTTTTTTACTTTAAAATAAGATATGTGCAGTGTGCATAGGGATTTGTTCATAGTTTTTTTTTTATAGTCCGGCCCTCCAAACGGTCTGAGGGACAGTGGACTGGCCCCCTGTGTAAAAAGTTTGGGGACCCCTAGGTTAGCCTGACGTTCTTTCCAACAGTGCTTGGTTTTCTGCTTACATGAGTCAGTTTAAAACAATGAATTACTCTTTATAAGATCGTATTGGTTTTTGGCAAATGCGTGTTTGATTCGATATCCGCTGTTTTGAACGTGAAGTCCTCTGTCCCATTTAGAGAGACAGGTGGCACCTCTGTTTGTCTCTCTCCTGTCTCCACATAGTAAGTAGCTGTGGCTCTGGTCCTCAAATCAAATTTATTCAACATCATATGAATGAGTAGGAGAGTAAGTGAAAATTATTTAAAAATAGATATTGCACTTTATTGCGGGTTTTATTGTTTTTCTGGGGGATGACCTTAGACCTTAAAACGTAAGCAATTCCTAGGACGTCTTTGCAAATTTAAAGTTCTTTCCACGGATTTTAATCCAATACCTAACCTTGCCCTCATCGCCTTTTCTTCCTTCTCTCTCTTTCCGTGCGCTTCAGGGTCTTAAACCACTTCGCCACCTTCCCTCAACCCCTGAGCATGCTTGTCTTCACCTCTGAGAAAGAAAAGAAGGAAAACAGCTCCTGTTCTGTCTTCTGGGAGTCTTCCCCAGTCTTAGCATAACTTCCACCGTTTAGTTCTCAGATTCTTGGAGACGTCCTTGACCACCCCATTAACATCACATCGCCTGTATTCTCTGCCTTGCTCGATTTCTTTCTCTTTATAACACCAGACTATGTGATATATCTTACAGCCTAATTAAAATATTTCTGTTCTAAAAATTAGAACCTCCTTATCAAGATTCTCATCACAACCAGTGCATTTAATAACAAGCACGTTATTCAAGACTAGAAGTCTCCAGTACACATTTATTATTGAAGTGTAAGTGTGAGAGGAAACACAACAACCACATAGCTTTAAGGGAAATTTTAAGGAACTCTTAGACTTCAGAGGACATCTCCTAAATGAGTTTCTACATCTTTTCTTTTTTTTAAATGTGCATAAAATAAATATATGTATATAGGTCCATTCTCATTATAAATTAGTTTAACCTCAAATTCAATCAGATATCAACTTTTCTTTTTAATCCCCAAAGGCACACACGTTTAAATTCTTATCCCTGCCCATATTTTCTTTTCTTTTCAAGATGGCATTTTACTCTTGTAGCCATTTTCTAAATAGTTGCAAATCTTACACAGATTTACTTTAAATCTCCCATGCTCCTGTAAGATTAAGCAGTTCTTATTTTGACCACACGTCTATGTGTCTGAATATACATGACATTAAGAGTTAATAAAAAAGCTGACGAGTAACTTTTTTTAGAGTCTCAAACATATTTAACAGGATGGATGCCACGAAAGCTGCCAGTGAATCAGATGGCAGCATAACCTTAATGTTGGCAGAAGTGAAAGGCAAAGCTATGATTTTATGTTAATATTATGTATTCTTTGCCTGCTCAAGGAAATAACTATTGTGAGATTAATCTGAAGAGAGCAGAAGCCAGTCTCTTCCAATGTATGCTTCTGAACACAAACATCCTTCCTTCTCGCTGGTAAACAGCAGAATCTCCCAGAATTGTGGGAAGCAAATTCTTCTTTCCACGTCTTATCAGAAACAAAATAATGAGTGGCAGCATTAAAAAAAGTGAGAATTTGCCTTCTTTAGGCGGTTTTTAATTTATCTTGTATAGCACACAACGTAAATAGAAATGGTTTCGAGTGGGCAACAATCTAGCTCACTTAACTTGGTACGTAATTGTGTCTCGAATTAAAGGTGCCAAAGCATGTATTTTGAGCTTGGCTTAGTCTTGATACCACAGAGCAGAAAACGGTGCATGTTAATTATTTATGTGTGTCCAATAATACAGACATTTTGGGGGAGAGCTAGGGAACTGGACAAAAATCTTAACTGAAAAAAGCAGCTCCTAAATAGCCTTACAAAATAAGAATACACCATAATATCTAGACATGATTCATATTGGTACATTTTTGTTGGGTATTTTTTGATTGAACATTGGGCAGTAATCAAAAGTTTCAACACTGGAACTTTGGGCTCCACAATATTGGGCACTGAGGGAAAGCTTCCAAGATTTAACTCTGTTTTTTCTACTCAAAATCTTTGGGAGTCTTGAGTAGCTTTAGTCTCCTAAAGTGAAGCCTGGAGTTTGTAATGTAAGCCGGACACCCTCACCACAGGCGCTTTTTCTCGCTCTTTGCCCCCCCACCCCGTAGTGTAGTCAAAATTGGGTCAGAATTCCCTCAGAGATCTGCTCTCTGCTGGGGAACTTAGAGAGGGATCGTTTTTTAGATGCTCATGGTCATGCATTATCCAGTCATTGAAAAATATTTTTGGTGGCCTGACCTGTGGTGGCGCAGTGGATCAAGCATCGACCTGGAACTCTGAGGTCGCTGGTTCAAAACCCTGGGCGTGCCTGGTCAAGGCACATATGAGAGTTGATGCTCCTCCCCCCTTCTCTCTCTCTCTCTTTCTTTGTGTGTGTGTGTGTGTCTCTCTCTCTCTCCTCTAAAATGAATAAATAAATAAAAATAATTTAAAAAAATAAAATAAAAATATTTTTGGTTAGGTAATCTAATATTTTAAAATGGTGGTCCTCAAAAAGTGTCATTGGACTTAGAAGTTATGCCACAAAGTACCTATCTGTGACTAGATTTGTAGCATCAGCTTTCGTACGTACATTTTCCTAAAACCATGTTACTTAAAGGACGCCTGTGATGGAGATGCTATCTTCCCTTTCATAATCCCCTTTCTCCTGTTTTACACACAAAAAAACATCATACTCTCATATGTCTTTAAATTTTCTGTAATGCATTTCCCAGCATGGTATAAAATTCCATTATATACAACAGAATGATAACTTGAAATACTTATGTCAGCTGAGCCTTTTATAAGCAAGGTACCTAATAGTCAGGTTAGAGTTTTATGTCTTTTCATGTCTTATTACATTGTCCCTAAGGGCACTACTCTGCTTCATGTGGTACATAAACATTTAGAAGTTATATGGCAGATGGGGGCAACATTGGAGGAACATAAAATATAGATCCTTTAGTGGGTCAATTCATGGTTCTTTCCCCATCACAGTCAGTCAGTTATTCTTATACATTATTCCAGCAAAGAAACCATCAAATCCAACTGCTGTTTGCTTTCAAAGACTTCCAAAATAAACGATTGGGGAGAGGATTTTCAAAACTAGATATTTTATCCTCTAAACATGAGAATGCTATAACGATGAGGCTCTAAAGTAACTTTATTACAATATTCCCATTTAAATTCTATAATATGGGAACTGTTTAATTGGGGGGTAGTTTGAGTCGAGATTAAGATTTGGATATTGCCCTAAAACAGTAAATATGGTTAAATATAGACTTTAAGTGCATCTTTACAGTGTACACTTAGAAATGAGAGGGAGCCATAATGAATGCTTCCTAACATGTTTACTCTCATTGAACAAAGAAATAAAATGGTTTTTTTTCCAAGAGGATGTAGCATTTGACTGGTTCTTCTGAGAACCATAGCCTTTCCTAGGATGGGATGCGTGACATATTTTTCACTTTTATAGCAAAATCTGCCACCCAGTCTCTCCTTCTTCAGGGAAAAGGGGGCTGAGTCTTGAGAATACAAAGAGCTGGTACTCCAATCTGATTTTCTTACGAACACACCAACGACAGATCTTGCGGGATACAGATTAAACAGGTGTTGTTAGCAGGAGAACTGTTAACTACGGAATGCCCTTAGCAGAACATTCCTGGATGTATATCGGACTGTTTCATACAAACAAACGGGGAATTGATGGACTTGCAGGGCAAGGCTCTCTGAAACGTCACATTATCTGTCTCTACGATGTGAAGTAGAAATGTTGTATGAACCAAATGGTTATTCCTATGGATAGCAGAGTGACCACAAAACCCCCGTTGTAAACCTCATCTGTTAATCCGTTCCTTCAAACGGGCAGATGCAGGAGTCCGGGCAGCTGCTCCGGCGGTGCAGGAAATCCGCCGCTTTGTGCACGAGCGCCATTCCCGAAATCCTCAGAGAAGCGTGACCCTGGCAAAGACCCGCGATTCAGGTAGGTCTGATTCCACAACCCAGTTCTTTGCGTTATCTTAGTTTGGTTTTCGATTCTTTGTGTAACAACACTGAGAAGAAGACGTCATCGATTTATCAGATGATTGACCATTAAAAATAACTTCACTGAATTTGGGCATGTGACTCAGAGGTCATCCACAATTCGTGTGTCGCACTGCTATGAAAACACGTCTTCTATTTTCAGCTGCTTCACCTGTGAGCTGTGTTTCTCAGCACTTGTGTGCAGAAATGAAAATGTTACATTAACTTCAGACACGGAGACGTCCCAGGCGATGAGGCCGCATGCTCACTTCTCAGATACGTGCTAAAGATACAAACACACAACACTGGCACACCTGTGAGCAGGCGGTTATTGTGTTTGTTGGTTTATGTCTTTTTTTTTTTTTTTTTAGTATCTTCTGAAGCTGGAAACGGGGAGAGACAGTCAGACAGACTCCCGCATGCGCCCGACCGGGATTCACCCGGCACACCCACCAGGGGCAACGCTCTGCCCACCAGGGCCAAAGCCACTCTAGCGCCTGGGGCAGAGGCCAAGGAGCCATCCCCAGCACCCAGGCCATCTTTGCTCCAATGGAGCCTTGGCTGCAGGAGGGGAAGAGAGAGACAGAGAGGAAGGAGGGGGGGGGGGAGTGGAGAGGCAAATGGGCGCTTCTCCTGTGTGCCCTGGCCGGGAATCGAACCCGGGTCCCCCGCACACCAGGCCGACACTCTACCGCTGAGCCAACCGGCCAGGGCCTGGTTTATGTCTTTGGAAAGAAAACAGTTTAATCCAGTTCAAGTCCAGCCTTCAATGCCCTAAAGACTTTGAAATCAGCATTTCTAAACCCAGGTTTGAATGTCTCCTGGAAGTTGTATAATTTTCCTTAATGCAAAATAGACTTTTGTTTAATCAAACCTTTAATTTTTTTATCAAGTGTTTTACTTTTAAAATAAATCCATTTTCTTAATTTTAGGATATAAAAATATGTACAAGGATCCCCAAATTACCTCTTGTCTCCTTAACCACTTAGAAATGTTGCTAGCATTCAGATGTTCTTATTGTTTATAAAACATTAATCAATTTCCTTTTTAAAATATGGAATCATAGTCCCTTTACCCAGCCTTTTCACCTAAATTTGAATCATGAACATTTCATGTGTTACTAAATATACTTTGAATGCATAAGTGCATTCATATAGTGGCTGATTAATATGCTATCAAAATTAACCCAAAATATATTTCAATATTCTGTGACTAATAACGCTACCCCAATCGTCTTTTGTAAAAATTGTTGCCTAAATCTTTATTTTCTTGGGATTTATGAGAAAATTTAGAGTACTGCATTGGCGGAGAACAAAATACCCATCTTCCCACATTCCCCGCGTCATTTAGTATGACTTCAGAAGTGTTTTCCGCTATGATAGGTGAGAAATTTTAATTTGTCCTCCTTTATTTAGAGACAAAATGATTTTTCACTGTTTTTTTGACACATGAAATTCTTTTCTTCCACGAATTGTTAAGGAATGTAATTGTGATGTTTCAACGTCTTCCCATTTTATCCATTTTCCATGCTGTTGTGCCCAATAATAAAAAAAATATATATCAACCATCTCCTTATTATCATCGTAATGAACAAGGTTGAAGGCATTTATTTCAGAACATGCACAGGGGACCTGCTCTCCATCAATGGTTCTGTGGTGAGGAGACTCCATTTTCAACTACGTGGGAGAGACGGAGTGTTCCTGGTTGGGTACATGGAGATTTATGGGGCCAGTGGAACAGCTGTGAGCTTTCATTTGCCCTGAAAAATAATGTACAGTTCTCTCCCACAACCTTTGATTCTCGGGGGGATCTCTTGCTGTTCTGTTGCAAAAAAATAAAAATAAATAAAATAATAAAAAAATAGCAAACCATTTATATAGAACCAGCAGGAAATAGAATTTTCATTTTAAAAATAAAAAAGCTTATCATTTCCTTAAGTATAGAGGACCTGTTGGTCTGGAATTCTATCCCCTCATAAACTACAGATGGAAAATTTTCGAGTGCATTTGTAGGAAAAGCTAAAGTCCCCACACCCGGGAGCTGCTGAGGTAGCATTATGTGTGGTTGGGTTATTTGTGGCTCTGCCAGTGGAGATCAAGCATTTCCTATTATTTGCATTTGCATTCCTGTTTGTTTGTTTTTAATTAGCAATTCTGTCTTATAGTCAGCAGCCCAGCCAGTGCAATGACATTGACCTTAATTTCCATCGAAGGTTAGGCGAGGATTCAGAATGAAACATTACTGTAAACTGCACTCAGCAAAAGGGTCCTTTGAAAGTCATTGTAGCAAAATTTGAACCACTACCATTGAAATAATGATGAATTTCAAATCTCTAATCCAGAAGTGTCCCCTGAGCTCAGGGTCCTCACACCACATGGGTGATGACTTCTCCTTTCGCCTGCTCATGAAACCTCACACGTCTAGACGTGGAGCAGCACCAGTATCTGCATAGCTCCTCAGGACAGAGCCACGGGGGTCATCTTTCCTCTTTCTCTCCCGCGGGGAACTGTGTCTAATCAATTCGAGTATCTTCAGTTTTACCTCCTAGCCATTTCTCAAATCTCTTTCTTTCTTTCTGTTGCCACTGTTACCTCTGACTCCATGCCACCATTCATTCTGTCCTTCATGGGAATGTCTTTAATGCTTTTTTCTCCCCATTCTGGCCTTTCCATAATTTGGTTACCAGCATATCTTTTTCCAGAGCACAATTCTATGCTACTTTAGCTACCTGCTCACTCCCAGGGTTAGGAATATAATGGACACTCAGAAGTTAGTCACTCATATTGCCACGACTGTTGTTATCGCTGTGATACAATGCTATGACTGTCTGATGTAAACTTGCAAATCCCAACACCCTAGGATTACTGAAAGCTCCTCACCCAGATGAAGTTGTAGAAATGCCTTCCCTCTGATATGTTCTCCAGTTCTCCTTTGACTTTCTCAAATTCTACTGATATCTTTCTGCGTGGTCCACACTGCTCGTTCATCCTTACGAGTGTGTGGGGAGTCTCCCACTTCTATATCGAGGCTTAGATGTCACTTAGCATCCTCAGGATCTGGCATTTTTTTCATTGCCAACATGTTAGGTACTGAGTCCCTATGGAATTAGTTCCCGGTGTGTTCAGCAAGACTTCCTTCCCTCACTCAGTCTGAGGGTGAAGTATGTGTGGTAGATGATGGTTTAGCTACTGGCTGTGTCGGAGATGCGTTATGCGGGTCTGTTCTCCTCCTTCAGCAGTGGCCCGAGGATATAGCAGTTTAAGAAGACCAATGAGGCCCTGGCTGGTTGGCTCAGCGGTGAAGCATCGGCCTGGCGTGCGGGGGACCCGGGTTCGATTCCCGGCCAAGGCACATGGGAGAGGCGCCCATTTGCTTCTCCACCCCCCCTCCTTCCTCTCTGTCTCTCCCTTCCCCTCCCGCAGCCAGGGCTCCACTGGAGCGGGGATGGCCCCGGGCGCTGGGGATGGCTCCTTGGCCTCTGCCCCAGGCGCTGGAGTGGCTCTGGTCGTGGCGGAGCCATGCCCCGGAGGGGCAGAGCGTCGCCCCCTGGTGGGCAGAGCGTTGCCCCTGGTGGGCGTGCCAGGTGGATCCTGGTCGGGCGCATGCGGGAGTCTGTATGGCTGTCTCTCCCTGTTTCCAGCTTCAGAAAGGTACATAAATAAATAAATAAATAAATAAATAAATAAAAATAATAATAATAAAAAAAGAAGACCAATGAATAGTCCTTAAACCCAACCACTATAGGATCACCCTTGTCGATTTTTATGGAAATAGATTCCTGGCCCCCAACTCAGACTAATTGACTTGAAAGTCCCCTGAGGTTGGGTCCAGAGCTATATATTTGAATCGAGCTAGTTCTGCAGGATAGTGGGGTGTGGGCAACCTTGCGGTTATCCCTGAGTTACGACCTTAGCTCCAACACCTACTAGAGTGTGACATAGGGTGAAGTTACCGAACTTCCCTTTGACTCAGAAATCCCTTCTTTCCGATGGTTATAGTAATTGGAATTGTATCCAACTTCTAGGATAAATGTGAGGATTACATGAAAACATGTAAAATACATGTTTATAAAAAAGAGTGTTTGGCCCTGCTCAATGCTCAGACATAAAAGCACTAATAATATGCGTCATTATTACAAAGAAACATTTTTTTTACAGATTGCTAAGAGAAGATATCCAGTATCTCATCTCAATTTTAAATTCTAGGAATTATTTTTTATTCCCATAATTTCTGCCAAAATTTCTGACCTCAGCAGATCAGGACCCTTTTGTGCCCCTTCCGGACAAAGCCACTGGTCGCTCTGGGTATTCAGAGGATTATTAGTTGGATCATTGGCCCCTTTTCAGCGTTTCTTGGGCTTAAAACATTTGTGAGGTTATAGGGGTAGTTTTATGACTGGAGCAAGGTCAAGATATCTGGCAGTAATCTTAAGTATATTCAAATTGCAGTCATCCAATGCTTGCTCTATTGGAATCATTTTCTAAGCAAAGAAATCTAACCAGTCCAGCTAAGTCAGAAATAATTATTCTCAATTCATATAACTATAGAGTCATTTACTATATAAGCTGGACTATATAGCAAGTCTTTTTTATTTTTGAACACAGATCATGCTTTAAAACTACCTTGTATCATCTATAGCTTCTTTTTCAAAATTTCTATTGAGCGTATTGGGATGACATTGGTTAATAAAATTAGATAGGTTTCGGGTTTCAGGTGTACAGTCCTATAAGACCTCATCTGTATGGCGTATGGTGTGTTCACCACCCAAAGTCAAGTCTCCTTCCACCACCATTAACCTCCCCCTTTACCCTCTCCCCCTCCCCCCATCCCCTCTTCTACTGCTAATCACCACATGCAGGAGTTTGTGAATGTGTGGGGTTTTTTTATTAAGAAAAACAAACAAACAAACAGACCTCCAATAGCTTCTGAAATAATGCTAGGCGCGTAGGAGAAAATACTTAATTGATGATTATTACTCAAGGATAAGAAGTAATGAAAGCAAGTCCAGAGAGGACTTCACTCACAGTGTTTTAAAGAAAATAGCTTGAGTGCTCGTGACTCAGTTAATTGCCTGTGGCACATTCGCGTCGGCAGGGTCCTCTTGACCTGTGACCCCAGGTCCTGTCGAGCACAGACACTGTGCTGGCACGCATCTGGTCTTGTCGTTACTGGTTCGCGAGTCCTCTGTAGTCCTTGAATGCAGTCGCAGTGTCTGATTCAACGTGTACCCCTCTTCGCAGTCTTTCAAGAAACTCAAATGTTTATACTGAATTAATGAGCTAATTAGTGCGGTTTGTTTTTCTTTAAAGGCAGAATCAGTCGCAGAGGTGAATAACTATGTTTTCTTGGAGACTTTCCGGATGATGCAAAATTTACACACTCACACCCCAAAGCAGGCAGCGGTATCCTCAGTTAATACTGATCTGCTAGGCCTACAGTCCTAATGACCAGATGTATTTTCTTATAAACAGGATGTGATCGCTCTGAGGGCTGGGGGGTGTTATTGGACGCAGTAATTAGGCCCTCTCAGCTTTCATGTGACACAAACAAATCGAATGAAATCTAGGTGGATCTCATTCCTCTAAAGAGAATTTCTATGAGTGCCACACATTCATAGAGTGGGGTATTATTGGGGAGTTGCCGTACTTGTGGCATGAATTATTAACAACGGAGTGATGAGGGATTCCAGAGGGGAAGACCGTGAACCCAGAAAACAGATGGCTGTCCACGGTGTGGAAGCTCACGGAGCTGAAGGGTAGACACCAGGGACTGAGAAAGGGATTTTGGCTCCCTGACCCAGCGATTGCCAGATCTCTCTTCACCCTCCCGGTAGTTCAACTGGTTCCACTGCAGGCCCGAGGGAGAGAGTGTTTGAAGCTAACCTGAATCGTGAATACAAATTTCAACATGCTCTATAGAAAAAAACCACAGATATCGATAGCAAGAAGAAAGGGCGTGCTACGCATCGGGCGCGTGCAGAGATAATTTAAGAAACTGACGTTTGAAGAGACTGTGAGATATGATCCAAGGCCACGTAGATCCGTCTTAATTCAAATTACATCTTCTGAACACCAGTTGCGAGCCAGATACTATAGTAAAGGCTCTCTCATATGCATTATCTCATTTCCATATCAATTTAAGTCTCAGAGGAGAATCCTAAGTATTAGATTTGGGCAAGGAAGCAACACCGTATCAGAACTACTCTTTCATGTCTTTAAATCGGTTCTGGTAAAACTATTTCACATGAACAGTTCTCCTGGGCAGAAGGAGAGTCTAGTGTTGTCCAACAGGACTTAAAGCAGCTCTCCTTCTCAACCCGAGCTGAGCGAGCGGCGATGGACTGTTGAGCATCACAGCCGGTCCAGAAGAGAACAGAGAGGCACGCTGGTGGACAGAGTGTCATGATTCCGTTTCTTAACGTGCATGAGTGGAACCGTTATCCGCGGACCATTGCAGTGCTAGACAGTTCTACCATATAAATTGTAAGATTTCCTTTAAGTGGAACAATATACCAACTGATAGAACACCACTGTATCTCTTGGCTCAACACCAAAGCTATAACAGACAAATTCCCAGAAATGGAAACCGTTAAGTACCCAAACTCTGTGTCTCCTTGTCAGCAGGTTGGACCAGAGTGATGGCAATAGACTTAGCATCTAGTTTACCAGACGGATGAATGACCAGTGTCATCACCTCTCGGCAGAGGCGCCCTGGTTTCTCGTGTTAGCTCCCGGGGCTGTAGTAGCCCACGTGCAAAGGAAGAAGAAAACAGTGAATCAGGTGAGCGAGGAGGCTGGTGCACGCCAGACAGGATCATCACTGTGCAGGTCCCAGTGCCAGACTTGCCACACCTCACTTCTGATTCCTCTAAGCTTGAACGTACTTTCTCCCCTGGGGTTCCGAGCGCTTCTCTTTATCTTTAAGGAAACACACCACTCTGCCCTGTTTTAAATGTCTTTTTTTTTTTCCTTCAGCCCCAAACCAGCTAAAACAAGCTCATTTATTTAAAAAAATATTTCAATCTCTTATCAGTACATTAACATCAAATTATTAAGTGGCAGACATTACAAAGCTTCAGTAATAACTGGAAATTTGTTACTCTCTTCATTTCATGTCTGAAACATACCTGGATACAATTGGACTGATCTATATAGTCCTTTGATAAGAAGTCTTTCATTTAAACTTTTTTTGTTGTTTGTTTGGTTTCTTTTGTATTTTTCTGAAGCTGGAAATGGGGAGAGACAGTCAGACAGACTCCCGCATGCGCCCGACCGGGATCCACCCGGCACTCCCACCAGGGGTGACGCTCTGCCCACCAGGGGGCGATGCTCTGCCCCTCCGGGGCGTCGCTCTGCCGCAACCAGAGCCACTCTAGCGCCTGGGGCAGAGGCCAAGGAGCCATCCCCAGCGCCCGGGCCATCTCTGCTCCACTGGAGCCTTGGCTGCGGGAGGGGAAGAGAGAGACAGAGAGGAAGGAGGGGGGGGTGGAGAAGCAAATGGGCGCTTCTCCTATGTGCCCTGGCCAGGAATCGAACCCAGGTCCCCCGCATGCCAGGCTGACGCTCTACCGCTGAGCCAACTGGCCAGGGCCTAAACTTAGTTTTTAATTGCTAAAACTTTATTATAAAGAAAAGTTTGTTGACTCTTCAAAGGATCGACATCGACTCTTATTTTGACATTGGGAATGCATTATTTGTTTTATATTTTCTCTGAACTTCAAGTTTGAGTGGTTGGTTGATATTTATACCATTATAATCAGTGTAAGTCACTTAGAATGTGCGATTGTTTTAAGGCTATTTTTGCTCAATTTATATACTCAAAGTATTCTACTAATTTTCCTAAAAAGTTTTCGTTTAATATGTGAAATCAGAAACCATGCCCCTGAATTTATTTGTCCCAACATTTAAATAGGTTACTTCTTCTTGACCCCCCTGTTCTCATGCCAAATATGTAGATTTTAATCTTTCAGCATCAGGCTAAACAACCTGTGCAGGTTGGGGCATATCCGAGTTAATATTTAGATTTTCTTGTACAAGCCACTTGCTTTTTCTGCTGAGTCGACATGAGTTATATCTTTGTACATAACAGAAAGTTTCTCTTGATATTTCGGATATGAAATTGCCCATTCACTGGTAAGGGGTTTTTTTTCTGAGCCATTAAAAATGTCAGTGTAAGAGATGTCAGAATTGGAATCTCAGCGTAGGCACCGAGAAGCGGTCATTTCCACAGAAAGCACCAGATCAACATTCAATAGGAAATGAAAAAAGATTTGAACCCGAGATGCTCAGGAACCTCTCCAGCAGTAGCATAAAGAAGGCGTAAGATTTGGAGCAGCTAAAGATTTTGTAAGAGGTATATTTTTTCTGTTTTGTTTTATTTTTCTGAGTGTGTGTAAAAGAGCTTTGACATACTTTGAATGAAGATTGAAATATTGGCCCTGGCCGTTTGGCTCAGCGGTAGAGCGTCGGCCTGGTGTGCAGGGGACCCGGGTTCGATTCCCGGCCAGGGCACACAGAAGAAGCGCCCATTTGCTTCTCCACCCCCACCCCCTCCTTCCTCTCTGTCTCTCCCTTTCCCTCCCGCGGCCAAGGCTCCATTGGAGCAAAGATGGCCCGGGCGCTGGGGATGGCTCCTTGGCCTCTGCCCCAGGCGCTAGAGTGGCTCTGGTCGCAGCAGAGCGACACCCCGGAGGGGCAGAGCATCGCCCCCTGGTGGGCAGAGCGTCACCCTTGGTGGGCGTGCCGGGTGGATCCCGGTCGGGCACATGCGGGAGTCTGTCTGACTGTCTCTCCCCGTTTCCAGCTTCAGAAAAAATACAAAAAACAAACAAACAAACAAACAAAAAAAGAAATATTAATTAATATCTGACACTGTCCACTTCCGATCCCGGAGCTGAATCTGTGGTTTATAACTTGAGATGAATCTAGAACCGTCTGTCGTGCCGGGTTCAGCAGGGAAGTCGCATAGCCAGACACATTTTATCTAGTGAGAGGAAAAGAGGCTTCCCCACCGAATAAAAGTTAAAATATAATTATGTTTGTTTACGTGCGCAGGGTGTAGTTTTTCAACATGTGAGCTGCACCAATTTTTATTCAAACAGAATCGGCCGTGGGAACATTACCTCTGTGTGTCACACACCAGATGATCAGGGAATGTCATAAAAAATAAAACAAGACATGATTTAAAAAAGGATTATAGCATTGAGAAATAACTTCATCTGGAAACCACATTTTATGAGAATATTTTATTTTGTTATTGATGGAACTAGTAAGATGTATTCATTAAATAGATACAAATTTTTGTAGTAATTTTGCTGTTTTAAAGCCAATGGTGGTTAGGTGAGACCGGGTGTTTTAATGCAATATATTGGGCCCTTAAACCAGAGCAATACTATCATTCAAATAGCAGTGATAAAAAGCAAGTTCAGATCGGGGTTAAGATTTCGTAAAACAGCAAAAGATACAAGAGAGAAGCAGTATTTTACATTTTAGTCCCATTAATAGCTAAGGATAAGACATTTGAATTACTCCTGACGAGACTAAAATCTTTTGAAATGACATTTGGTTGAAAGGAGAAGGACCAAAAGCTTTCGAGAGTTGAATAAGAATTAGGTGGCTGTTATTTTTAAAGGAACCCACCACAAACAGAGGAGAGTGGACTTTAGTGTGTCCCCCCCAAGGACAGGGACAGCCAAGGGGAAATGAGCGATATCCTGAGTAACTGAAGACAATAAGGAGTAGAACCGTATTTCTAATACATGAGGAAAGAGAACGAGAAGGAAAGGCCGGAGGATAGAAGCCGGCCCTGAGAAGCTGGCAGGGAAGGCGGGGAGGGTGGCTGGGCTGGTCATCCCGGGGAAGCCCCGCCCTCAACGGAGGAAGACCCAGAAGGAGGGAGCCAGCCGCTGGCCCCGCAGAAGAATGTCCTGGTGCTAAAGAGGCAGTTAGGAGACTCTGTTTTTGTTCCGCTGAATACCTATGTCACTCGCTCAGAGAGCCATGTTCACGGCCCCTGGCTGACTTTACGGGGTCAGAACTGCTATAACTGAATTGATGGTAGAAGGAGACGAGAAAAAGCGGAGTCCGTTGGTCAAGTCTCTACCTAAGGCATTCCCACGCAGTCCGCAAGCCTTGATGGGAAACAAGTGTGAGGAGTGAGGGGTGAGGGTGGGGTAAATAGAGAACCGCCCTCGTCATGAAAGGTAAGTGCCCATGGACGTCTGCATGCCGTTATATTTTAGAATTAGAGTCATGTAAAATCAGGACCATTGACGCTTTATCCTTAACTATTAGGTTAACTGCATGGTGCTGGGTTCAGAGTCCCTCCTTCTCTCTGTGGACAGCGGCTTCTCGGTCATTGTCCCCCATGCCAGTGGGTCCCTCAGAGTGTGGGAGGAGGAGGGCAGAGAGGCTGTAGGACCCGAACCAGTTAGTGTTCGCAGTTGCTGAAAGTAAGGGAAAGAGCTTACCCAGAAGGAAACACTGAGCAAACTACTCAAGTTGCTGGAGGGAATTATTTGTTGTGGTTTCTAATTATTCATAGTAATTGATTAGCGAACGTTCTTGTTCTCGACAAACAGTAGCTACAAAATGTATTCGTTGAGGCTCTACCAGTTTTAGTTTGTGAAATCATCCCCTTTCTAGTACATGAGTGAATACTTAAATATTTGCAAAGATACCAAACTATGTCTGAAAAGTAAGACAGAATCTTTTCCAGTTTTCAGGCATATGATAGTACTAGAAAGCCCGGCGGTCATACGAAATGACCGCTGTTCTAGATATTATAAATTGTAATTAAAATGATTTGTGCAAAGGTGTCTGCTAATTCAAACTGAATTACCCAGGGCAGGCGGCGAAGACGCCCCTTTGCTTAATGCCCCACGGGGTTTCCCCCCTTCTACTTGCTTAATTGCTTAAAGTAGAGTGCAATGAAGGAAACCACTGGCGGTACATTTCTTAAGAGCCACTGCTAGCTCAATAAATAAAGGTGATTTAAATAATAAAATGTTAATTCACATGTCAAAGATCTCTTTGTACACAACATTTCTTGTGTAGATCTTTCCATCATTTTTAAGCTCGCCTTGCAGAGGACCACCAATTATTTTTAATTTTACGTCTGTTCTTTCACGAACTCTTGAACAGGCAACATAAAGTTGACCGTGTCCAAATGCAGGCTTAGGTAAAAAAATGCCAACATGCTTAAGCGTTTGGCCCTGAGACTTATTGATGGTCATAGCAAAGGCGAATTTTACAGGAAGTTGTCTACGTCTCAATTGAAACGGCAACCCTGTTTGAGATGGAGCCAAATCAATTCTTGGAATGACATGTATTTCACCTTTAGAGGAGCCAGTCAAAGATTTAGCTATTATGACATTATTTTTCAATTGGAGAACCTCTAGGCATTTGCTCTGTGACTGAAGCAAGCCTTGTCTTTCTCTGGTCAGTGGTTTGTTTTTGTCGAGAAAGCCGTTTTTGTGCAGCTTTAACTCCTTTTCTCTCCTCTTCAGTGCTGTATTTTCTAGGAGGCATTCTTAAAAGAAATTACGTTAAGACATAGTTTTTATGTAAAACAGATGATTGCCAATGCAAACAAATGTTCACCTTCCCCCTGACCCGCTCAATTTGCGTTCAGCCGTGGCAACATCACCCCATTGGCTAGTACAGTTACGCAAGCAACCAATAAGCTATCGGCGACAAACAGACACTTAAGCCGCATATAATAAAGATGGAACGTGATGCAGTCGAACTTGAAGAGTCATCTCCCATTCATCGGCAATGGTAAAATTTATATATTTTAATGTTTTGTTACAAAAAGATTTAATAATACAATAGCCTACTATTGAAAATAAATGTTTCCCTTTACAGTACCACCCACTTCAGTCTTGCTTCCTAGAGGTAGCCAACCACTCCTAACAGTTCAGTATGTGACTTGCCCGAATAATTTCCATGAACATATAAACACTTATTGGGGAGCACCAGTTCATTTAGTAACGAACATGGTGGGGTTTGGGTTTTGTGGCTTCTCTCTTCATAAACGCTGTGTTTGCCTTCCCTCTGTCAAGAACTTCTTTCCTTAAATTGCCCACTTTTGCTTATTAACATTTAATTCAGTATTCAGTCCCCTTTTAAGATTATACTACCTAATTGAGCAGTTTTCCTCTCTCTACCATTTCTCTCCCCACAAAGGAAGGGAGATTTATGTACATTTCTAAGTATTATGACAAGGCATAGGGTCTAGATAACTAATCAAAACCCGGGAAAAAAAGTAAAAAAAATTGTGGGCATCCCCATTCACACGCACCTCAAAACCCCCAAGTTCACATTGTTTTTAATAGCAGTTAGTTTATAAAATAAATAAATAAGCCATTAAAGATATTTCTGATAGTGTTGAAATGGTTAAATTGTAATACCAAACTCCTCGGAGTGTTCTATAGACTAGCGCAGAAACTTCATTTACTTTTAGAAGTAATAATCTTTAAATTTTTCTAAAGTCATCAACCAAGTCACCAGAAGCAATATTTATTTGGAATAAATAATAGGAATAGTTGCTATTTATCCAGAAAAATGATCTCACTTAGCTGTTGAGAAGAATTTTGAGGAGGCAAATACCTTTCTCAGTTAATTTGCAAATGTAATAAATTCTGTTGGGAATCAATACTCCAGAAGTTGTTTTTTTTTTTAAAGACTTTATTCAATTTTTTTTTCTGAGAGGAGAGAGAGAGAGAGAGAGAGAGAGAGAAAGGGGAAGAACAGGAAGCATCAACTCCTATATGTGCCTTGACCAGGCAAGCCCAGGGTTTCAAACAGGTGACCTCAGTGTTCCAGGTCGACACTCTATCCACTGCGCCACCACAGGCCAGGCAATACTCTGAGAGTTTTGACACATACTTTAATAGATAATTTATTTTGACTTTAATATAAAAATCCTTAAACTGAAGTTATTTTTGAAGTTAATTATATGCTTATATACAGCAGTTGTTTTGAATACCATATGTTAAATATTACTTTCTCAGGCATCTTGGAGGTAGTAAAATGTACTTGCATAAAAGACTTGATGAAAAGAGCAGTTGGAGTTAAAGCAATATGAATTGTAAGACATTTTTCAATCAGTGCAATGACTGGAAATAGACCAACATATGGCCTTAAGGACAGTCAGAGCTTAGTGTGCTTTCTCATTTCATGCAAATTACTTTTACATCTAAGAGCAAGGGTTTTAATACATAACGTGAGGGTAATGCATATACTGTTGTTCAAGTGGTTCTAAGAATAAAATTGTGAATGTAAAAAAAAAATGTAAGATTTACCTACATTTAGTCAATACTATGACGAGGCGTAGGGTTTAGATCACTCACCAAAACACCGGGGAAGAAGGAAGGAACGGTGGGTGTTCCTCCTCACACGCGCCTCGAACACCCTCAAGAACTGGGCTGAAGAGCATGGGGAGCAAGTGCCCCCCCACCGGTCCTGTGAGTCTGCCAGTCTCCTAGGAGTCTCCAAGTATTGGGGTCCTCATGACTCTGACCTCTGATATTTAGGGCTAACTCATCCCTTTACTTTCCAGGCTTAACCACGAATAAAAAAATGTCTCCTTCCCCTCCCTCTGCGGCCCCCTTAGATGAGAACGGGGAAATTATTAAAAATATTCATAAATGTTACTAAGGAAATAAAGCAAAGAGGGGAGAACTAATAAAAATGGTTATAAAACAAAAACAGTAGCCTGCACTGCTTTGTAAATTCTAGTGAGAAAAGGGTTAATATTGCTCACAAATCGGAGTTCCACCCATTCCCTTTCTCTACTCTGTCTCAGGGTCTCTCTCTGCCAAGAAGAGATTTCTTGCATGCGTGGGAATAATGATTGCCAAGAAGAGATTTCTTTCATGCGTGGGAATAATGATTGCTATTCGTCTCATCTTCGCCCTACATGTTCTCCTGCAGCAAACCAGTAGATGAGTGAAGTAGACTGCTGTTCTCACGTTGTCATGGGTTGCGGTGTGTTATTCTTGAACTCGTGGGCAGAAGCTTTTCTTAATTGTCTTAGAAATTCCGGAATAGACCTTTCACAAATTAGCATGCAAATTAATGCACATATGATGTGTTAGTGACTATGTATGAAAATACCACTGGTGAATGATGTTTAGAATGAACACTGGTTCATACTCCAGATGTCTAAGTTCATACTGTGCTTACTCTCTTACCCTTTTCTACCTGTTACAATTTGTATCGTTTCTGAATGGGTATCTGGGTCTTAATTTTATTAAGTCTGGGTCTTAATAAAAGATGATTCATAATTTACATTGAATTTTGACATAACACACATCCTCTTCCCTCATCCAGTTTCAACAAAATAATGGTGTCATAATTACTCATTTTTACTCATAATTACTCATTGTCATTTAATGAGTATATGAGAAAAGTGTCCCGATAATAAATATAAAAATGGATTTTTAGAACTATGACATCCCAGGTGAAATTTTCTCTCAGGAAAAAAAAAAAAAAAGGATACTTTCAAAGCAAAGCTAGAGATATAAAATTAATAACTCCAATGAATATAGTCAAGATAATGAATCAGAAGCAATAAATGTATCTCCCTAGCCATACCCCAGGAAATGATGAGTAGAATGAAAATCACGTAATTAATTGTGCATGATAATGTGAGAGAAATTTAATAAAAAGTATTTTGAAATGATATGCTAGTAGTAATTTGAAGGATATAAAAGGCAGGTATTTTATAATGAAAGCAAAATGTTTCCTTTATCATATTTGCATAAAATTTAAATATTCTGAAAATGTTATCAAATGTGTATTTAATTACTTTAGAAATCTACAACTTAGTACTTATGGCTTTACAAACGATGCTTTATTATCATCATCATCATCTCTATTCTTATTTAAACCTTTATGAACTCAGACCAAGTTTCCCTCCGTCTATTTGCCTAGTTACAAGTTTTCTCTCCGAACTCCCTGTACAACGCAGTGTATTAGAAGCGGTAACAGTGTCAGAAGACCGTTTCCGGGTACTCTCTGCTTCCGGGCGTTGTTCAGCCCCCACCATGTTTTCTTAGGATAAGGATGTAAAATGTTTATTGTAAACCTATTTTAGTTTTCATGTGTATAGTTTGAGACAAAGCAGCTCTTCTGCTTGTGTGGTAATTAGTTAGGGAAGTAATTTCGCACCGCAGGAAGTTATGCTGAAAGCATTCCCATGGGGTTATTTTGAGGAGAAAGGCAACATCTGTTGCAAAGGAAAAAGAAGTTACATTAAATCTTTAGTGGGGAGGAAGATGGTGTTTCTCCATTATCCCAGGAAGACTCAGTTCAAGTAGCCTCAGTTCAAGACTAGGTTACTGAGAAACTCACTTGTTTATTCAGAAGGTAGTTTGTAAAAATAGCTCAAACTACCTTTCTAAATTGTATTAAAATAGCAATGTTTTAACTTTAGCTTGGCAATCAATATGAATTTATTTATGATGTTGTATTAACTTTTGACAATATTTTTACCATACTAATGATCCTAATTAATAGGAAAATAGTTATGTAAATATAATAAATAATATAGTCTTCTAAAAATAATTGGTCTTGATTTAATGAATTCATTTCTCCTTATTTATTTGAAAACGCCAGTACTACCTACAGTGAACACCACACAGTCAACATTTTCTTTTAAAAATATCTGCTCTGTTTATTCAATTTTGACTTAAAGCTTGTAAGAGCACCGAGCAAAAACAAATAGTTGTTTTATTCTCTGCCTAGATTAAGTATGCCAGTAAACGCCATCAGTATATTCTCTCCTTAATAAAATTGTTTCAGAAACGCGCTGAAATGAATGGCTGTTCTGTCATGTTCAATTCCTCCTGTCAGATGTGTTTTATTTGATCCCTTATTACAAAATATCAAGCAATACCTTGTCAAGACACTATATGTGTTAGGTAGATTTTTGGGGTCTATTTCTATCTGTCTATCTATCTATCTATCTATCTACTTTGTTATTTTGACATTTTATGCTCAGATATAATTGATAATATAGATAATACCGAAGACGAGGTTGAAAATAAATTTACCTTCAAATTTTAAAGACATTTCCCCATAGTCTTCTGTTGACAGCCCAATATTACTTTCAAAGAAACTGATTCTCTTCTGATCTTTATTTCTGTGTTGATGATCTGTCTAATCTTTTGTTCATTGGTTGGTTGTTGCTGTTGTGTGTGATGTGTCTGTGTTTATGTATGTTGTGTTCTCATAATGGAGTCGTGCAGTTCATACCTTTTCTGATATTTTATTCATTAGGTGGGAAGATAAATGCAACCTTTCAATGGCCATGCTTGTGTTTCTCATAGGTGGAATTTTGGGGTTCCTCTTTCTCCTTTATATTTTAAAGAACTTTCCATTTTAGTGTTCTTTTAGATTTACTAAATAATTACAAAAACAGTAAAGAGAGTTCCCATACGTCACCCACTCAGTGTCCCCTGTCATTAACATCACACATCAGTCTGGTGCACAAGTCACAATTGATGGATCACTATTAATACATTATTGTTAGCTCAGGCCCTTACATAGTAAGATTTCCCTTATCTTACCTACTGACCCTTTTTTGCTTGAAGAGTCCATCTAGGTCGGATACAACATACATTTAGTTATCTTGTCTGCTTAGGCTCCTCTTGGCTGTAAAAGTTTCTCAGACTTTCCTTGTTTTGGATGATTTTGACAGTTTGGAGTTTTACTGGTCAAGTACTTAGAGGAATGTTCCTCAGTTGGGCTTTTTTTGATACACTTTTTAAATGACTATATGTATAACTGAGGTGATAGTGTTTTTGGAGGTAGACCCACAGAGGTGAAGTGTCGTTTTCATTATATCATAACAAAGGCACATACTGTCAGCGTGTTATCACTGTCGATGTCCATCTTTATCTTCCTGCTCCCCCCCCCTCTCCCCCTGCCTCTCTCTTCTCCTCTCTAAAAATAGAATAAAGTCCTAAAAAAATAGTAGTTGATAAAGGCATAAATAAAATTGATTAATCCAACAATGTAACCTTGGAGAATAAAAAGACAAATTTAATGTCCATCTTTATCAGTAGACCAAGGTAACGATTGTCACTATAAAGTGGCACGTCCTGTTCGTTGAAAGAAAGCCTACAGGGGTTGACCACACAGAGTGGAGAGCAACACTCCACCCCCGTGAAGGAAGAGTATCTATATAAATTACTGGAAATCTGCATGAGCAACTTGTCTATTTTCCCTATGTATCAATATTTATTCTATTCTTTTTATGTATATATCAGTAAGGACTCGTGGATATTTATTTTATACTTGAGGTTTTAATCTAATAATGCTTTGTTGACTGTGTTTCTCAGGTTGTACTGACTGCTTCGGCGGTAGGGAGCGCGTTCCTTTGCGGGCCTGACCCTGTGACATGCCCCACATTGTAAAGTTTATTGAGACCCTCCTTACTGCCTGGCCCTGCGAGACGCTTTGGTCTCACCTTCTGTAGTCCCTGCTCCACATCTATTAGATTCAGCCACTCTTTCAAGGAACTTTGGTTCCTGTTCAGTTCCTCTGGAGAATGGGATTGGAAGCCCCGATGCGAGCACTGTTTCTCTTGTAACTGTGTCATTATTGCTAAACCCTTTCAGCTGACAGGGGAAGGAATAGTAGATGTCTACACTAATATGAATATTTATATTTATATGTAAAACAATTTCTATGTGTGACATAAAATTAAATATACCACAATAAATGACCTTCAGTTGACTGGTATTTTGTTATATATGTATATGTATTTTTAATACATTTTGTTTACAAAGCTTTTGGTTTAACGATTATTTAAAAAAAAATCATGGAGTTGAATTGTCTTCTTAATCCACTCACACGGTCTTTGAATTTTAATAAGAATATTAAATTCATTTATAATGGTTGTCGTAACTGTTATTTTGCTTGTCCATCATGCACTTTAAATGTTCTATTTTTACTCTTTTCATTAATATGAAGTATATTTTATAGGCTTTTTAGAGAAATTTTAAAGGCATAAATAATGTCTCTTTCTTCATTTACTTTTACTATAATTACCTTTAAATTTAAAATAGATTATGTAAATAACAGGAATGAAAAGGGTGTTTATTTTATAGCTCATACGTAAGATAAAGGTTATAAGTTTAATTTTACTTTTGTGTCATTTTTTTCCACATCGGCTTTCTTAATCATTTCTGCATTTTGGAGTTTTAGACCCACATTAGCAATCTCATCTTCAATATTAAATATTTTGATTTTAGAAATTATTTTGACAAATATTTTAATGTTGTAACAATAATTTGGGAATCTTTTGAATTGTTCAGTGGACATTAAATTTTTCTTTTTATTCTCCAAGGTTACATTGTTGGGTTAATCAATTTTATTTATGCCTTTATCAACTACTACTTTTTTAGGACTTTATTCTATTTTTAGAGAGGAGAAGAGAGAGGCAGGGGGAGAGGGGGGGAGCAGGAAGCATCAACTTCCATATGTGCCCTGACCAGGTGGGCCCAGGTTTCAAACCAGCAACCTCAGCGTTCCAGGTCGACGCTTTATCCCATTGCGCCACCACAGGTCAGGCTCAACTACCATTGTTCTTGGTTACTTATAGCTTCAGAAAGGATAAGCTTGTACAGTTTCCTTTACATCTATAAAATTTATGATGTCTGAATAATTTTTCATAATTTTATGGCAGTCTATCCTTGTATAATCAACTATTTAAAATCATCTTACTTTAAACCCTGGCTAGTTAGCTTGATTGGTTGGAGCATTGTCCCAAAATGCCAAGGTTTCAGCATTGAGCCCAGGTCCGGGCATATACGGGAAATGATTAATGAATGCACAACTAAGTAGAACAACAAATGAATACTTCTCTCTCTTTCTTTCTGTTCCTCCCTCTGTCTCTCTGAAAATTAACCAATAAATAAAAAAAAAAAAAATTTTAAATCTATTTTACTTTAATTTCTTATCTCTACATGTGCCAGCTGACACACATTTAGTCCATTCATGTAACGCTCAGATTCTTGCTCATCAGCGCACGCTCCCCACACACTCGCACATATGTGCCTCCCAACCTCACTGCCCCTCCTTCTAGAAAGCGGAGGGACCTGGAAGAGTGAGAAAGACCAAGGGAAGCTGGGATCCCAGTTACTTAGCCTTCCAGTAGCCAGGAGCACGTGGGCCCCAGGTGGGAAAGACTTCTTTCTGTTCAAGGGAATAGGTCCTTGTGTTCTGTAAATAATCACTTGACAACATGTTAGTTTGAAGACATCATCACTTTTTTTTTTTGCCAGAGTTTACACCATCTGTTCTACATTCTAATTACCAATAAAAGAGGGACCTAGTTCACAACTGCATCATAAAAAATTTAGATGAGATCGAAATGCATTTGTTTGTCTTTTATTTAAAGAAATTTCAATGATGCATCTGTTACACATCTCTCAACATTTTGACACAGATCATAAGAACAGTCTCCAATACGTGTATACCAGCAAATAGGCCAGGTTTCCCAAGGGACAGTCCCTTTCAGTCAGACTCTGCTAATAACCATTAGGTTAATAATTGAATAAAAGGGAATTATTATAGACTGAATGGGTATTTTACAACAGCATTGAATATTTTTCTTTTTTAAATTCAGACTACCTAAGAAACTCTATGAGTAAATTTACAAACGACTGTATTTCAAGAAGAATTAATTTATTTCAGCAGGTAGGACACCTGGGAGGTGATGAGCATTAGATGAAGTCAGGAGGGCAAAGGCCCGACGAATGGGATGCGTGTCTTTACCAGAGTCAGGTGAGAGGTTGCTCCCTCTCTCTGATCTCCGACCTCTGAAGATAGAGGAAGAGGTCGGCAGCCTGCAGCTGGAAGACAGCTCCCCAGAACTCTGGCCTCCTGGCACCCTGATGGCAAACTCCAGGCCCCAGAGCTGGGAGACAATAAGTTTCTGCTGTCTTTACGCTCTCCAGGTGATGCTCCTTTGCTCCAGCAGCCGGAACGACTGGGACGGTGACCTTGTGGTTTCAAGGCGACGCGGAGCTGTCTCGAGGCTTCAGGAGGAAAACAGACCCAGCAGATGCGCGATTCCTGGTGCCCTTGGGACCAGAGGACCACGCTGTGTGGAGAACCAGAGATTGCTTCAACTCGTCACTGATGTCATCCAGTAATTTTATTAACTGTGCAGGTTTTTCTCAGTCCATTAGCTTGCAAATGATTTAATCCTCTTTTAATCCCGGATTAAGTAAGAGCCGATCAATTCAGAAACAGAATATTCAAGCCTTTGACACAATTGATTCCTACAAAAATTAGTTATAGATTATCACGGGTTTTAGGAGGAAATGTGAAAAGATTTTTATATTAATTTACTGCTCTTCATTACCATAGGGTTTGTATGAGAATCATAATATTAGTGGGAACCAACATGTGATTGTGTCCCTGGTAACATAAAGTGGGGTTCAGAAGGTAGTGCTTTTTACATATTACTCATTTTAATATCTTGCATACAATGTTCTCACTTTTATTTTTTAGATTTATTTTTCTTTTAACTTATTTTGAAGTACTTCAATGTAGATATATAATATAAAAGAGATGTAAGAATATACAGAAAGCCCTGTAACCACCATTCTGTTTTATGCCGTACTTGCTTCAAATATTTTTTAAGCACAAACATAAACATCACAGATAAAAATTGATGGCTCTCTCTTTAATCTCACGACTGTTTATACCTACCCAGAGGTAAAGAGATTGAAATTAAGTACTTATTTTCTTTAAAGGAATGGAAAGATAAGCCAAGAAGTGGAGAAATGTATTTCCCACATGTGTCCATGGTATATAAACTACTACGATACATTTCCGTTAAGATAAAAAAATAAACTGAAAAAAAAAAAAGAGTTAGAGACAGAATGGGAACTTTCCAGAAGAGGGTAGCCAAGTCGTCCTAAACATATGAAAACATGCTCAGCTCTATTAGTAAGAATGAAAATGGAAGCTGAAACCATAGTGAGATACCTTTCTCACGCTCACCAGAATGGATAAAATGAGAAGGTCTGTTGGCTGTCACATGTTGGTGAGTGTGCAGAGCACTGGGAGTTCACATCAGCTACCAGCATAGGAGGAAGCTGGGCGCTTTTTACTAGAGTTGAAGCTGCACCCGTTCTAACAGCCAGCTTGCACCCCCAGATATATCGTGCACAGCAGTTCATGCACACATACACCAAGCAATGCCTAGACAAAGTGTCCAATAGCGGCTGTCTGTATAATCAGCCTAAATCAAACTGGTCTTCAAGGAATAATATGAGGTTGGAATAATATTCAGCAACGAAAATGAACAAATACTGCTACGTGCAACAGCATCGTCAAACCGCACAGAACCAACGTGGAACACAAGAGGCCAAAGGGATGGAAATGCTACGTGGTTTACTAACCAGGCCTAGACACATCCTTGGTGTCTGAGGAACCAACTGGCTTTTATGAAGAAAAGTCAGGAAACTCTTCCGGAAATGTCAGGTAACAGTTACCTTCGGAGGGGAAGGGAGGGCCCAGCGGTTTAGATAGGCCGGGGTGACATGAGGAGTATGCTCTGGAGGGTGCCATCTGCTGTCCTTTCTGGAGTTGGGTAATGGTTACATCCGTTTTTGTGATGAAGCACTGAATAAAACAAAACAAATAAATACAAAAATCTTAAGCCTTACTTCTTACCAAAATGCCCCTGTGGCACCCGGTGGCTGGGAAGGGAACGGGCGTTTCAGGTACAAGTGTTCATCCTCTCGTGCAACTTTGTTTCTGGTTCTGTTCTCTGCACAGACAGACATATATGATGGAAGTGATGGTCTAAATGTTTCTCCCGTTACAGCTTGCTAACGTCCGCCTGAGCCGCAGCCCTGGGCAGTCTTTCACTTTTACTAAAGTCAGTCACTAAGAGAGGAAACTGTAAATGACCAGCAGGAAGCAAAGTGCCCTTAGTCAAAAATGAAAATGCGTTAACGTCATCTGACGAATAGAATTACTTCTGGCGCGCTGCCACTAGATAGGAGAGGGCTGCAACTCCTCCTGGGAACGTGAATCAAAGAATATGGATACATTATGTACTTTGATGCTTCTGCATTGGACACAGCTTAACTGTCCCTAAATAATTCCATTTCAAAAGATTAGGGAGTTCCTTGGTTATTGGAAAATAACGTTGAAAAATGTAGGAGCTACAGGAAAGCAGTACATACCCTTTTGAATCCTGTGTGTTAAACAAATTTTAAAATAATAAAAACTAATATTATTCAGAAAACTATGCTTTGGTTCATTGGCATCTTTTCTTAAGGCAAAATATTGACCTTAAATCCTGTGTTTCTTGACCGTTCTCGCTTGCCTGTCTGCCTTCGAGCCTAATGATTTCTCCATTTGGGAAGACGTGTCCCTCCTTCTCTCACTTTCCTTTCTTCCCTATTCCTGGGGTGACCTAACTTCAGCACCGTCTCCTCCCGGATTCCTCCCCCCGCCCTTTTTTTTCAGTCTGAGTGGATCAACTCATTCTTTGCATAGAGTAGGGTTACATTCAGCCAACTCTTGTTTCATCCATGTGTGTTTCTCGGGCCCTAGATTGTAAAATTCTTCAAGGACAGAAACAGGTTTTATCAACCCATGTATGTCTACGGGACGCCAACTGGTACCTTAAAAGCTTGGCGAATATTTGTTGAATTGAACTCTTAATTTGACAGAGAAGACGGATGACACATTTCATGTTTCCTCCGCTCAAGAAAAAAGTCATTTCCAGCTCACAAGGGGAATGCCTTCCTGCTTCGTGCCAAAGTGAGCCACTCCGGTTTTTCAGTGGTCCGTGCTGAGAGCTCTCTTATTCGGACAACATCAAGTCCAAGCCAGTGCTTTAAGGAGCTGCATTAACAAAAATACATGATTTAGTCCATATTTATTGTTTCTCAAAATGGCTTCGTCATTTTAACAGTTATTTATTAAACACTACGTGCCAGGCAGACCGATAAGCACTTTTCACTAATCTATCTTTTTTGCAGTCATCTCGCAGACCGGAGGATGTGCTGAATTGTCTCCATGTTATAAATGGGGAAATGGAAGCTTCAAGCCCCTAATAACGGGCACCAAGTCATTGGCTAGAAAGGTCAGGAGAAGGCGGTCGGTAAGGTCATGATCTAGATAGAGCAGGGGTCGGGAACCCATGGCTCACGAGCCAGATGTGACTCTTTTGATGGCTGCATCTGGCTCGCAGACAAATCTTTAATAAAAAATAATAACATTATAAAACATTCTCATGTATTACAATCCATTCATTTCCTACCGCTCATGTTCATGGTTGCGGGTGGCTGGAGCCAATCACCGCTGTACTCCGGGACAACACCAAATTTTTATTGGATAATGCGTCACATACACGGGTCGTTGTATGGCTCTCATGGAATTACATTTTAAAATATGTGGCATTCATGGCTCTCTCAGCCAAAAAGGTTCCCGACCCCAGACCTAGTGTCTAACATCCTGAGACAAAAGCCCATTCCTCTGCTAACCCCTGGGTGATGTCATTCAGCGCCAATGCTTTCAAATGTTCACGATGAGCTCTTTTTGCCAACTGCATATTGTAAAAACCTCCAAAATGTCTTTTGCCCGGACACGCCTGGATTTCTGAATTATTTTTAACCTTGATAATGTCACCGGTATCAAGAGATTTTATTGAAGGACGAATCTGTGTATCTGCCACAGATGGAGGTAAAGCAAAAAGTGCTAAAAAGAAAGCTAGACCTGGATAGTTCCAGAAATGCACAATCGTATTGCAATGTGAAGTACGTATGTATAATAGCGTAAGGCAGGGAGCTCCAAGTGAACAGCACCCTCAGTTTGCCCGATGATAAACTTTGGAACAAATGACTTGAAAGGTAATGCTGATGCGGTGGTATTTCAGGTTATGTTTAGAGGATTTATGAATTAATATTTGAAGAGAAGTGCCTTCAAAGAATGTTTGCGTTAAGGAAATACAGTGTGTCTATAAAGTCATGGTGCACTTTTGACCGGTCACAAGAAAGCAACAAAAGATGATAGAAATGTGAAATCTGCACCCAATAAAAGGAAAACCCTCCCAGTTTCTGTAGGATGAGTGGCAGCATGTGTGCATGCGCGATGACATAACACCGTGTATACAGTGGAGCAGCACACGGCCATGCCAGTCGAGAGGTGGACAGTACAGAGGGAAGTTCAGTGTGTTCTGTGGCTCGCTAAATTCAAATCCATGACCAAAGTGCAACGTGAATATCAGCGCGTTTATAATGAAGCGCCACTACATAGGAATAACATTACTCGGTGGGATAAGCAGTTGAAGGAAACCGGCAGTTTGGTGGAGAAACCCCGTTCTGGTAGGCCATCAGTCAGTGACAAGTTTGTAGAGGCTATACGGGATAGCTACCTAAGGGGCCCTAAAAAATCTGTGCGTGAGCCCACATCGAACTGCACTGAATAGGTATGAAACGGGGAGAGTTTTCCTTTTATTTGGTGCAGATTTCACATTTCTTTCGTCTTTTGTTGCTTTCCTGTGACTGGTCAAAAGTGCACCATGACTTTACGGACACACTGTATATGAAGTTACTATCTTATAGTAGGGTCCTCCTGTCTAAAGCAACTTTGGTGATGGCAAAAAAAAAAAAAAATCTGATGTTTACTGAGTAGTGGAGGCATTTTCTTAAAACATCAATTTACAAAAGAGCTGGCAGACTCTTGGCTGTCAAATGTCTCCCTCCCTCCAGCTTCTTGAGACAGGTGGGCGGGAGCGCGCCCATCACGGGCACGCCGCGGGGGCTCAGATCTCTTCATTCCCATTCCGTGACATTTACTGAAGCAGGAGTCTGAGTCACTTAATAACCAGGCTTCTTGGGCTTACCTTCAGTTGCTCCTCCGGAAAGTGATTGCGTTTTCAAACTAGCTTCTCTTTGAGAGGCTGGGTGTATACTCAGTGCTCCATAGACAGTCGGGACTCAGAAAGTGGTCCCTGAGGTAAAGGGTGGGATCTGGCGAGCATCACACTGATGTAACTGGGATAGATGGAGATGCAGCGAAGAACCGGAGAAATCGACCCCCCGCTGCCGGCCCCCAAAACCGGACTACAGCACGTGGCCGCGGCTGTGTGGGAAATTCCGTGGGAGTCTCGGCACTTCGCCGGGTGCATTCCGAGGTCAGACAGCTCAGTGTCTGAGTGGCCCTAAGCACCCCCGTTTCTACTACGGCTCCACAGTCCAGGATTAGGCTCTACAAGCAAACTTCAAGGCACAGTATGATATTGATACATTCGTCCTGCAGCATCTTGGTTTTTTTGTTTGTTTATTTACAGAGACAGAGAGAGAATCAGAGGGATAGATAGGGACAGACAGACAGGAACGGAGAGAGATGAGAAGCATCAATCATCAGTTTTTTGTTGTGACACCTTAGTTGTTCATTGATTGCTTTCTCTTATGTGCCTTGACCACGGGGCTACAGCAGACCGAGTAACCCCTTGCTCGAGCCAGCGACCTTGGGTCCAAGCTGGTGAGCTTTTGTTCAAACCAGGTGAGCCTGCGCTCAAGCTGGATACCTGAGGGTCTTGAACCTGGGTCCTCTGCGTCCCAGTCCAACACTCTATCCATTGCGCCACTGCTTGGTCAGGCTGCAGCATCTTGGTTTAATTAGAGCAATTTACAAGGCAGTTCCCACCCATAGGATCTAGGTGGATTCAGCACCCTCAGCGTTCACATAAAACAGTTCTAGTTCTCATCTGCCTAAACCAGAATGAACAGTCATTGCTTAAATTAGATAGCGCTACCTGAGTACTTGTGGCTGTAATCGTGGAATTTCCTGCGTGGTTCCCAGTGGCTCTTCTAGCTACATAGTTGCATTCTATTCAAAAGCAAAAATAGACTCTCACAAGTCTGCAAAGAGTCAGCGGACAGCCTGCCGGTCTCTGGCCGCATCTTCCCTCATTTATCAACATCTCCACGAGGCAGGAAGCCCAGTCCTTTTCCTCAGGGTGTCTGGCATTTCACACTCTAATGCCACACCAGCTTCTGACTTGTGCCTCTCGTAGGATGTCCTTCACTGTACACTAGACAGCTTTTTTTTTTTTTTTTTTTTACAACTCAAGAAGTATTTTAAGACTAAAATGACATCACTCAGGCAGCCAGCCCTGAGATGCAGAGAAGCTACAGAACAAGATTTTAGAAGGTCACCAACCAAGGCAGACAAAATAAACCCCGAGTGCTAACCAACACAGGGACGTTTCTCTGCTGATCTGACTGATAAGAACTCTGGTTTGGGGGTGGGGGAGGCGTGTGATAGGCTCCGGTTACAGGCATGCCTGCTGCACTGCAGGGACGAGAGACAGGACCGCCTACACCAGGGGTCCTCAAACTACGGCCCATGGGCCGCATGCGGCCCCCTGAGGCCATTTATCCGGCCCCCGCCGCACTTCTGGAAGGGGCACCTCTTTCATTGGTGGTCAGTGAGAGGAGCATAGTTCCCATTGAAATACTGGTCAGTTTGTTGATTTAAATTTACTTGTTCTTTATTTTAAATATTGTATTTGTTCCCGTTTTTGTTTTTTTTTGTTTGTTTGTTTGTTTTTTTACTTTAAAATAAGATATGTGCAGTGTGCATAGGGATTTGTTCATAGTTTTTTTTTATAGTCCGGCCCTCCAACGGTCTGAGGGACAGTGAACTGGCCCCCTGTGTAAAAAGTTTGGGGACCCCTGGCTTACACAAAGACAGGGAGAGAAGAAAGACCCCGTGCCACAGGTCCCCACCCTGTGCCCTTGTCCTCGGAGTCTTGACTCGGGAACTCCAGAGCCCAAGGGCAGAGAGCCCTCTGGTTCTCCCTCGTGGGTGCGTCGAGCACGGGGGTCGAATACAGGACTCTGTTCTGTCCCTCTCCCTCTCTCGACCCTGCAGTCGTTTCTGTGCAGACAGAGGTCTCCAAGTCCTGCTGTGAACAAATTAAAAACGTCAGGAAAACTGAGAGGAGGAGCCGACGCCTGGCGATGCCCTGCAGGGTAGGAGCCGTGATTCCCGTTGGAAAAGCGGAGTTTTCAGGGCTGGATCTAGAAAGAACTGGAGGAGACGTAACGAATATCTCTAAGTTCAGGGCGGTGTAAAGTCCCATCCAGAAAGAGCCGCAGATAAGGCCATGCTGACAGCAGAATGTTTTTGAGGTTTGCTTTCTTTTTTTTTTTTTTTTAATAATGGTATATATTTAAATTACAGAAGGAATTCATGTTTATTGTAGAAAAGCTATAAAATTCATAAATTACAGATAAAGTTTATAGAATCGTCTTGACTCTTTTACTCACAGAAAACCTTTGAAAGAATATTGAAGTTTTGGAATTAAATTTAAGCATCTTTGATATTGATTTCTAGTTTGTATTGGTCCTGAAATATGTCCTACACTATCCCTATATTATACATTTGAAATATTGCATCTGATTCAGAAAAATTTATCATCTCAGCTTATGGGAAGCATAGGGTATTTTTTTGATGCCTACTTGATCTCATAAAGATGACAAATCATAAGCTAAATTCTCCTACTAATATTATAATTCTATTAATTTTCTCCCATGTTTTGATCTAAGGCTTGTGTATTGTGACAGAGACAGAGAGAGGGACAGATAAGGACAGACAGACAGGAAGGGAGAGAGATGAGAAGCATCAATTCTTTGTTGCGGCACCTTAGTTGTTCATTGATTGCTTTCTCATATGTGCCTTGACAGAAGGATTACAGCAGACCGAGTGACCCCTTGCTCAAGCCAGCGACCTTGGGCTCAAGCTGGTGAGCCTTGCTCAAACCAGATGAGCCCACACTTAAGCCGGCGACCTCAGGGTTTTGAACCTGGGTCCTCTGCGTCCCAGTTCAACGCTCTGTCCACTGCGCCACCGCCTGGTCAGGCAGTAATAATTTATTATAAATGGAACACTCTTATCAATATAAGTTATAATGCTTCTTATTTAATGCCTTTATCATTCATTGTATTTTATCTGATATTTCTGTCAAACCTATGGCTTTTAAAAAAAAATCTTTCCATACTTTTACGAATGCCCATCACAGCTCCATCCTGACCCTCGGGTCTTTGTTCCTGCACAAGCTCCCTGGTGATTTTTATCTAGTCTCATTACTTAAATGTCAGCTTCTTGATGACAACTCCCTGATTTATACATCCAGTCTGTCCTCTGAATTCCAGATTAACATCTTCGGTGCCGATCTGACATCTCCGTTTTGATGTATCGCAGACATCTCAGACACAAGTATTCCCA
This sequence comes from Saccopteryx leptura, assembly GCF_036850995.1. NCBI lineage: Eukaryota > Metazoa > Chordata > Mammalia > Chiroptera > Emballonuridae > Saccopteryx > Saccopteryx leptura. The sequence goes on along the minus strand of NC_089514.1, from coordinate 6,153,377 downwards.
ACCGAATGGAAGCTCTGGTTCTGTTTTCCTATCCAAGCCCTCCCCCTACCTGACTACTCCCCTTCCAATCTGTCTCCCGTAGGCGAGTAAATAGCCCCAGTACTCACCCAGATTAGAAAGAGAGAGAGAGAGAGAGAGAGAGAGAGAGAAAAGAAAAGAATCAGACGAGATCGGGCGTGTTCAGGGTGGTATGGCCGTAGACGAAAAGAAAAGAATCAAAAACCTCTCATGCTTCCCTGTTTGGTGTGTCAGGCTGGCAGCAGCTTATGGTGAGGGACTTCATGTCTTAGGGCAGGTCTTCCCAAACCTCAGCGGACAGTGAACAACAGCCCTGCCTTGTCCCCCACTTCCCGCTTGCAGGAGCCTCGAGGTCCGCCAGGGGGAGCCCCGAGGACCCGCCCAGGTCTGCCCTGCACAGGTGCACAGCTGTGTGGGCGCACGGAGCTTTATCGGTTTCCGGGATTAACAGAGAGGGTGTTGCGGAGGGTATATATAATACAAACATCTCATTCCTCACCATGCCCTTGTAAGTTTTTCGGTCAGCCTCTTGTTAGTTTCAGTTGTAATACCAACTCAGGCAGTCATGATGTTAAACATTTGTTCTTCATTTTTTATTATTATTATTATTTTTGAAACTAGTGCTCTGTGGTTAGAGCTGTTCACATCACGTGAGCCCTGAGTCAGACCAACTAGAGCGAAGCCCTGGGAATGGAGCTCTCGGGAGAACTTCAGGCAGGTCACCGACGCCCGTCCTGCAGGGCGGAGCAGGTGTTCGGGAGCTCCAAGCCCACCCTGCTCTCTTGGCGGTGGGCGGGCGGGCTGCTGCGGCCTCACACAGCCGCCATGTGTGCACATCTGCGGCTCCCAGAGATGCCACGGGCTGGGGAGAGGTGATTAGGGTTACAGCAAGGTAAGATGTCACCATGATTAGCACTCATATCGAGATGTGGCCTTTTTTTCCTCCCCCCGAATAAAGTATACCTCAAATTGTTGCAGTTTTTAAAATGAATATTCAGAGTTCTGCAAGTTGATCTTGACAGTTTTTGCCCAATACCATTGATTTTCCAGAGGAGTGGGTCTTCTCCTCCCCTCCTCGGTGGTGGGGGTGGGGGACCACCTTCTGATCCCCTGCCGTTCGGGGCTCGGGTTAGAAGCTACCTTGGGGAGCCTGTCCTGAGCTTAGGGAGGTCTTACTAGGTACGGTGGTTAAAGTGAAGATGCTTGAGTCACTGACAGTCTAGTTCCCTTATCTGGAAAAAGAAAAGAAAGAATAACAGAACTGTCCTGGCCCGTTGGCTCAGCGGTAGAGCGTTGGCCTGGCGTGCGGGGGACCCGGGTTCGATTCCCAGCCAGGGCACATAGGAGAAGCGCCCATTTGCTTCTCCACCCCTCCCCCTCTCCTTCCTCTCTGTCTCTCTCTTCCCCTCCTGCAGCTGAGGCTCCATTGGGGCAGGGATGGCCCGGGCGCTGGGGATGGCTCCTTGGCCTCTGCCCCAGGCGCTAGAGTGGCTCTGGTCGCGGCAGAGCGACGCCCCGGAGGGGCAGAGCATCGCCCCCTGGTGGGCAGAGCGTCGCCCCTGGTGGGCGTGCCGGGTGGATCCCGGTCGGGCGCATGCGGGAGTCTGTCTGACTGTCTCTCCCCGTTTCCAGCTTCAGGAAAAAAAAAAAAAAAAAAAAAAAAAGAATAACAGAACTAACCTCCCAGGAATTTTGAGAGAACCAATCGTGCTGATGCAGGTGAACTTGTCAGTAAGCACCGTCAGCAGCTACCTCTGTCGTCACCACCATTAGTGCTTTTGGACAACGTTGTGGAGATGGGACTCATAGACAAGAGGAGATGGTCTTCCCACGGAGTCGGGGGAAGGGAGTTCAGGGGCACTAACGAGCTGGAACGCCGGGCATGGACGGAGGAGACCAGGGCCGGGAGGAGCAGCTGTGACAGGAATATGGGGAAGGTGCCCCTCGGGGCCTGAACTGCTGCTGCGGCTGCCTCTGCACAGGGACCCACACTTACGATCACGTTGTCTCCGGAGGCAGGTGCAGCCTCGTGTTCCTGTTACGTCCAGTTCAACCGCATTCAAAAAGGGAGCCCAGAAGAAGTTTCTATCAAGGAAGGAAAAATGAGGATGCTGGCTGCACATTTCACAAGGTATGTATTCCTCAGAGGCTGGTCCTCTGGGACGTGCCTGGAGGAAATATTGATACAAAAAGGGAATGTGAGTTTCAGCTACGGTGCATGCTATCACATCACATCCCTGGCGTGATGACGCCTGCATGAGAGTCGACTTCCGGAGGGTCTGAGCACACCTGTGGGGGGCTGTCCAGCTTGACTCCTGCTGACCACGCGCCGTGGCAGAGCACGCTGGCCGCCTCCTTTGCGCGTGGGCTCTTGCTTAACAGCAACTTACATGTTGTGAAAAGAAATCTTGCAACATGTAATCTCTAATAAAGATTTTTTTTTTTTTTAAAAAAAGACTTTTCTAGTAGAGATTTTCATCAACATCACTCTAAATCTCCCTTTTGAGGTAAGTCTTAGCAAGTTCCATATTGTAATACAACTTGATCTCTCTATTTGAGACGATTCCCAAAATTAGTAAAGCCTAATAGAGGCCTGAACATACCCGCAGGTGAGCGCAGCAAGAATAGAATGCTGAAATGCAAATTAAATACTAATTTTAAAGTTTGAGAAGTCTGGCCATAAATAATATAATTTGACATATTACTTTGACATGTACTTCTCAACTTTTAAACTTAGACTTTAAATCCCCTGATAAGATCAATAGGTCAATAACCAACTCACTCTCCACATTAATAAAAAAAGAAAAGAAAAAGACCATGTTTTCATCTCTAGGGTAGCTTGAGGTGATAGATCATTTTCTTTGGTCTTTATGTGCCGTTATACTTACTAGAAACTTCTGGGTTCCAACACCTACCAGAAAATGAGGATCTAGTTCCAAGGACACTGCTTACTCCTCCCCTCCCCCACTTTTTCCTCTGTCACCTCCCCGCTTCCTGTCGTCCTCATTGGTTCCAAGCACATTTGGAATCAGTCCCTCAGTTTATTTTTCTCATATGCTGTGGTCTCTATTAGAAGGCTTCATAGAGACACACCTGAAATTAGGAATTGAGTAGGGAATCTATGATCACATTTTAGCTCTCCCTCACGAAAATTCTATTCTTTAGTATAATTTGACATTGCGAGTGTCTTTATCAACCAAGGGAGAAAGGAAATGTTATAAGAATTAAATGTACATCATGCCCTGCATAGGATAAATTTTGCAGTGTGAACACACAGATGATTCCCTGAAGGGTGAAAGTGACGCTCAGAAAACCCAGAAGAGAGGGAGAGAGATACAGGCTCTGTGTCAGGTTAGCGGAACCCCATACATTGTATGTGCCCTGACGGGGGATCGAACCCACCATCTTGGCATATTGTGACAATGCTCTGACTGACTAAGCTCCGTGGCCAGGGCCTCCAGTACTTTGCTTATCCTGCTAAGGCCCTCATGTCTGCTCTGTGTTCCTCATGGAACCTCCACTTTCCTGGTCCTCTTTCCCCAGCTCCCTCCTCCTCATCCTTTGCCATCTCCCATTCCAGAGGATTTCTTTTTTCCCTGAGACCTGATTTTGCTCTTTCCCTTATGCCCCATACTGCACGTGCCATGACATAATACTCTGTGTCCATTTTCTTCCTTGTTCTACAAGCTTAATGTGACAATGTGTGAGATGGCAACTCCATAATTATTTCTGAATGAATCAATAAATAGATGTATCACCTGAGATACTAATGCAGAAATGCTGTGAGAATGTTAAGTGACCATAACTGGAAAGTGTTGTTTATGATGCGTGCCAACAATAATCATTATATTTTATTTTATTTCATTTAAGTGACATTGCCTACAATTTATAAGACACGGTGTTATGTTGAGGTGAAGAATAAAGATGAAGATGAAATAGCAACTGCCCTCAAGAAACTTAACATAAAAAAATAATTTAATCACATAAAGTAGCTTTCTAAAATAAATGCCTTTTAAAATTATTGTGTGCCTTAAAATAATGAAGGTCTAGAAATAATAAGAGTCAGTGCCATTTATATTGTTTTACTCTCTTTTATGTTCATGAAGTGTTGGGAGTCATAAAACAAAGGACTTTCTAACGAGCATTCTATGGACTCCTCTGATAGTTAAGAGGAATGTTCTGCATGGTTACTAGAATCATTTAACTTCCCAAGTTATATCAGTGGACTAAAATGGACATTATGCAGAACTCCACATGTTTATTTATTCATTATTCCAGTTATCTAACATCTATGCATATAATATGAGTACTGTGTTATGTAAAAAATACATGCTGTGGCCCGGGCATACAATATTAATGGATAGGTCAACCAGAAACAGGAAGATTTCACTGCCATTTTTTTTGTGAGAGTGTCTGAGGGGCTGTCGGGAGTAGAAACTGTGCCTAAAACCTCCTAGGAAACTGGAGATAGGATGTAGGACAGAGGGAAATGAGGACACATCTCATAAAAGTCCTTCCTACCGGCCACCTTGGTGAAGGTCTGAGGCTGCTTGTACCGCAAGCTGTAGTAGCAACCACCAGGGTGCACTCTGTGGAGTGTTGACATGTTAGGAATCAATGCTACAACTCGAGAGAGGTTTCTGGATGTCTCCAAACTTTAATACAGATCTCGGAGAAAGAGTATTCCTCTTCTCCTAAAGATGACTTGTCCGTTGTAATCTTGGTAGAAGCAAAATTCAGTACATATAGCAAAATCTTAATAATCTTTATCTTATAGTGGTCAGGAAATAAAGTATTTGGAGCCTATGAACCAATAGAGTATGCAAACCTCAAGTGTCATCAACCTTAGAATATTTTAGACAAGGACAACTTAACTCTCACAGTTGGAAAAGAAAAAAACTAGTCAATAAATTTTGAACATCCTGCATTCCTAGAAGAAGAGACTGACCCAGCATATTAACAAAAGAGATTCTTTGAAAGCAGAGTACAATTTTTCACCTTCAAATAGCCCTTGTATTTTCTACTCAGGCTGGTGATGAAAATAGTATATATAAAATGAAAAAATAAATTAAAAAGTCCGATGATTGTGGAGGTATTTTATACTACTGAAATAGGTGAATGGGAGCCATTTTTTTTTCTTTTGTATTTTTCTGAAGCTGGAAACGGGGTAGACAGTCAGACAGACTCCCGCACGCGCCCAACCGGGATCCACCCGGCACGCCCACCAGGGGGTGACACTCTGCCCACCAGGGGGCGATGCTCTGCCCCTCCAGGGGGTCGCTCTGTCGCAACCAGAGCCACTCTAGCGCCTGGGCAGAGGCCAAGGAGCCATCCCCAGCGCCCGGGCCATCTTTGCTCCAATGGAGCCTCGCTGCGGGAGGGGAAGAGAGACAGATAGGAAGGAGAGGGGGAGGGGTGGAGAAGCAGATGGGTGCTTCTCCTGTGTGCCCTGGCCGGGAATCGAACCCGGGACTTCTGCACGCCAGGCCGATGCTCTACCACTGAGCCAACCGGCCAGGGCCGGGAGCCATTTTTTTTAAGTGCAAGACACAACTTGTACCTTCTACCTGACATGGTTGTATCTATTCACATTTTTGTGTTTTTTTTTTTAACTTAGGCTTTTGTTCTTATTAAGAAAAACTAGGTGGAGAAACCTATCATAATGAACAATTTGTAGAGATTCTATGCAAAGCAACTCATAAGGGACCTGCGTATTAACATCAACGATAGTATTCTTTCCAATGCTCAAACACATGGTATTTAACTATGTGTAAAAAGGAAAAAATTTTTTAAGTTTTATTGCAAGAACAATACTTACAGTAACGTATGCAAATCTCAAATCTAGATTGTGGATCCTGGCAAGTGCATATGATGCCTCAGTAAGCAGCATTCCTACTGAGATATAGAACCTTGATCCACCTGCAAGTCTCCCCCATGCCCTTAGCCTGTCAGTCTCCCGAGCCCACCCTGCTGTAGGCAGTCACTCTCCTGATGCACTCAGAAATACCTTTAAAAACAATGTCTCGCAGTGGAACAGAAACAATGAATAATTTTTTTTTAAATGCTATCCTATCAAAGACATTCCAAATTATGAGGCAAAAAATGTTCAGAGAGCAGAAACACCTGATGTTGTATTAGAAGAAGAAACAAACATTTTATTTTCAACTTGATTCAATGAAAAATACCTGCTAATTAAATATCAAAACCATATTGGTTTTTTCAAAAGCAATTTGTTTTGTTTTGTTTTTTCTGTTTTGTTTTTTGCATTTTTCTGAAGTTGGAAACGGGGAGGCAGTCAGACAGACTCCCGCATGCGCCCGACCGGAATCCACCTGGCATGCCCACCAGGGGCGATGCTTTGCCCATCTGGGGCATTGCTCTGTTGCATCCAGAGCCACTCTAGCACCTGGGGCAGAGGCCACAGAGCCACCCTCAGCGCCCGGGCCATCTTTGCTCCAATGGAGCCTCGGCTGCGGGAGGGGAAGAGAGAGACAGAGAGGAAGGAGAGGGGGAGGGGTGGAGAAGCAGATGGGCGCTTCTCCTGTGTGCCCTGGCCGGGAATCGAACCCGGGACTCCTGCACACCAGGCCAACGCTCTGCCACTGAGCTAACCGGCCAGGGCCAAAAGCAATTTGAATATAAACGGGCTTAATAAAATTAGTACAAGGACCTTTATCCCAGAACACCTCCCACAGAAAGCTCTTTTCCACGAAGACAAAGGGACAGATTGGGCAGAACCAGACATGTAGGAATATAAAGTGTATTAAGATTTTGAGAACCACAAATAGTGTCTCATTCAATTTTGAATGCCCTGCAGGCCCAAGTCATAGAAAATGGCTGGTCATCAAAAACAGCTGTTGTCTGAAACACTCTTCGGTATGAACTCTTTCTGAGGCCTCCACAGACTAAACAAATAAACAGAGAAAGCAGGAGACCTCACGTTGGAACTCTACAGTGGGATGGATGGGGCCCGACTGATTCTGTGGGCTAGAATTAGAGCGTGTGCACCCTCCAAATCAAGGGTTGCCTATCTCGATGTAAACAAGCTCACGGTGTATCAGAAGGAAACCGGCCTGTAAGAACTAATGAGGACAGACATGCCTCTCTGAACGGAGCAGTCTCTCATCAGCTCCAGCCACGGAGAGCCACCAAAACATGGTCACTAGGAAGAGACCCTCCTGTCATAGAGGAGGGGCCGTCTTACGGAATCGGTGGTCTGTTAGGAACACCGCAGCTACCCTAGGAAGGTGCCGAGGGAAGGAGGAATTGTGAGTTCCGCCCCGTCCTGCCCTTGGATCTCCGGTGGTGTTTAAACAAGACAGTGAGGGGGCTGGTTAGGTGACGCGGTCTGCAGCAGTTGGCTGACCGCCCGCCTGACCCGGAGCAGGGCAGAGGAAGGCGGAGGGTCAAGCCCTGGTCCCGAACAGACCCCGCCTGACCCGGAGCAGGGCAGAGGAAGGCGGGGGGTCAAGCCCTGGTCCCGAACAGACCCGAACTAGCAGAAGGAGTGAGCACCGTCTTTGTAAGAGGGAGAGAAAAATATATATATATATATCAGTCCCCGGGATAGTTATGCATTTCTCCATCTTGTTATGTAACACCGCTCTGCTTCGTTTTTAGATGAAAGAGAAAGGGTAATATTTGGAACCGTGCCACCGTGCCAACACACTGGAGCAGGTGTGTGTGATGCTCAGATAGGAGACGCAGTGTTTTCAATTTACTTACTGAATATTTACATTTTGACTACTGTGTACAAAGCCTGCTCTGGAATGATTGGGTATCCTATCCTTCTCTACACCCAAGGACAGAATAAAAAACATACTTCAAGTGCAAGATGAAGATTTATATCATCAATAGTATTAGGAAGGGCTACGACGTTGTATTGAATATTTTACCTGTCCGAGCTGACTTCAGGTTGGCACAATGTGTAGACAGAGCTGTGAAATCAGTTTTCTTCATACCTACCTGTCATAATTTTTTATTTTATTTTTTTGTAATGGAAGAATGCTGTTCATCCAGAGAGAAAGGCTAGAATTTAGTGATTCCTGCTCACAGGTTCGAAGGAAAAAAAAAAAGAACTGTAATCTCATAATGCCAACTTTTGTGAACAAATGTTGTAGAAATAAATAACGTTAGAATGTGTTCCTGTAAACACGGGCAGATAAATGGCCGGGCGCGTCAGTAATGTATGCTCCCACATGCCAGGGGAGACTGGCTCCGTGGAATTTATTTATGCGTGTCCGTGGGAAAACTGCGTTTGACAATAGAGGCAATTTCCAGAAGAAAAAAAAAATGTTTCCATCTGACGCTCTTGCTTCTGCACCTTACCATATGGAACTGCAGTGCAGATAAAACGGGCTCGTTCTTTGTTTCCCCCTCGTCGTTTAAAAAAGAGCCAAGACAGACAGCCCCGTCCACCCGCACGAGGAGAGGGTCCGCACGCCAAGGCTGAGGAAACGAAGGACCGCAACCCGGATGGCTGAAAGCGACACACGTTTCTACTCTGCCCGTTTGTTCTGAAGGTGAACAGTCCCAAGTCAAGGACCTCCGGGCCGGCCCTGGCCGGTTGGCTCAGCGGTAGAGCGTCGGCCTGGTGTGCAGGGGACCCGGGTTCGATTCCCGGCCAGGGCACATAGGAGAAGCGCCCATTTGCTTCTCCACCCCCCCTCTTTCCTCTCTGTCTCTCTCTTCCCCTCCCGCAGCCAAGGCTCCATTGGAGCAAAGATGGCCTGGGCGCTGGGGATGGCTCCTTGGCCTCTGCTCCAGGCGCTAGAGTGGCTCTCGTCTCGGCAGAGCAACCCCCCCCCAGGGGCAGAGCAACCCCCACCCCGAGGGGCAGAGCATCGCCCCCTGGTGGGCAGAGCGTCGCCCCTGGTGGGCATGCCGGGTGGATCCCTGTTGGGCGCATGCGGGAGTCTGTCTGACTGTCTCTCCCTGTTTCCAGCTTCAGAAAAATACAAAAACAAAAAAACAAAAAAAAACCTCCAGGCCATCCTGTCTCTGCAGCCTGTGGGGGCGCCCTTCCCGGCTGGCCCCCAGCTGCAAGGTGGTGGCCAAGGACTCTTCGGTGCTCTTTGGCTGGTGACTGCGTCGCTCCAGCCTCTGTCCTCCTCATCACACCTCTCCCCGTGTGTCTGCCTTTACACGACCGTCTGCTCATGAGAACGTCAATCACATTGGCTTGGGGGCCCACTCTACTCCATTATGACATCCTCTGAACTAATTACATCGACACGACAAGGCCCGGAGAGTGAAGACTTCAACAGACCCTTCTGAGGTGACAATCCATAACGAAGAATAAGCCATAAAATTTTAGGCACGGACCTAGATACGGGAACCAAAGTGATTCGTAGAAAACTGTCCTATTATCATTTTATTTGTTCTAACGAAAAATAAATAACATTTCTAATATTTACTTAAATACATTTTTTGGTTGCCTTTAATTAAATCAGCCACAGCCAGTTGAAATGTAAACAAATGAAATAAGAAGTATCTTTCAATGTGTTTAGTAATCAGAAGCCACGCTAATTTTCTACTAGGCGTCCCCTTCTGATGACAAGTTGTCTTGGCATTAGGAATTATTTATTGCGAGCTTAAAGAAGCGCAATCAAAGGATAAATTAGGGCAGGATAATACCAGAGGAAGAAGGTTGGTTTTAGAGTGATGCTATGTAGTTCAGCCTACAGATAATAAGACCTAATTGCGACTTAAACGGAGAAGGGGAGCTGGCACGGGCGGGGCACTGCGGCGGTGACACCAGCTGGCTCTCCTCAGAGACTGTGCACCAGCCAGAGATCGTCTTTGAAATCACCCAACTCCTCTCTGGATGGGAAAGCAAATAAGGACCTTCAGTATAGGACAGGTAGCTCAAAGCCCCCCTGAGAGCAGGGCGGTGGGGAGAGGAGGCTTGGAAGCCGGAGGAGAACCCTTGCAGGCCACGGGAAACTGAAGTGTCCCCGGACGGAAAGCATGCCCGGCAGGTCCCAGGGACCGCAACACGGCTGATATGTTTGGAGCACAGTGAGCAGGACAGGCGTGCTGTTGGAATGGCAAGGAGGGAGACACGGCGGGCCCTATCGTATGGGTCCCGATAAAGCACCGTAAGGACTTTGGCTTGTTCTCAGCCCCAGCGAAGCAGCCGTCACAGAGGCAGATGCTGTCACCGCCATGACGGAAGGGACACCTTGCAGGGTGCAGGTGCTTCGTGAGGGCCTCTCCCTGGCACTGCCTCGGACCGCTCACGTCTCTGCCCCCTCGCCAGGGTCCATTCTCCATGTTGGGGTTTTCCTACTTTATTCCCGCCCAAACAAAGTCAGTCTCTGATGGTGGTGTCGTCAGAGTTGAAGTCACGAGCCGTGAAAGGGTGAGAAAGAGTCTCTGGTCTCTACCCTGAAGGCAGGTCTCACAGAGCAGGAACCCCCAGACACGGAAGGCTGCCCCAAGCACGGCGGGTGTTCAGTGGAGACTGGAGGACCCGTGAGGTTGAGAAAGAAGGAAAATGTGAAGTTAGCAGACCTCCTTTGCTAACAGTCATATTCCGCAGGAAATAGCAAACTTTTAAAGGCTGGCTCTCTCACAGTTACAAGTCAAAAATAATTAGAATAAGCACTTTTAATAATTTAGAAAGACGTTGGCCATATGTATTTGTATGCAGACATTGACAGACATTCACCTTTAACAAAAATCTTTATGGATTCAACCTATTGTGTATGGTGTTTTATATAAATATTCACTAAACCTTTTCTGGTACATGTAGTAAAGCGATGTTATGAGCCCTTTAACATATATCTCCCTGTTACATCTACAATGTGATGATGAATTAGTTGCTATTTTTATTCCCGTATTTAGCTAAAGAGGCAGGTGAGCACTTAGAATTCTTTATCCCTGACAGCAACTGTTTCACATTTGTTCCATATTCTTCCTGAGACTGCTAACTGCAGCCTGTGGCTACTGTGTTTTACTTGGTCTTTCCAATCACGCTTGAATTAAAGACCACAGGCTCTGGCTGAGGAGCTCAGAGTGTTTGTCCAACTAAGGTTGTGAATTTGATCCCCAGGCGGGACACAAAGAAGAATCAACCAGTAAATGCAAAAATAATAGAATAGGTAATAATCGTCTCTCTCTTAGTCTCTCTCTCTCTAAGAAAATATTTGTAAAATAATTAAAAAAAAAAAGAAAGCTAGAATTTGACCTTCTGTTTTATATGTGAAATGTCCAGAGTGGAATAATAATAATGGTCGGGAAGGTAAAATGGTCCATTGGGTCCCTTGGGTTGCTTAATTTACGAGGTACCCTATCACTTCAGACAAAATAAAAAGGCAGAACGAGACTTCCCGATTATTTTTGTCACCTCTAACCCAGTGATTCCCGGGGAGGCCGGGGAGGACAGCCACCCAGCTGGTGGACAGCACTTCCAGCCTCCGGAGCGGACGCACGGATTGCAGCATCCTAGCCCATCTCGAATTATATATATATCCGTTCTCTTCTCTGTTCATTTATAAATCTCAGAGAGAGATACAAAGAGACAGTCTCCTTGGTGAGAACATTAAAAAGAAAATCAAGGAAACCAACACAAAGCAGATACCGCGAGCTTCTTATTAAGTTGCTGAAAATCAAAGGAGCTGCTGACAGCTGGGCTGCGAGGAAAAGGTATTGAACTCCCCGCGCCCTCGTGACTCGGAATTCACGTGTTTGGTGCAATTTCAGAGGAATTAAAAGAGAGGAATGCAAAATGTGAAAGTGCTCGTTTCTGCTTCTCAAAATAACGACGGCTCCCAAGAATGAGGAGATACTTTATCACTTCATAGTCATTTTGAAATATCCCCTAATTTTTGTGAGCAGTATATTTAGAGAAAATGGTTAGTAAAAAAAAATAATAAAATCCTCATCCTCAGTGTTTAACCCTTTGAGTTGTGAGTGTTTTCATGCTCGTTGACCCCCCCAGGAGTGAGTTTCCTTTTTTCAAAAAATGACATTAGTTCCAGCTCCAGTATTATTAACTTAAAATCATGTTGGTTTGATAACCAATTTATGGAAACAAGAAGAACATACATTTGCCTTCTTTTTTTTAAATTTTTTTTATTTATTTTATTTTTTTTAATTTTATTTATTCATTTTTAGAGAGGAGAGAGAGAGAGGGAGAGAGAGAAACAGAGAGAGAGAAGGGGGAAGAGCTGGAAGCATCAACTCCCATATGTGCCTTGACCAGGCAAGCCCAGGGTTTCGAACCGGCGACCTCAGCATTTCCAGGTCGACGCTTTATCCATGCTACTACAGGTCAGGCCATTTGCCTTTTTTTTAAATGTTGCCTTACACCTGGACAGTCGTATTCTGGATGGTCAGGAGTCACGGGACGTACAGGAATGATGGTACTGCTCAAAGGGTTGAAAGGAATTCTGTGTTTCGTAAGCAACTCCATTGTGTTCACAGGTGACGGTGGAGGACTCTTTGCCGACAGCACCAATATTTAACAGGAGGCATTTATCTTCAGGGGAAAAAAGAGAAAAGAATTTTCTGATGAATGCTCGGAAACATTAGAATTTCAGAGAATCGGGTCTTTAATCGGTTTGTAAATAAATCTAAACCAGCCTACGTATACGTTACATAGAAATAAGGTGGTTTCTAAGCAAGGTGCACACCTGGCCTGCATCAGTCGCGGTCACCGAAAGTTAAACATTAAGTGCGTCGTTAGCTTTGGGTGATCAATGCGTTTGAAAACCTGGTGGTATTTTTGAAACGGGATTTAAACTGCCAGGGAAGGAGCTTCCAGTGCCCAGAAAAACGCACAACAGCCTCTCTCTCCCGCTGTTTACAGCTAAGACTTAACAAAAGCCCATCGCAAGATCTCAAGGACTCAGGGTGGGTGGATTGGGAACGGAGAATGACCTGGGGCCAAATGGAGTTTCCTGTTTTGTTTTTATTCTTTTTCTCTCTCATCTCTATGCTGGAGCTGAGGGTGTCCCCATGACACAGGAGCACGGGACAGTGTGGGATGAAACATTCTATGGCACCTCCTGTCTTTCTGGCTCTGGAACGAGGAGCCTCTGCCAGCTGTCCCCAGGGGTCGGGGGCAGGACCTCCCGTGATTCTCCTGTCCTCCTCCTCTGGCCCAGACTCAGGGGACCGCCCCCCCAACCCGTCACCGCTGCAGGGTGGCAGTGGAGGCTGACCCAGCATCCTGAGAGAAAACCCCTTCTTCCTGGCCAGAGGAGCCGAGAAGAAGGGACCATGGTGTCCAAAGAGCGACAGGACTGGGACTTCATTTATTTTTCTCTCTTTTTCTTCTGTCACTGTTTTACCTGCCGAAGACCCGGTTGTGCAGAAATGAGCAACAGAGCAGCAGGTGGCGGGATCTCTGAGAGCAGCTCTGGGTTTCCATCCCGGGGACAGGGAAGAGGGGCCCCTGGAGGCTGCTGAGTGTGCGAGAGGTGCCGTCGAGGGGGCAGTCAGAGGAGACAGATGTATCCTCGACCCTGGATGGGCGACACATTCCAGATTCAGCCCTGAAGCTGACATGCGTGGAACAGACCCAGAGCTTCCCAGCAGGGTCCGCGAGCAGAGCTGTAGTGAACACGGCAGTGGTCCTCTCCTACCCGTCCCCACGAGGCGCGTGCCTGGCAGTCTTCATCGCTGCACCGATCCTGGGAGCTCAGCTCAGAGGAGGGGGGAACCGGCATCTGCACTCTGCGCCCGGCTGGATTGATTCTTTAATCCCAATAAAACCAAGCGGGTTTTCTCCGGAGGACCCGAACAGGGCCGGGAGCTTCACAGGACAATGCACAGAATGGCGGTCATGCAATCGAACAGTACTCATCACACAGAAGACCAGGAGACTATGAGCCATTCTCAAGGGGAAAAAGCTAATCAACAAATAAACACCACAAGAGGCTCGAAATGTTAGGATTAGCAGAGAGGTCACAGGAGCCTTTCCAACTGTGCACCTGGACGTAATGTTAGAGTCCCACGGAATTAATGAGTATCTCTCAACACAGATACAGAAGAGTATCTGAATTTTTAAGAGAGCGCTAGCTGGGCCACACACGGGCAGAATGGAGACAGGACAGAAAAGGTACAAAGGACTTGGAGACAGAGAACAGAAAGTATTCATTTGTAGAAGAGAGAAGGAAACAATGAAACAGATTAAAACCCAGGGATCCGTGAGGTGATAATGAATTTGAAACGTTTTGTCCATTACATTTAATTTAAAAATATTTTTCCTCTCCTTTTAGAATGCATGCCAATGGCAGAAAAGTTAAGACTTTTTGATATTGTATTTTGATTGTTATTTTATAACTAGTTTCATAAATCCACAAAGATTTTTGTAAATATAAAATTCCATTTTAAGAACATTAGCATGTCTCCATAACTCAAAAAAAGAAAGAAAGAAAGAAAGAAAGAAAGAAAGAAAGAAAGAAAGAAAGATGAAAAAGAAACTGAAGCGCCTCATTTTTATGAATGGAATTTGAAATCCTGTTAGGTCATAAGCATTAATCTTAGAAACGGCTCAAACATGCAGAAAAAATAAAACCTAGGAATTCTGGATAAAATAAAACAAAGTTCCACTTAAATACATTGTTAATCTTGTATTAAATTAGGGAACCTTCCAGGGATTGGAAAAAGGAAAAAGTTGCTTAAAATCAAGAAGCTTTGTCAACCTTGCTGAATACATTGGCCAGCCTTGATCATGACGGAGCTTCAAAATTGACAATTAATTATTAACTGCTAATTACTAACCAGGGACAACAGTCAAGTCTCTGGGCTGCATGATCTGGAGAGTTGCATCGAAAACAACTGCTCAAAATTTCTGCCCTTCAATAAAGAAAGACTAGATTAGAAAGAAAGAAAAAATCATAACCAAGGAAAAAAAGAACAAGTTTGTTTATGTTTGCTGTCTCAAACTGAGATCTGGCTGGGGGAAAAAATGTAGGGCCTCTAAAAACATCACAGCCACAGGCCTGGGCTCACACTCAGGTAAGTGTCTACACGTATGCTACGTGGGTTATCCTGGAAACCCCAAGCTGGTGGGGGACAGAGCACCTGGAAGCTCTTACAGTACATTTCCTGAGCTCCCCAGGTGGAACACCACTGGGTGTGTGATCGTTTACTTACCTGGACGACGGGCACTCAGGTGATGGTTACATTCTCCTCTGTATCTTTATGTATAGCTACAACAGAACGGAACAATAAAATAATAGAAAAAGAAAAGCAGAGACTCTAGTACTAGGAGTTCTCTGGCTTGTATAGCGCCTCCTTTTTTTCTGGGAACGGTATTATCTGGCTTTCTTCGTAGAGTGAAAGGGTAAAATCATGAGAGTCATCATAAGATTGATTTGGCAACAGCAATTTTTTTTTTTTCTTCAACCCCGACTGGCTGAACCTTGTCTCCTGTGTCAATCCCAGGATGCATTGCTGCCCTTTTGAAGAAGTCCTGGTATTTATTTTCTGTAGACGTTAATTTTATTCCACTATTCTTTCCCTAGGTAATTAGAGTATTTTTCAAGTTCAACCCATTATTCACTTGGGGGCTTAGAAATCCTTTTGTAGTTTGAACTGCCTTTGTAGATTTGAACCTGCTTTCCGCGTGTTTCTTCCCCCCCTCCGTCACAAGCCCCGGGATGTGTTGTTGAAAGAATGTAAATCTCTGTCTCTCAAACTGCAGGTTCCGATATTGTCTGTGCAGCCATAAGCAGTGTTTCTGATAGGCAGCAGCACACTTTGTTGTTCAATGAATATACACAGCTGGACAGATGTGGGTGCCTGTGTGCAGATACAGCCATCTTGTATTGGAGATATTAATATATACTATATCCCATCATGACTTGGGGTTAGTTGAGTCATGCTGAGCATTTGGAGGCTGAGTCTGAGGTCTCAAAAATAAATCTTTCTTTTTTTTTTTTTTTTGTATTTTTCTGAAGTTGGAAATGGGGAGGCAGTCAGACAGACTCCCGCATGCGCCCAACCGGGATCCACCCGGCATGCCCACCAGGGGGCGATGCTCTGTCCATCTGGGGCATCGCTCTGTCGTGACCAGAGCCACTCTAGCACCTGAGGCAGAGGCCAAGGAGCCATCCCCAGCGCCCGGGCCATCTTTTGCTCCAATGGAGCCTCGGCTGCAGGAGGGGAAGAGAGAGACAGAGAGGAAGGAGAGGGGGAGGGGTGGAGAAGCAGATGGGCGCTTCTCCTGTGTGCCCTGGCCGGCAATTGAACCCAGGTCTCCTGCACGCCAGGCCGACACTCTACCACTGAGCCAACCGGCCAGGGCCTAAATCTTTCTTTCTAACCTTCCTGCCTCAGCTCATTATCCCTTGGATATTTTTACCTAAATATCACGATGGTTGATGAATATTGTTATATGCGTGTGCGTGTGCGTGCGTGTGTGTGCGTGTGCGTGTGTGTGTATCCTTGTTGTTCTGGTTTTTTCCTTTTTCTGATGTGAATTTGACTCTTTCCTTCGGTAAACCCACCATGACGCCAGCTGGTCAAGCCTGCGTCCAGGTCCCTGGCTGCGAATACAGGCATGTGACCTCTGATGGGTGAGTCAAAGGACCTCAGTGTCCTCCCTGATCATTTCAATCAGTGTCATTGTTGTGACTGAACAGTCACATATCAGCATCGACAAGCTCTCTAACCCAGAGTGTTTCAGTTTGTGTGATACAGACCCAGGCTCACTGACGGCCATCTGGCCTGCACTGACAGGAGGCGCTGTTGTCTGAGAAATGAAGAGAGAGAGAGGGAGAGAGGGGGACCGCGAGCGAGGACACCCTGGTGACGACACTTAAGTACCTGGACCCAGTAAGCAAGTAGCGATCGGTAAGCCTGGGAAATGCCATATGGTCCAGGTCTGTCTGAACAAGCCGTGTCTGAGGACTCCTCCACCATGGGAGTCACTTTTCCCGTAAGCTCAGATTGGGCTTCTGTCACTTGCTATCAAAGGTTCAGAATAATATGGGTAATAATTTTTGTTTTATTTCGGAACAGAATACTCCCAGCATCTCCCTAATTCCTATGGACCCTTCTCGTCTTTGTCCTTCCTAAGAGTCACTGCAGGCCTTGGCCGGTTGACTCAGCGGTAGAGCATCGGCCTGGCGTGCGGGGGACCCGGGTTCGATTCCCAGCCAGGGCACACAGGAGAAGCGCCCATTTGCTTCTCCACCCCCCCTCTCCTTCCTCTCTGTCTCTCTCTTCCCCTCCCGCAGCCAAGGCTCCATTGGAGCAAAGTTGGCCCGGGCGCTGGGGATGGTTCCTTGACCTCTGCCCCAGGCGCTAGAGTGGCTCTGGTCGCGGCAGAGCGACGCCCCCTGGTGGGCAGAGCGTCGCCCCTGGTGGGCATGCTGGGTGGATCCCGGTCGGGCTGATCTCGGTCGGGCGCATGCGGGAGTCTGTCTGACTGTCTCTCCCCGTTTCCAACTTCAGAAAAATACAAAAAAAAAAAAAAAAAAAAAAAAAAAAAAGAGTCACTGCAATGCCATTTTTTCACTTCTTCAACATTTTATTATGAAAATTTTCAAACATACGGAAACTTGGAAGACGTTTCCGGTGGACACTTACATAACCACCGCCTAGATTGTACTGTGTTTGCTTTCCCCCATACCTAGCCACCTATTTCTCTTTCAATCCGTCTGGGTCACTTTTTTTATGCATTCGAGGTACGTTTCTGACATCACTATGCTTCCTTGCAAATTCCTCATCGTGCCTAGCCTTAAGTA
This sequence comes from Saccopteryx leptura, assembly GCF_036850995.1. Taxonomy (NCBI): domain Eukaryota; kingdom Metazoa; phylum Chordata; class Mammalia; order Chiroptera; family Emballonuridae; genus Saccopteryx; species Saccopteryx leptura. The sequence continues at coordinate 6,135,654 of NC_089514.1, read as the reverse complement.
GAAGCCATATCTTCCTTTTAGAGGAACTTGCATGAAATGAAATATCTAATCAATCCTAACCCGTCCTTAAACTCCCTAAGAAGCACATATGTTTATATTTTGTTTTGTTTTTTGCATGCTTAGTCACTGAAGTAGCAATTAGTAAAAGTTTATGGGGCACACATCAAGAAGACAGTTTGCAAATCGGGAGCACTCAGACCAAAACAGGCTCAGAGCTATATTGTGATGAAGAGCTGACATGATGTGGAGTCAGGGACTATTCGTCATGGTCATTGTTTGCACTATTAACATTCTCTTAAAGGGAACTGGTTAGTGGTTACTCCACATCACAAGTTTCGCTTATGGTTTTCAGAAGCAAAGTTACCCAGGTCAGGTTAGCCTTGCTTGTCTTGCAAAAATGAGCCAAAGGAAGCTTTGTTTGTATGACTGAACTGGTTTTATCTGCTCAGGGAACTTTCACATCTGGTCTCCATTTGTGTTTGACTTTAACGAGTGAGATGAGTGATATGCCTGCTGTATTTTTAAGCTTTTAATGGCGCTCTTTCATATAATGATCACACTCGGTTTTATCCCTCGTTGAATAATCCAGGAAAAGTCAAGAATACTAACACTATTACCTAATCATATTTGATTGTGTTAGGTGTTAAGTTGATCAGGACTTCCCATCTTTAGGTAGTAATCGTCTGTAGAAAAGTCTTCCCTGGGTGACTCCTATTATAGTCACAGCAGAAACCCTACCTACGCAGGGGTCAGTCTTTATTTTATGACACTATTTTCTGCTGATATCAATTCACTCCAGAAGTGACCAGGAAAACAATAGGTCTTTGGAGAAGTTAAACATATGGTGTGGAGTCCTTGGCTTAATATTTGGAAAGGAGCCACCAAAAAGTAGTACGCTATATATTACATCACCCTTTGCTTCATTGGCTGAAGGACTAAATTTAAATTATTGAAGTGTTTATTTTCACCCGAGCTTCTCTATTCTCAGTTAAAATTTCTAACAGGTGCCACATATTTATACCAAGAATGTTTTGATAGCAGGATGTGTTGATAAATGCAGAGGTTTCATGAGCCAGGAAATAACCTCTGAGTCAGGATGCTCTGCTCTCATTCTGTAACTCACGTGGCAAGATTCTTAGAGTATGGGATCTGGACACGACTTCCACATGGTATTGTAGAGCTGGGCATGTTCAGTGGGGTCATTGTGCTGCAGACTTAGTCTCCTGGGGGCCACGTGGCCTTCCCAGCCTTTTCTGTGGCCCCGTCCCTCCAACGTGGACCCTCTCTGGACCCATGATACTCGTCTTTGTAGGTAGAGTATGCTGACTTGCTTGTGCTTGTGTCCTTGTGGTGCCTACACAAAGTCCTTAATGTCACTTAACTGTCCTTGATGGGACGGTGTTCAGTACTTAGGGACTAAAGTGAGATTTCACCAACACACTTGCCTAAGAAGCAATCCAGTTATCATGGGAGGGTTCAACTGTGAAATCCAGTCAATAATCAAGATGGTCAGAACAGCTGAAAGTCAGAATCTAAAGGCTGGGTGATTGGCTCCAAGACCGGCGAATTCTGATCACCGTGCGTTAGAATTCGTCTGTTTATTCAGCCCCTTGGTTTCACTTATTCAATCAAGAAACCTTACTAAGCACCTTCTCGGTGTTCAGCACTGTTCGGAGCCCTGAGGGTACAAAGGTAGAACTGATGCAAACCCCCACTCTCATGGAACCCGCGTAGAGAGAGCAGCTGCTGCAAGAGGCCGAAGAGCAGGATGAGCTGCCCGTCTCCGGAGCGTGGTGGGGGGGCCCGCGCGGCGCAGGAGGGGCTGTGAGCGCCCGGGGAGAGGTGGGTGTGAGGGCAGAGATGGCGAGGACACGGTTCTCCCTGCGCCCAGTGTGGGTGGGGCCAGGGACTGCACTCTGTGTCCCCCCGAAGTCGTATGTCAGAGCCCTAGTTCCCAGTGTGGCAGGTTTGGAGGCAACCAGCCCACGAGGCTGGGGCCCGGGTGACTGTGTGAGGTCCTTACAGGGAGAGCCCGGCAGGGGCTTGCCTGTCTCTCTGCTCTGCGTCCGCTGGGGGCACCGCGGGGAGGGGGCCATCCACAAGCCAGGAGGGGCGCTCTCCCCAGAACCACCGTGCTGCCCCCGCCCCCATCTCCCACCTCCAGCCTCCGGAAGTGCGGGAAATCACGTGGGTTGTTCAAGCCCCGCCTGCGGTATTCCGTGACCGCCGCCTGCGCAGAGGGAAGGCGCACAGTATTCTGAGTTAAACTTAACCCGTGGTGAGAAGCCGTTGGGACAAGTGGATCCGGGCTGTGACAGGTGACCTTAATGTTAAGTGACCTTCATGCTCTCCTGAACTTGACCACACTGGAGACAGGATTCTTCCCCATGGAGCGTTTACTTGGCAAACTTGTGATTTCTTTCTCTGCCCCTTTGAATTGTAAACCTTTTTTAAAAAAACTCCTGCCCGGGTTAGCACCCAGAAACACCTGTGTCGGGTGGTTAATCGCAGGTGAGTGTGCGTGGACAGGTGGCCCCTGTAGAAGAACCTAAGGGCCGTGGGACCAGGAGCCTGGGTGCCGAGGGAGAAGGAGCGCTGGCGAGGCCACACCCGCCCGTGCGGGGGACAGGGGTGACTGCAGTCTGACACGGGTGTCACGCGGGCACCCGCCCGTGCCAACGTCATCATCGTCATCGCAGGCTACGTTTGTGTTTATCCAGAGGTTGCTGACGCCCACGTGTTTGGGCAAGGAGCGCGGTGGGCTGTGGCGTGGTTCCGTTTCTCTTCGGAGGGAAGTACCACCCTGGAGTGTCCAGGGGAACTGAAGAGCGAGGGACAGAGGGTCTATGCGGGTGTGATAAGAGCGGGCCACTGCGGTCGTTTAGACAGGACGTAGCCAGCCCGGCCGCAGTAGCGACGAAGAAGGAACATGTTTCAAATATTTGTGAGGCAAAATAGACAACTCTGGGGTAAATCAGATGGAGGAGGTGAGAGAGAAAGAACAAAGATGGCCCTCAGGCTCGGGAATGAAACTGAACAGGGCTGTCCGTCATGTCACGGAGAACTAGATTACACAGCAACCGGGGAGGGGACCAGTGGCGGGCGGGGCGGGCTGAGTGGGGAGACATGTAGAGGAAGACAGAACGCAGCCTCAGGCGGAGGTCGGGGGTCCTGGATGTACAAGGAGAGTCAGAGTCATGTGTGGATAACGCCCAGGCAAAGCAGTCCTGTGCTCTGGTTACCACCTGATGGGCAGAGGACTCCAAGTGGTCAAACAGAACAACCAGAAACAACAGAGAACAGATTAGCTTCGCATCCTTAAAGAGAAAACCCGGGCCCCAAATGGCATGGCTATGCTAAAGCCTATGATCCCGAACCTAGATTTAATACTTGACCTAGTTGCTGTCTCACCGTCCTGAAATGTAGTCTTCATCGAGCAGTCTGGAATTTTCTGATCAAGCGTCAGGAAGGGAACCTGTCCTGCGGACCCTCTTTGTCCCCCATGGGGAGAGAAGGCAATCTGCCTGATAAACACCTTGCCCCCCCCCTAGAAAAAAGGAGGTAGTGGTTTAAAAAATAATCCTTTCCTTTTTTTTGTTACTAGCTCCTCTGCCTCACCCTGTTTCCTGCTCAAACCCCTCATTCTGCGTCACTGCCCCGAACACCCTTCAGGTTACTAGATGGGACGCTGCCTGGTTCAGGAGTCCCTTCAGAGCCCATCAGGGGTCCAGATGCACTCAGCTGCGGTTTTTTTTTGTTTTTTTTTTTTGTATTTTTCTGAAGCTGGAAACAGGGAGAGACAGACAGACTCCCGCATGCGCCCGACCGGGATCCACCTGGCACACCCACCAGGGGGCGATGCTCTGCCCCTCTGGGGCGTCAACTCTGTTGCGACCAGAGCCACTCCAGCGCCTGGGGCAGAGGCCAAGGAGTCATCCCCAGCGCCCAGGCCATCTTTTGCTCCAATGGAGCCTTGGCTGCGGGAGGGGAAGAGAGAGACAGAGAGGAAGGAGAGGGGGAGGGGTGGAGAAGCAAATGGGCGCTTCTCCTGTGTGCCCTGGCCGGGAATCGAACCCGGGACTTCTGCACACCAGGCCGATGCTCTACCACTGAGCCAACCGGCCAGGGCCTCAGCTGCATTTTTTAAACAGTGTCTTTCATTCTTTGCTTCATTCAATAAACAAGTTTATTGAGCAACAACTCAAGGGCCAGGAGGTTTAAGGTACAAATTGGAATCGTGTGATGCTACCCATTTTCTGATACCAGGCTTGCTCAACTTCTTTTTTTTTTTTAATTTATTCATAGTTTGGATTGTATATAGCTTGCCCACAGGAAAAACGGACTAGCCAGAGGGCAGGAGTGTGCTGGAGCCATTCTGCCATTTAGTCAGACTTCCCCTGCAACCCCGTCAGGTTGCATTCTAGTTTCCCACGTCGGCGTCCTCCGCGTAGGACGTGTAAACGTGCTCCAGATGGATGGGCCCATTCCGAGGACGCTGAGAGCCTCCCCAGCTCTCTGAGCCTGAGAGATGGAGATTAGTGTGCACTCGGGGCTCTCCATCACTCCGGAATGTGTGCGGGGAAGCCCTGTTCCCATTGGCCCGACGCACGGAATGTTCACATCCGCATTAAGTGCAATGTCTAGAGTGGAAAGTCACCCCAGCTGAGCAATAAACTGTCGTGTCTATAAATATCCTCCAGGAAGCTCTTTGAGCCATTCCAGCCCTTGAGTTATTTTTAACGTGTTAGGCATAGTTCACTTGTCCCATGAATACCATTTAACATGATTCGAATTAACACTCACCCTTTCAGATCTAATAGCTACTAGCCTTTAACGACCTTGTAGATTGGTTCATTCGTCTTCCACCAATGTCTCCAGCAAGCGCTTGACGGACTGTTACCCTACTTGTAAATGGATGACGTGATGTTTTCGAGTCGGATGGGACTCGACACAAAGTGACCTGTAACCGAGTCAACAATTTGAAAGCCATACGCCCCCCTCACTTTTGCTATTCTGTTGATTTCTAGTTAGTGTTCAAGGATTTAAAAGAGATGGGGGTGGGGGAAGGTAGCTCCTTTCAGCACCCTGAGGGGGGAGGTGGGCTGTGAGTGACTGAGAAGGTATTTTGGAGGGAGCCAGGCCCAGATGAAAGGGTTCAGTGTCACGCACCGTTATTCTAAGGAGTACGCCTCTGCTTGTCCCGCCTCCATGTAGGAATCAGCAGAAAGAAAGGCCCTCAGTAAATAAAGAAGGAACAACAACAACGTTAGTGTGATTGTCATTTTTAGCCACCATACCTTCTGACATCTTTTCCTGGAAAAGTACCTCTTATTGGGTATTTGGGGGCAGATCTAGGTTTATAGGGCCCAAAGCTTATGTCATTGTGGGTGTTTTTTTGTTTGTTTGTTTTTTGTTGTTGTTTTTTTACACAGAGACAGAGAGAGAGTCAGAGAGAGGGATAGATAGGGACAGACAGACAGGAACAGAGAGATGAGAAGCATCAATCATTAGATTTTTGTTGTGCATTGAGACACCTTAGTAGTTCATTGATTGCTTTCTCATATGTGCCTTGACTGCAGGCCTTCAGCAGACCGAGTGACCCCTTGCTCGAGCCAGCGACCTTGGGTCCAAGCTGGTGAGCTTTTGCTCAAACCAGATGAGCCCACGCTCAAGCTGGCGACCTTGGGGTCTCGAACCTGGGTCCTCTGCATCCCAGTCCGACGCTCTATCCACTGCGCCACTGCCTGGTCAGGCTGTGGGTGTTTTTTAAAAAAAATCTCATAATTACACTAAGCAAAAATGGGTGCAGGGTCTCGGGAGAGGCCATGCTAACTAAGGGGCTGGGAAGCTCCAGTTTCTTTTTTTTTTTTTTTTTTTTGTATTTTTCTGAAGCTAGAAACCGGGAGAGACAGTCAGACAGACTCCCGCATGCGCCCAACCGGGATCCACCCGGCACGCCCACCAGGGGGTGACGCTCTGCCCACCAGGGGGCGATGCTCTGCCCCTCCGGGGCGTTGCTCTGCCGTGACCAGAGCCACTCTAGCGCCTGGGGCAGAGGCCAAGGAGCCATCCCCAGCGCCCGGGCCATCTTTGCTCCAATGGAGCCTTGGCTGCGGGAGGGGAAGAGAGAGACAGAGAGGAAGGAGAGGGGGAGGGGTGGAGAAGCAGATGGGCTCTTCTCCTGTGTGCCCTGGCCGGGAATCGAACCCAGGACTTCTACACGCCAGGCCGACGCTCTACCACTGAGACAACCGGCCAGGGCTGGGAAGCTCCAGTTTTATGACCTTCGCAGTAAATAGAGCTCTGGAGACGCTGACGAGGGTCTGTAATGGGACAATGCTGTGTCGCAGGACTGAATCCTCTCTCCTCTCAGGTGTGAAATGGACGGGCGGGTCAATGATGCCCATCTCTCTGGGGACGAGCGGGCTTCTCCCGGACGCCTTTATTCAGATCTTGAAAATGACATCAGCACAGAGCACATCTGTCACCTAGCGCCCTCCTGGCGCCCAGGAAAATAGGCTTCCACATACATTCTGGGACTTGAGTGACAGATACTCACCCACACGGTTAGGAGAGAAGTCAGAGGGGGGAAATGAGCATTAGAAGTTTCTACCTGAGCTTGCATTCAGACGGATGCAACAGTTCCAGGTGTCAGCTCAACTCAGTGTCACAGACGTTATTCACTTTGAACCCAATAACCCAAACCGCAGAGAACCGAGAAGGCGTCACCGGGGAAGGGACTGGCGCTCGGCCTCAGAAGGTGACGTGAGTCCGCCGAACGGCTTCTCCTCTGGCTGCCTCCGTTCCCTAAATCAGGGTCTCCCCCTGTTTATTCAAAGAATTACTGGGACAGCCCCAAAGTGATCTCAAAAATGCATCGTAATACAGGACCCTACTCTCTCCACATGGCTTCCTCCAGCTCAAGACTGTGAAATACAGGCAGACTGAAATGATCATAGACCACGTAAAGCATTTTAAAAGAGAAAGAGAGAGGCCTGACCTGTGATGGCGCAGTGGATAAAGCGTCGACCTGGAAATGCTGAGGTCGCCGGTTCAAAACCCTGGGCGTGCCTGGTCAAGACACATAGGGGAGTTGATGCTTCCTGCTCCTCCCCCTTCTCTCTCTCTGTCTCTCCTCTCTCTCTCTCTCTCTCTCTCTCTCTCTCTCTCTCTCCCTCTCCTCTCTAAAATGAATAAAAAATAAAAATAAAAGAGAAAGAGAGAGAGAGAGAGAGAGAGAGAGAGAGAGAAGTGTGTGTCATAAGCTGCAGGGCTCGGTACCCAGACCCCTCCAGCTCCCGGCAGAGACGGAAGGTCGGCCACATCTCCCCTCGTCCCTCTTTGCACAGAACTTGCTCCCTGGGAGTTCTCTCTGCAGCACTGACCCTCTGGCCACTTCCCTGCTCCCCTCTCATCCACTGAGTGTAGATTACTGTGGTTTTTAAAATAGATTATTGCACAGGCATTTCTAAAACGATTCTCTTCGTTCTGTTAAGATTTTTTTTAAGAGACAGGCATCGATCACTCTTGGACCGGAAACTCACTCTCTCAAGGACATTATTTTAAGGTCACACATGATACAAATGAGAACCCCTATATTAAAATGGTTCCTTCCAGAAAGGAAGCATTCACGTTGGCAATCTTGTGTGCATTACCCTCCTAAAAACTTTGAGAAAACTATCTGATCAATGTGATACACACATTAAGATGATTAGTCACCCTTCTGCATGACTGTTGATGCATGTGACATGTCAAAACGAGATGCGGCTTACCGGGAAACCATTGAAGTTACAGTTAGGGTTGTAATCGAATGCAACCTTCCCAATCAGGAGGAAGTGACCCGAACTTCACCTCTATGTTCTGCTTCAAGTCACGACAGCAAGTCCTTAACCAGTGTTTATCTCAGCAACATTCTCTTCTCTCTTCTTTCTCTTTCTTTTTTTTCCCCAGTCATCTCTTCAGCTGCTATTTTAATGCTACACGGGGAGGAAGAGCCTAAAATTTACTTGAGTGTGAAAAAAAAACCAAAAAAAAAACCTTCAATAAAAAGTAGAAGAAATTTTTCGTGTCTTCGCTCCAGCTGGAAAAAAGAAATGACTGAGGGGAAAAAGAATGTGTCAACGAAGAGAAAAATAAAACCTGTTTCCAGGGGTATTTTATTAAGATGTGAAACTGCGGGAGGAACTCAAACATGACCTTGAGTCCCAAGCCTGCCTAGCCACCCCGAGGGAGGGACCCTTCCTAGCGTCCCTGAGGTCTCCCTGAAACGGAACCCGGTGGGAAGCGGGTGACAGACCAGCGGGTGGGGGAAGAGGAGAGGCAACACGCAGCTGTCACCAAGCAGACGCCAGGAGGAGCCTGCTCTGCTTCGGTGACCGTCTAAATAGGCACGCAGCTGCAAACGTTACGGCTTTTTCTGGTTTTTCTGCACAGAGTTTTAGAGAAAAAGAAAATAGGTAATGGGGGAAATTAGATAAGTAATGATGCCACTAAACTTTGCTGATTTGTCTGAGCAAATGTAAATTCCTCGCAGAAAAACGTCTAGTTAGCCCAAGTTGCTCACACACCTGGTGGGTAGGAATGAAGGGATGGGAAGACCGTGCCTTCCTAAAGACTCCAGCGTTGTTGGAGGACGTGCCGATTCACCAACCCGGACACTAGAGGTCGCCGGCAGACACCGGTGCAAGAGCGATGGCTCACCAGACCATCAAGATGGAAGGGATTTTGTAGTGCGGGCTTTCCCACCGGCATCCTCAGAGCCTCTCTATGTTTATTAAATTCTCTGCTTTTTCTGGGGTTAAGTCATTTTTTATTCTGAGTCACAAATGCAATAGACTGAAAGCTCATAAATTTAGATTTCAGAGGTTTATATCTATTTTTTTTAAATCTTTTTGAAAGGGGTCATAGAGGATTTCCTTAGAATACCTAGAAAGAAAAATTTAGCAGGCAAATTAGTAGCAAACAAAGGTTGCCGGGGCGCTGTCTCAGGCGGCTTCACAGTGGGGCTTCCCAATCACTGTCAGAGCATTTGAAGCCACCCACTCTTGGGCAATGGCGGTGGAACGTTTTTTGGACATCATTCCTTTATCTTCATGTAAAAAAAATTTCTGCAAGGCACCATTCCAAAGATTTGGTTTATCTGACTTCGGATATTTCCTTTATAATAAGTGCAAATATTCTAGTATTCAGTTAATTTTTTAAATCAAATTGTTTTTACATCAAAGATGCTATTATAAAAATTTTTTTTAATCATCATCAGCATCTGCTTACAATTTCTGGTTCTTGGTTGGCCCTCCCACCCCTCTCCCTCCCAACGTCTCCCTCTGAAGCTGTGGGGTTTCTGTCACTGGTCCTTCTCCTCTGCGCCTCTTTGTGCCAGGTGTCTGCATGTTCACATTGCTGGCTGGGGGCCATTCCCGGGGGCTGGGGGGCCATTCCTGGGGGCTGGGGGGCCATTCCTGGGGGAAGGTGGCCATTTCTGGGGCTGGGGCCATTCCTGGAGGCTGGGGGCCATTCCTGAGGGCTGGGGCCATTCCTGGGGGCTGGGGGGCCATTCCTGGGGGAAGGCGGCCATTTCTGGGGGCTGGGTACATTCCTGGGGGCAGGTGCCATTTTGGGGGGCTGGGGATCATTCCTGGTGGCTGGGGGGCCATTCCTGGGGGAAGGCGGCCATTCCTGGTGGCTGGGGGGCCATTCCTGGGGGAAGGTAGCCATTTCTGGGGGCTGAGGGGCCATTCCTGGGGGCTGGGGGGCCATTCCTGGGGGAAGGCAGCCATTTCTGGGGGCTGGGGCCATTCCTGGGGGCAGGTGCCATTTTGGGGGGCTGGGGATCATTCCTGGGGGCTGGGGGGCCATTCCTGGGGCAGATGGCCATTTCTGGGGGTTGGGGGGCCATTCCTGGGGGCTGGGGCCATTCCTGGGGGCTGGGGGGCCATTCCTGGGGGTTGAGGGGCCATTCCTGGGGGCTGGGGGGCCATTCCTGGGGGCTGGGGGGCCATGTCTTAGTCAGACGCACACCCCGCCTAGGCCACCTGAGCTGTCACGTCAGCCGAAAGCCAGATGCTTTCAGAACTTTCCAGGCTATATTATCGGGGCACTGGGAAAGCTTCACCGCCAAATCCCTGTGGACAAGTTGCTGGAATACGGACGTTTTTGAAAGCAGGGACACTATTTTGACTAACTCTCCCACCAGTCATTGCCCCCGTCACTCGGCTGGTGCGGCTGTCAGCCCTCCAACTGCTGAGAGTTTGACGGGACAGCGGGCTCAGGGGAGTCAGGCGGACATGTGTCATTTTCGTTCAAGTTCAGGCCACCCTGTAACTTCAATATGACGATAAACAAGACGCTATAAGCTGACAAGAAGCATGTAGCATATTTGCAAAGTCATTCCCAAGCAGAACCTTTCAGAGATGTAACAGCACCCGTATCGCTACCGGCTCTCTGAGTGTTCCTTTGTCTGTGAAACGTGGGGAGTGCAGGTGACTTTGAAGAATGGCTCTGAGCCCGGCCACTGAACTGGGGACAGGTGCCGCGCGCAGGGGATGCTGGGTCTGTTCTCTTCTTGGCTCTGACACCAACATGTGCCTGTGAACGCGCACACGCAGAAAACTGCATACACGTGTGTTCACTTGAAGGTGTTCATTTAAAGTAGATCGTGTTTTATTTATATTATTTTACTTAACTGTGTACTAATGAGCGTTACACCATGCTTCCTCCTTTGTGAGGAAGAATGCACATAGCTCTGTTGCTATTTTTGGTCATATGCCCTTTTACTTCTGTTCTAATCTTCTAATTTATAATTACCTTTTTAAAAAGATTTTATATATTGATTTTAGAACTAGGAGAGAGAGAGAGAGAAAGGGGGCGGGAGCAGGAAACATCAACTCTTAGTAGTTGCTTCTCCTTCTTGGCTAGCCCGGGGTTTTGAACCGGTGACCTCAGTGTTCCAGGTCGACACTTTATCCACTGCACCACCACAGGTCAGGCGATATAACTACATGTGGTTTTTTAAAACTGTTCTTCTCTCAGCATGGCATCTGCCATCTATCTACCCATTAACCCCCTCCACAAGTTTTGAAGTTCAGCTCAAAGGCCACCTTCCCAATGAAGTCTTAATTGCCCCGATAAACATAATTTTCTTTCTTCTATACACATTCATAATCCTTTCATCGTGATTTTCCTAAAATTTATACCATCCCTAATGATTTTCCAGTCAGCTTTCTCTGCCTGGCAATCCGTGTATGCATAGTTTTGCCTGGAATATGTCATTGTGAGTCACTGTGGAATGATTAAAACCGTGTCCCCATCGGGAAACAGAGGACATGGGCTGGATAGTGACATTTCGGTGGCAGCATGCACATACACGTGTGCAAAGATGCACGGCTCCGTCCGCTGCCCGGGGATCTGCTTCTGAGGTCTTAGTCTCCAAGGAGGTCCTCATCATCTTCCCCTGTCCTGAAAAAGTGCGTTTGTGTGTACATAACCACACAGCACGATGTGTGTGGATGTGAGGGTGTGGTCGTGTGCGAGCAGAGCTCTTCCTCCCGTAGTTTCAGGACACCTGCACTATGTCCCCGAGGCACTGACACCCTGGGGGGGGGGGACTCGCAAGGGCAGGGACTTTGTCTGGACACTCTGATTGGCTTGGTTCATTTCTGTCTCAATTCATAATTTTTATTTTAGAAATAACACATAATAGGTTCTCGGTAAATAATAGGTTCTCTGTTTCTATCACAACAAGTTTCGACACATAAGCACATGTTTATTTGGTGCATGTGTGCCTCTATTTTTATCACTTAATGTATACATACTGATGTAGCAAATTAAGTAAAACAAAGTTGATTCACGTTAGTCTTATGAGTGAAGCGATAGTGTACCCATGGCTACTGATAAAGTTCATTTACGCCACTGTAATTTTTACGAATTTCAACAAGGAAGAAATGCTACAGAAGCATGTCTGTCGCATCCACCATATTTCCCGGACTTAGCACCCTCCGATTATCCCTTGTTTTTGTCCTTACAAAATTTTTTGAAGGGCAAAAAATTCAAAAACGAAGAAGATATCAAACAAACACTGGTTCAATTTTTCACATCAAAAGATAAAACATTTTTCAAAAATGGGATATACCAATTGCCCTTACGCTGGCAAGAAATCATTAAGAATAATGGCAATTATATTATTTAATAAAGTTTATTGACGGTAAGAAAAATTTGTGTTTTGTTTTATTCCAAAAACGGACAGAACTTTCCGGTAGACCTTATATTTATGAAGGAAGAAGGGATAGAGGGTTGAGCGAAGAAAAAGAAAATGTCCTCTATCCAACAAAGCTGATGCAACATTTAAAAATAGGCTTTGAGGCCTTGGCCGGTTGGGTCAGTGGTAGAGCGTTGGCCTGGCGTGCGGAAGTCCCGGGTTCGATTCCCGGCCAGGGCACACAGGAGAGGCGCCCATCTGCTTCTCCACCCCTCCCCCTCTTCTTCCTCTCTGTCTCTCTCTTCCCCTCCTGCAGCCAAGGCTCCATTGGAACAAAAGATGGCCCGGGCGCTGGGGATGGCTCCTTGGCCTCTGCCCTAGGTGCTAGAGTGGCTCTGGTCGCGACAGAGTGATGCCCCTGATGGGCAGAGCATCGCCCCCTGGTGGGCGTGCTGGGTGGATCCCGGTCGGGCACATGCAGGAGTCTGTCTGACTGCCTCCCCGTTTCCAACTTCAGAAAAATACAAAAAAAATAATAATAATAATTAAAAAAAATAGGCCTTGACGATTAGCGGTGCCTTGTCACTGAATGCTCTTTGTGTTTGAATGTCCCTCAGCCTGTTCGGTGCGTACACACATACAAGTGCATGAACACACGGACACACACACACACACACATACACACAGGCACACACTTCACGGTCACCCACACGCGGTTCACCAGACAGGGGAGGTGTCTGAGGTCTGCCCTGCGCCCGTCCACTCTCCCCTAGTCACATCGGTGTGGCTGTTCCGTCTCCACCACCACAGGGCTGGCACGTGGCGGCCTGGGCAGAGTCAGAGCAGATGCGTAGGCTGGACTTGCATTTTCTGGTGATTAACTCTCCACTGTGCAATTCGAGTTGGTACAGACTTTGTTCACTGGTCAGAGAATTGCAGGCTGTTAAAACTGTCACCTTTGTTTAGCGCTGGTCTCATCTGGTTTTTCCTTTTTGGCAATCCATGCAATGTATATATTTTCCTTATCATTAATGAGAGCACCAACCTAGGGAGACTTACGGACATCACAGCAACCTGGATCTTGTAACTGAGAACGAGATCACACCCATGGTCGGGCCAGGGGCTCAGGCGCAAAAATAAACTCAATGTCTGATGTCATTAAATGGCATATAAAAAATATGTGCTCACAGTAAGAAAATTTAGAAACTTGACATGAGATGTAAGTAAATGGAACATTATTGGATATCTACAAATGGCTACTTCTCTCCTGACATAATGATGCTTCTCCTGTAAGTATAAATAATAGTTTCAGCTAAGATACTTATCTAAACGACTTTCTGAAAACGTCACGTGACCTCAATATGGATCATCCTCCAAACAACGGGAGGTTGCTTTCGAGTTCCTGGTTGCAAGAGCATGAAGCATACTCCTAAACTATTATATAGCAAAGAAAAATATGGCCTTTCTATTATTAGTTTTTTTGAAAAATGGAAGCAGTCAGCTTTATCACGCCATTGGAAATTGAGTTTATGTCTATGCATTCAATTCAAACTAATAGTCATCTTTCAAAATTTTTTTAAAATTTATTTATTCGTTTTAGAGAGGAGAGAGAGTGAGAGAGAGAGAGAGAGAAAGTGGGAAGGAGCAGGAAGCATCAACTCCCATATGTGCCTTGACCAGGCAAGCCCAGGGTTTTGAACCGGTAACCTCAGCATTTCCAGGTCGACGATTTATCCACTGCGCCACCCCAGGTCAGGCATTATAGTCATATTTCAAATAGAAAGTTGGGGGCATGTTGAAAACTCGATGAAATACTGAAGCAAACGCATCTAGGGAATTTTATTTTACCTCAAACCAGTAAAAGTTAGAAATATGTTTTATCGTACATTTATGTAATTACGCTTTGCAGGCTGTTTCAGCGCTGGCCAGTGTTCAGGTAATGAAGATCTGGCTCTTTATGGGTTCAGAGCCCCGTTTTCAAAATGAAATGGACTCTTTCAAATGAAGAATTCTTTCAAAACGAAATAGCAGAAAAGTGTAGGAATTTGGAACACAGGAAACCAGCTCATAAAGTCCCATTATATTTATAGAAGGCGCTCCAGTTTATTTCCCACGCCTCTCCCTTCCCCTCTGCCCAGAAGGGAATCATTTACGGCACTAAATGAATGTCGTGTTCTCAGTGGCCGCGTGTGGCTGGCAGTACTCCGCATGATCAACAAAAGCCAACAGTTATTGTCCTTGAAAAGTTGGAAGTGAAATGCATCATAACAAAGCAAAATTCATTATCCCTTTCACAGGCTGGGGAATGCTCATGTGTCTCCATTGTGCCCGAATCATAAGTAAAACAGGACTCTGCTGGGTTAACTTCCTTATGTTTGACTAAATGATTCAGGGAGTAAAGCAGCTTGAATTTAATTAAGCAATTCATTTGAATTATAGCATGCAACATAACTGTGATATATATACACACACACACACACATATATATATAAATTTTTTATATATATTTTTTAGATTTTCAACTGAAAGTTTGTTTTGATGATAGAAAAACTAGTCTTGGTAAAGTGAATAAAATGGAAGCAAAGATAAAAAAGGACAAAGAAGTTGGGGGGAAACGACGACAATACCAGAAACAGTATAAAATTTGTTTTCCAAATATCACACATACCTATTTTCCCTTTACATCTGTTTGAGGACGCACAATAGTCCCATCTTTTATAGCCAGAATTGCTACTAACATATTATGCAATGTATCCTTTCTTGTTTTAATGGCTCAGATCATCTCCCCTGTTTTCTAGTTTCCGGCAAGTCCATGATACAGGTAAAACAAAACACCTAACATACCGGTAATACTCCTGCTGTGTCTAGAAGGAAGCACTTGCAGGTTCCTGCCCCAAGGCGTGGAAAATGGACATTTCCTGGCCGTAGGGAAAGAAGAAGTCCTTGCCAATCAGCGTCATGCCACGGGAGGGATGGTGGAGAAGTTGGTCAGTCGGGTTTTCTGTCATTAGCCTGTGGAACCTCCTTCATGTAGGGCCGTTGGGACGGCACCGCAAGAACTGGTAGAAATAACCATCAGTGCCACGTGTTATCATTAGCCCTGGGTACGCGTCAAAGACCGGCTTGCTGATACACTGGAAATGCCTACATCATCTGGTAAGAAGGATTCCTGGAGGTCTCATCTCTAATTTCGTCCAGAGCTTCTGAGTTTATTCTAGTCCTCGGTCTGCAGTGCCCTTCCTTTATTTCTGTGTGTGTTTCCTTCCCTCGCAGAGAGGTAGAGACCCCCAGACGGGTCACAGGAACTGAGAGCTTGCACAACGTTTGTCTAAGGGTGGAATAGCCATCGATGTTAGAAATGGGGTGTAGCTAAAATGTGGAGGACGACTTCACTTTTGGATTTACGTGGATATTCTAAAAACACATTTTATTCTGAAGCCACGAAAAGGTTCATTACATTGTACTACAGGTGTTTCTCTTTATTAAAATGTTAAGGTTTTTTTCTTGATTTTTTTTTTTTTTTTGTGACAGAGACAGAGGGACAGATAGGGACAGACAGGAAGAAGATGAGAAGCATCAATCAATTCTTCATTGCAGCACCTTAGATGTTCACTGCTTTGTCATAGCCCCCTTGACTGGGGGCTACAGCAGACTGAGTGACCCCTTGCTCAAGCCAGCGACCTTGGCCTCAAGGTGGTGAGCCTTGCTCAAACCAGATGAGCCCGCACTCAAGCCAGCAACTTCAGGGTTTCGAACCTGGGTTCTCCACGTCCCAGTCCAACGCTTTATCCACTGCGCCACCGCCTGGTCAGGCTAAGTTCTGTTTTAATCACTGTGCTAGATGGCCAAATACAGCAGATACTATTGCTCACTGAGTGAGAGAAGTCACTCAGTCTCCGACAGGGCTCACCAGGTAAGCGACCATTCCGTGTTACCCACAGAATGGACCTTACAGGTGTCCCGCTGCGAACCAGTTCTGCCTCCTCTGGTTTAAAACAGGGGTCCCCAAACTATGGCCCGCGGGCCACATGCGGCCCCCTGAGGCCATTTATCCGGCCCCCGCCGCACTTCTGGAAGGGGCACCTCTTTCATTGGTGGTCAGTGAGAGGAGCATAGTTCCCATTGAAATACTGGTCAGTTCGTTGATTTAAATTTACTTGTTCTTTATTTTAAATACTGTATTTGTTCCCGTTTTGTTTTGTTTTTTTTTACTTTAAAATAAGATCTGTACAGTGTGCATAGGGATTTGTTCATAGTTTTTTTTATAGTCCGGCCCTCCAATGGTCTGAGGGACAGTGAACTGGCCCCCTGTGTAAAAAGTTTGGGGACCCCTGGTTTAAAATGTGCGAGTGTAGACCTGATGACTCAGTTGACTTTATTATTATGAATTGTGTTCCACATTCTGTTGGCCTCAGGCAAACAAGACGATTTCAAAGTCTGTTTCATCACCCTTTATACTGATATGAAAATAATGGCGGTTCATCCGGTTATTATGAGGCTTAGTTAAAATTTATGTAGAGTTTTACATCCAGGTCTCTAAAGTTATTCGTGGGGCTCCTGCTGTTTGGATTGCTGGTGTGTTGTCCAAGGAGAATCAGGACATCCCATTTCGCAAAAGGAACCGTGCTTTTAGGGAGCATTAGTTTGAATCTGCCGTTAGGGGCCCTGGACTTGAGCCCTCGTGACCTTCCGAGGTGAGCCATGGAGCCTCCTGGGAACCATGGAGAAAACCCGAGGGTTCTTTCGTAAAGCTGATTAAGTAGCGTGGACTCTACACGGTGTCTGTAGGTCACAGACGTGGCAGTGTTTGTAAAGGAAACCTTCTGAGTGGCCATTAAACTGTCAAAGCCACGGGAGCCCTCCCGGCGGTGAGGAACGTGAAAGAGTCCAGCCCAGGGGACGGTGCGCAGGGACGCGTCCATCCCAGGAGAAGGCGCGCAGGGACGCGTGCGCACACTCTCGGAGGATGGGTCCCATGGCCAGTCACCTGACGCGCGCGAACACGGGAAGGGCTGAGAGCCAGGCTGATGTCTGGACCACAGAACCTGCCTGGACGCTTGGTCCCTTGTTCAGCAGTGTCAGCTGACAGCTTCCAGAGATGAGCATCTTAGGTCCCACCCAGACCTGCTGGGCCAGAATCTGCATTTGAACAGTGCCCAAGTGATTCATTAAAGTTCTAGAAGTTTGCCCTGGCCGGTTGGCTCAGCGGTAGACCGTCGGCCTGGCGTGCAGGGGACCCGGTTCGATTCCCGGCCAGGGCACATAGGAGAAGCGCCCATTTGCTTCTCCACCCCCCCTCCTTCCTCTCTGTCTCTCTCTTCCCCTTCCGCAGCCAAGGCTCCATTGGAGCAAAGATGGCCCGGGCGCTGGGGATGGCTCCTTGGCCTCTGCCCCAGGCGCTAGAGTGGCTCTGGTCGCGGCAGAGTGATGCCCCGGAGGGGCAGAGCATTGCCCCCTGGTGGGCAGAGCGTCGCCCCTGGTGGGCGTGCCGGGTGGATCCCGGTCGGGCACATGCGGAAGTCTGTCTGACTGTCTCTCCCCGTTTCCAGCTTCAGAAAAATACAAAAAAAAAAAAAAATAAGAATAATTTAAAGTCTAGAAGCACTGGATATATTTAGAAGTATTACAAGTATTGGCCTTGACCTCGGTCAGGATGTAGCTTAAGAATACCTAATCTTGGGATAAGCCCTGAAATAAATAATAACCTAATAACCGAATAACTTGTAGGAGGACTAGGCCAATAATGTCTAGTAGAATTTTATGCTTCCTTCTCCACAGACCTTCCTGTTCTCAGATCTCCCCATGCGCAGGGACACATCTACTGGCCCCCATAGCTAGTGACCAGTGTATCTAGGTAACTAAGGCTTTATGCTCTTTATGAAAATAAGAATCTCAAATAAGGCTTATACCCGGCCCTATGGCCTGCTTTTTGTTTTTGTCTTTAATATTCACATGCAGGAAGACTAGCCACCTTTGTGCTGCTGTTTAATAACTACCCACAAAGGTATCTAAGAGTCTCAGGAAGCATTGGAGACTTCTGCTAGACCAGGGCATATTTTCAGGCCATAAGAGACTTTAAAAATATGAATTCCAAGGCCTTAGGTCCCCAAAGGCTACCTCTCTAAGAATCTGCATTTTAACAGAGGATGGCGCTTTATTTTTAATTTAATTAATTAATTAATTTATTTATTTATTATTTATTGATTTTTAGAGGGGGTGGAGAGAGAGAGAGAGAGAGAAAGGGGAGGAGCAGGAAGCATCAACTCCCATATGTGCCTTGACCAGGCAAGCCCAAGGTTTCGAACCGGCAACCTCAGTGTTCCAGGTCGACGCTTTATCCCACTGCGCCACCACAGGTCAGGCGGCGCTTTATTTTTTGACATTCAGAGAATCCCACTTTATTCAACCTGTAATTTTGCCCATCTAGGTATCAACTGAATAGACAGGCCAACAGACACCCAATCTCATCCCCTGTTATCAGAAATTCACCTCACTGTGTATGTATTTCAGGGATGAATGTTTAGGGCAGTGTTTTCCATTGACCACTGTATCAGAATCACTGGCATGCTGGTCACAGTGTCGGTCCTTAGCCAGGCCGGGTAAACCAGAGTCCTGAGGGAAGTCAGCATTCCACTTTCCCAGGAGTGACAGAGACACAGCCCAGTCTAGAAGCCACGTCTGTAGGCCATTCGTTCTCAACCCAGCTTGTGTAGTAGAATCACTTGGAGACGTTTTCAAATACACCCCACCTGGGCCCCACCGGTGCTGCTGATGTGTGTGGTTGGAAAAGTGGGATAGGGCGTGGCCATCGGGATTCAATGTCCTGCCGCAATTCTAGCCAGGTTTCTAGTTCATGTAACCTGCCAATGGCCATCAAAAATGAATCTCTGGTTGGCTCAGTGGTAGAGCGTTGGCCTGGCGTGCAGGAGTCCCGGGTTCGATTCCTGGCCAGGGCACACAGGAGAAGCGCCCATCTGTTTCTCCACCTTTCCCTTCTCCTTCCTCTCTGTCTCTCTCTTCCCCACCCACAGCCAAGGCTCCATTGGAGCAAAGTTCGCCTGGGCGCTGAGGATGGCTCCATGGCCTCTGCTTCAGGGGCTAGAATGGCCCTGGTCTCAACAGAGCAACGCCCCAGATGGGCAGAGCATCGCCCCTGGTGGGCATGCCAGGTGGATCCTGGTTGGGCGCATGTGGGAGTCTGTCTGACTGCCTCCCTGTTTCCAACTTCAGAAAAATACAAAAAGAAAAAAAAGACAAAACAAAACAAAATGAATCTCCTGTCGTGAAAAGTATATATTTAGGTCAACACTGGCCCTTTGTCATCTAAGGTCACATTACTTCCCTTTCCTGAAACCCTTTCCTGAGGTTCTCCTGCTACCTCCCACCCTGACCCCCGCCCCCTCCCCCCACACACAGTCAAATCGATTCTGTCTAGACTAGTGAAGAAATGTTCATCTTTAAGTCAGAAAGAGAACACTTCCCAGATACATTGTGGCACATCTTGCGTTCGGACTCATTAGCCTCAGCCACTGTTCCTTGCCTTCCCGGGATTGTTACTGTATTTCATTTTGGAGAAATGGAGCATTTTTTCCAAGTGGAGGAAATGGTGCAGTAAGAGTAGTCTTCAGCAAAATGTCATAGCGACTTCTTTTAATTCTTGAAGCAGGTCATGAATAATAGTAGGACGATGCGAGATTCTTGTTCTATTTTTTTCTCCAAGTCGGTTTAGCAATCATGTTATGCAGCTTCTCTGCCAAAATTAAAAAAAGGCAGTATCATTATTATGCTTAAAGCAGGTGCCCATCAATGGGTATCATACCACCATGCTGTGTCTAAATCACAAAAATTATAAATAAAGTAAGGGACCCGCCGGAGGTTGACATAAAAAGGAACTCTGTAGTTGATCCTTTTGTAAAATGAAAAAGGAAGTTGGTTCCTGTTTTTCCCAATATAAGTTTTAGAATAGGTGGTAATTTACAAAGAAAGATGTGCATTTACTTCCTGTTGATAATTTTACATAATATTTCAGCCAAAAGAGATCTTAGAAATACAGTGTGTCCGTAAAGTCATGGTGCACTTTTGACCGGTCACAGGAAAGCAACAAAAGACGATAGAAATGTGAAATCTGCACCAAATAAAAGAAAAACCCTCCCAGTTTCTGTAGGATGATCTGGCAGCATGTGCACATGCACAGATGATGACGTAACACCATGTATACAGCGGAGCAGCCCACGGCCATGCCAGTCGAGATGTGGATGGTACAGAGGAGAATTCAGTGTGTTCTGTGGCTTGCTAAATTCGAATCTGTGACCAAAGTGCAACATGAATATCGGCGCATTTATAACGAAGCGCCACCACATAGGAATAACATGACTCGGTGGGATAAGCACTTGAAGGAAACCAGCAGTTTGGTGGAGAAACCCCATTCTGGTAGGCCATCAGTCAGTGACGAGTCTGTAGAGGCTATACAGGATAGCTACCTAAGGAGCCCTAAAAAAATCTGTGCGTGAGCCCACATCGAACTGCACTGAATAGGTATGAAACTGGGAGGTTTTCCTTTTATTTGGGGCAGATTTCACATTTCTATCGTCCTATGTTGCTTTCCTATGACTGGTCAAAAAAGCACCATGGCTTTACGGACACACTATACTCTAGCACGCCATTGCTTCTTTGCCCATGAGAAGGCTAATACCACAACCAATGTGATGACCATTTTTTACACTGTCGTTCGAGTTCGAAACAATCATTCCCAGGTCTTGACTGCTGGGCAGTGTTCTTCCCTCTCCCACACCTTCCTTTATCTTTTATGGATACATGGAATTAAGTAAGGATAGGCATCTGAACATTTAGATTCCTACTGTGAAATCAGATCTTTTTTTAAAGGTAGGATTGATGTTAAGGTGCAAAAGATCACTAATGCATGAGCGTTTAAATATTTAAATTGGATTGAATAATACTTTTTATAGGAGGCTTAAAATGGCCTGTGCTTTTAATGTGAATAGTTTTCAAACATTTCTACAAATAGACAGGCTAATCCATGCAGGATGAATATTTAGCACCATCTTTGAAATAATGAGTAAATTGAATGCACTTCTTATGGGAGGGGTTCCCCTTTATTCTGAGAAACTGTCTAAGTGGTGGTTTGCATCTGGTCACTTTAGCCAGCAATGTGTTGCTTTTTGTACTGCAATTTGTACATAAAGCAGAATCTGAAGCCAAGTTGAATATGAAAAAAGTAAAATCTATGGTCAACAATATATTGAAAGGCCGGTTAGAAGGCAAAGGAAAGATAGAGGTTTGCCAAATTACCCAACCTTTCTTCTTATTTCTTAATTGGCAAAATGATGTTTATAATAACTACTTCACTGAGTGTGTTGGGATTTTATTAGGTATTTCCTAAAAGGTCCAATATATAGAGATAGATATGTTTTTTTTGTTGTTTGTTTGTTTGTTTTAAGAGAAAGAGGAAGGGAAAGAGAGAGAGAGAGAAACATCAATTTGTTGTTCCACTCATTCATGCCATCATTGGTTGATTCTTGCATGTGCCCTGACTGGGGATTGAACCTTCAACCTCAGAATGTCAGGATGACACTCTAACCAACTGAGCTACCTGGCCAGAGCCAAAACATGTATTTTTAATTACATGTATTTTTAACATAGTTTCCTAGTTAATGGCATGAGATCAGGTATACCTTCCATGAATGCTTTACACACAAATGCTCAACACATAAATGCTATGTGGATTTTGAAATGCTGTACCTACCCCCAGTTATTTTTATAATATCTTATCGTTTCAGCTAAGCAACCTGCTGTAGTTCTGCAGGAACAGCAAGTCAGATTTCTCACTGAAGAATTTTCTGAAAGTTAAAGTAAACTAACTTCATTCTGTCCACTGGGTTATACCCCATCGCTAAGAAATCAACTGCTCAAGTTATCAGAGGGAAGTGTTAAGGACGCTCTTTCTAACTTAGGTCATTACAGATACTTTTTAAAAAAATTACAAAAAGTAAAAAGAGGAATGAAATACAAAGCAGAAAGATCCCAAAACAACCTCTTTTGATACTTTGCTCTAATTCCTTTCATTCTCCTTTTAGAAACAATACACAGTACTCAACCATTCTGTTTTGAACAAAGTATCAAATAATTGTTTCCAGTTTCTAGATGCTGACACCTCAAGCAACAAATACCCCTTCGAGTTTTTTAGAATATTTTGAAGAAATGTCGCCTAAGTACACCCTAAACCCTTTCGCTTTCTCAACTAGAAAAGCTTTGCCTTTTTTCTGTTGCTGAGTTGTCGGCATCACCGGGAACAAATTTCAACCCCGCAGCCATGCCCTCCTCGGTACCGAGGCGCTTACACCTGCTTACCTGTCACACAGGCGGGCTCTCTGATTCTAGGCTGCGATACGGATGTGTTGGAGTGTCAACACTGAAACATGATGTACAGTCACGCGATTTTCCTCAAACCACATCACTCGGTTCACTCCTAACATTCATCAAAAAACATGCGCTTCTGTTCTTTTGTCTAGTTAGGGCCATTATCCATAATGGATAGATATTCCCGATCTTGAAAATCTCTGTAAAAACAGACAACAACAAATAAATAAATTAAAGAGCATCTTATCTAGTACTGCTCTGCTTAATAAGTACAAAGTCGGTAGTGGTGTCTGTCTGGGCAGGGCACCAGCGCGTCGCTCGCGTCTGCGGACGATGGAGGTCATTCCTCTCCTCGGTGCCGGGCTCCATCAGATAGTCCTCGCTCTGCTTTTCCGCGATTAAATAGTAAATACATTAGCTGGAGGACGTTAACAAGGAAGAAGCGATGCAGCTGCCGACGGAAAGGCCTCACTCAGATAACTCGATTTCCGAGCACGTTCTAGGACTGCCGGGCTGAAGGCGCAGCTCGGCGGCTGTTCCGTGTGAGCTGCTGGAGGAGTGGCGAGATGCTCTCCAGGTCAGTAAAGCCCTACGGTAACAAACCACGGCGAGAGCGTTTCCTTCCTGGCGGCTTTTAGGTGACCTTTCTCTTGGTCACGGCCGTGTTGGGCATCTCTGTTCAGGAGAGCTCCTTAGCTTTTAAGTTAAACCGGAGGATGACTCTCTCTCTCTCTCTTCTCCAACAAGGAGCTGGTAGGATTTTTATTCTGTTGAAAACTCCAGGGGCAGTGATCCGGGGGCTTGAGCATTTCACAAATAAATACACACATTTGGTAAAACCGGTTCTCACTGGGTTTCATGTTCAGGGGGAGTGGATTGCTCTGGGCTCATCGACGGACCTTCCTGCTCTAGACACGAACGACGACACTCTGTGTGGCCCCCGATGATGACCCCGTTTCGTAGATCCCACACCTCCAGCTGCCTCTCCAACTAAGTGTCCTGTTATCTCAATTTAGGCGGCCGGCGGTGTGACATCCCTCCTTACGTATCCCGCGGTTTTCTTGTTGGTTTCTTCCTGTTGCTGATGCTGTTTTTAAAGCCTGTTGCAAAATGACTTCACAAAGGACACTGGAGTTTTTCCGTGTGACGTTGACTTCATAGCAATCGAAGTACCTTACTGTGTCTCTCTGTGCCAGATGTTTCTCTAGCCGTTACCACGTGATTAGATAGCGTGATAATTGATGAGAGAAAGAGTCCTAGAGAATACCAATATGCATCACACAGGACTAGCCTTTTTTTGCGAGACTCACAAAAGGAGGATGGTTTGTGTTTGTTTGTTTTTTTGTGGTGAGGGAGCGGAGATGTAACAAAGTCTCACGTTCACGCTGGGCCTCGGTGGCCAGAAAGCCCACATCTCTCTCGGCTCTATGGTGGGAGCGGTCTTGCCTGTCTGCTGAGAGTGCAGGGTCAGAGGTGAAGAGAGCATGCTGGGATCAACACACCAACACCGGCGTCACGCTGTGCATCTTGGCCAACGTCACTCCTGAAAGCCCTTTTCAGCGTTATCCGTGCAAGTGCATACGAACTGGGTTCTACAAAATGTATTATTTTGATTTGTGGTCAAAACAAAAAGAAGTTGGAAAGTGTAAAAGCCAGAAACCTAGAAGTTATTCAACAGGCTACCTTGAATTATCGCTCGACTTCAAGATCCCAGAGTCACGTATTTGTGGCCCCCACTAAATTCATCACCCAATTAAGTGCAGAAAGGAATGTTAATGGGTTGACCAGGCTCTTACTGTCTTCCTTTGCTGTTATGCCTTAAATTTAAGGACTGGGAAATTGAAAGTCCATTTATTAGCACTCTCGCAGCCTGCCAAGCCGCTCGGTTCATCGGGACCACATCACGGGAGTTATTTAATTTGCTGTAACCTTGGCGGTGGGACCCTGGGCTCCAGCCCCGGCGTTGCGGTCCGATCTCAGATGGTCTGACGGTGGACATGCATCTCTCAGTCACTGTGCTGATCGCTGATACTGCGTCCTGACTGCTGTTCTGCACATGTCTGTCGGGTAGATCGTTTTGAACTCCTAATCCACAAAAACAGAAATTCAAAAGAACCTCCTCTGCCCGTTCCGCCGCGGTTCATACTCTTGTCTGGTTTACCCCGGAAGTGGTAAAATTCCCTCAGTGTACCTTATGGTGAAGAACAGTTGAATACAAAAGAAGATTGTATGTTGGTCAGCATAAAACATATTTAAAACTCGTCTGCCCCATGACCCCTCCTGCTGACGGCTCTCCCCCCCTCCCTGACCCCTGACCTGGCACGATGCTCTGTTCACTCCAGGACACTGGCTTTTACCTCCTGCTGATGGCTCCCCCCCCCTCCCTGACCCCCTCCCTGACCCCCTCCCCGACCCCTGACCTGGCACGATGCTCTGTGCACTCCAGGACACTGGCTCTTACCTCCTTAGCTAACGCTCTCCCCTCCCCGGAGGAGTGGGTTAGGTTTTACACGACTCAGATTTTCAGAAGATACTGGAACTTTCTGACATACATGATCATTCTTTAGATTAATTACTTTTGATCCTTGGGCTAAGTGTGCTTTTTGAAATGTATATGATTTTAGCCCTTTCTTTTGTTATGTAAGCAGAGCGATTGAATGATACCAACCATATAAACCTGCCTGTGTGTATCATCTGCTTCATTGAGGGTCTGTTCCTCAGTCTTCACTACCTCCTCCCAGCCACATCTCATTGGTAGGCAGATGGAAACTGTTCGTTGAAATGATGCCACTCTTCAGTGTTCATTGGACTGAGATTTCACTCTCTCATGCAAGGTGTTTCCGGACAGCGCATTTTGAATTAGAACATGATTGGATATACAGTCTGCAGCTTTTAAAAGCACCATTACCACCTGAAAAGGCGGTGGTGCAGTGGATAGAGCATTGGACTGGGACTCAGAGGATCCAGGTTCGAGACCCCCCCAGGTCACTGACTTGAGCATGGGCTCATCCAGCTTGAGTACGGCCTCACCAGCTTGATTATGGGGTCACTGGCTTAAGCATGGGATTGACATGACCCCATAGTCACTGGCTTGAGCCCAAAGATCACTGGCTCAAGCAAGGGTCCACTCACTCTGTTGTAGTCCCCCGGTCAAGGCACACATGAAAAAGCAATCAATGAACAACTAAGGAGCCACGACAAAGAATTGATGCTTCTCATCTCTCTCTCCTTTTCTGTCTGTCTGTCCCTATCTGTCCCTCTCTCTCTGTCACAAAAAATAAATAAATAAATAAAAACAAAGGCACCATCGTCCTGCGAGTCTCTGGGTATGTACCATATGGCATGTGAGAATCTCGTGACCATATTCACCTGGAAGCCGTGTGTCAGGTGTGTGAGTGAGTTCAGAGCCACGTGGGCAGAAAGGGAGAGAGCCAAGATGGAGTTCTGTGTCAGCTCCTGCTACCTCGGCACGTCTAAAGGTTTTTTTATCAATAAACTGAGCGTTTTCATTTTCATGTTTTTCTTTCTATGCCTTTTCTCTTGTCACTTCTTCTGCCTTTTGAAAAGATTTTTTTATTCCTCTTCCTCTTTTTCTCCCCCTTTCTATTCTTATCTATGTTTTTCAACTCTGTGAAATCAAAAGATATAGAAGGGCTTCTGGAACAACAACATGGGTTAGATAAGAAGAAATAAGGGTTTGGCCTTTTATTTTTCCTCCACCTAAAAAATATACTCACCACAAAGATCTTTTATCTCAGTTGCCTAAGATGTGTCCTAACTGATACTGGGAAGAATCCCAGGAAATGCTTGGTCTTGCTCACAGCAGAGCAGTGAAGACAGATTAACTAGCTTGAGTGGTTCTGAATGCGAGATGGTCGTCAACTCACTAGCGAGTAAGGGAACCTTTGAAGAAAACGCCACACAGGCAAAAAGAGAGGGGTATCGTCTGCCTTGAGAGACCGTCGGCTACGTGGCGTTGCAGTGTACCACGGGTGCCAAACTCCATGGAAAAAGCCGGGCTCCTTTTCAAGGTCTCGTCCCTGTTAACCTTGGTTGCCAAACAGCCAGGCATTTCAGCGTCGTTCTTGTGTCATTGGGCCGAAATGTTGATTTCCAAAATGTTTGGAAATGACAGTCAAGAGTTGTTGTCCAAGTTATCTTGCTTTTTTTGAATAGCAAATTTGAAAGGTCAAGGGCAGAACAATAAATGCTGAATGATGAAATTTAATTGGTAACTTAGTTATGAAGCCAGTTCCACACTACATACAAGAAAAATATAGTAATGTGTTGTCTGCTCATTTGGTATGTTTCTACCTAAATCATCAATTAACATGTGGAGTAGGAGAGATTATTAAAGTACGGCATGTGGGACTTCTTTCATACTGATGTAATTAAAAATTAATATTTGTCATAATAACATTCAACTAAAGATCTCATACCATCTCCTTTCAGCCCATATGTTAAGCCCAACATGAAAAATGAGAATACCAAAGACCTTGATATATGATTTACTAATCTCACGATAAAAATATTTTCTAATTAATTTGTTTATTTTATTGTCAGTGACACATATTTAACAGTGATTTTCAACCTTTTTTTTTTTCATGGCACAAACACACACTAATTACTAAGGTCAGTGCCCCTGACTAAATACAACCATTTTCATCTCATGGCACAAATACATTAGTTACTAAGGGAGAAGAGGTCAGGGGCCCCTTTTTCTTTAGTAATTAGTTTATGAGTGTGTGAGAAACAAAGGTTGAAAATCACTAAACACCTCTGTATTCGTTAGGAATGAGCCACTTTGGCTCCTCATTCTCATTATTTTATGGCGTACCTATTAATCAGGATATGTTTGCTAATCCAGCCTAGCAATCCCCAAAATCAACATGAATTTTACCATTTAGCGCTCGTTTCCGGAAGGTTCCCTCTCCTTACTCGTGACATTTACTAAACTTGATCTTTCCTAGTGTATTTCCAGTTACCGTCGGCCTTCAAAGGGCACCCCCTCCGGCCGGGGTTTTCTTCCCCACCTCTCAGTCAGCCCCCTGGAATAACTCTTCCTGGAACAGTAAGTCGGTAGAGACCATATAGCAGCGTGGAGTCACCCCAAGATGGAAACTTCCGAAATAGATAACCCACACCCGGGTGCTGCAGCCCTCTCGCCACTGTGCGTGTTCTTGTGACTGAGAAGGAGGGCTTCATAGAGGAGGTGTCTCTGGCGACAGCTGAACTCAGAGCTGTGGAGCCCGGGGGGACCGTACCCAAGCCCGGTGAGGAGACGTCCACAGAACTGTTGCGAATGTTTAACAACGGGACCTACCACCTTGGATGGTGGGTTTCTGGCCAGGCCCCCCCCCCCGGACTAATAGAAGGGCCATCCGCGCGCTGGCCGTGTGGCCTGGTGGGTGAGGCGGACAAGGGGTGCATGCAGGTCTGGAGCTGGGTGCAGCTGGAGACTCACTGGTGTTTCCCAGAACCAGCGGGGGGTGGAGGTCGGGCGGGGGCACTTCAATCTGATGGCTTCGGTCACTAGTGGGTGGTCCAGCTTTCATGGTGGGCCAATCGCAGTGCTGTTTGGTTGCGCAGTAGGGACCAGGTTGACCAGCACTGCAAAAGTGGGCGGTTTTTATAAAAAGTTTGAAGACCCCAGCGAGCAGAGGGGACCGGAACAAACAACACGAGGAGAAGGGGGCCGGGGAGAGGGAGACGCATAGGCTTCCCCTGTGGAGTCTCTGAACACCCCCAGATCGGGCCCTGAGAATGTCAGCTGCAGAGAGAAAGGGGGGGGGGGAGGGGGGAGGGGGGAGAGGGGGAGGGGGGAGGGGCGATCAGCGGTGATGGAAGGGGACGGGACTCGGGGTGGCATGCACACAGCACAGGGTAGAGACGATGTGTTACAGAATTGTACACCTGCAAGCGATGCGGTTTAATTAACCGGCGTCGCCCCAATAAATTCAATAAAACTAAAATAAAAGTGAGCTATAAACACCAGCCCCGTGGCACCAGTCAGTAAGAATGTTTTTCCTTTGTAAACTCAAACCTGAAGGAGCTCAAAATCTTTTGGCCGATGGACGAAGGAGAAGGAACCAGAGGCCCGCCCACCCTGTCTGCTGGCCGGAGCAGACCCCCGTCACTAAGGAAGGGAAGTTTCCATTCCTAAGACCTGGGTCAGTCTACGGGTCTTACCATTTCTGAACTCAGCCAGTCATCCCTGATTGGAAGCGATCCTATGATTCATATTACCTAAGCGTAGGCAGAAAAGAGTCAGTTTTCATGTACATGCAGGGGAAAATTTTGGTCACTGAATTGATTTTTTTTTTTTAATTTTATTATGGAAAATTTCAACTATAAACAAAAGTAGGTATCACAGTGCCGCTCACCAATTAGAGCAGACATCAGCTCCCGACCAGTTTGTCTTATCTGTACTGCTCCCTTGCCTGAAGCACATCTCAGATATCCTGTCCCCCATTTATTTTAAAGAGACAAAGGGGAGCAAAGTCACCTGGAAATTACACCTCGGGAGTCCTGCAGGTATTTCTTCGTGCCATGTCCGGGACACAGAGGGCCTGGATTTTGAATCATGCTTTGAACCCAGCTGGGTTTATCCAAATCAGAGAGAGCTGAATTGATCTGGGACTGTTATATCCCAAGCAGGTGTGGGCTTTCTGAGTAGTAGTCATCCATTCTCTCTCGTAGAATGTATTGTTAGAAGCATTTAGTCCATACCTCAGGGAAGTTTGAATACCTTCCTAAGGCAGAGATAACGAATGAATTCCAGTGCCTGAATTATCAGCCCGAGGGAAGCCCCACACCCTTCCCTGACCCGGTTCCTCACTCCTCCCATCTGTCCCAATCATGATGCCTGTGTTCCTTGAACAACTGCCTGGCCCAAAGAATTTCTTCCCTTGTGTGTGTGTGTATCCTTTAAAACATTATTTAATTTTGCATGGTTTTGAACTGGATGTGAAAATTACTGTGAATAAGGGACCTTTTAGATTGTTCCTCGATTTTTGGACCATGTAAATAACGCTGCCATGAACATTCTTTTTTCTATCACTGGGCATCGGGCGAGAATTCCTCCCAGCTACAGGGCTCGGGAACCAACGTGCTGGGCCAGAAGGCTCAGGTACGTCATCGATGGCACCGGTGGAATTTAAATGTATCCTCAGGGTGACGTCCCAGTTTCCCACCCTGCCAGCTCTATGAGAGCTTTCCGTGGCACACCGTCCAAAATCAGCCCTGAAACGGGCAACGTGTTTAAGGTTTTGTCGATCTGACTCGTGTGAAATGGTAATTCAGTATTGTTTTGATTTGTATTTCCCATAGTCAAATAACGTTCAGCATGTTTTTATATTTTTTGCGTGTCATCTGTGCCTCTCTCATCTAAATGCATGGCCTTGGTGTTTGCCCAATTTTTAGTTTGGTTGAATTTTTTTTCCCTCTGACATTTGTAAGAGAAGTTGATTTTTCTGTATACAAACCCCAGTTTTATGGTACGACTATGTGGCTTTTAATCCCACTTTTAAAATGGGGCTTTCAATGAGTAGATGGCTCTCAAGATATGAATCTTTCCCTTACGATTTGCATTTTTTATATCTTTTAAAATAAATTCTCTCTTACCTTCCTGTCCTGACATCTTCTATCATTTTAAAAGCTTTAAAGTTCTGTTTTTCCACTTTTTTAGACTTTGGTCATCTGGACATGACTTTTGCATTGCATACTGATCTTTGTCAAACAGAGAACTGAGATTTCCAACCACCCTTCATTGAATAGTCCGTTCTTCCCCCAGTGGGTCTTCAGAGGGAATCTGAATTCATGTCAGAGACGGGCAATGCGGAGAAGTCTGTTTGTGGACTCTCAAAACTGTCCCGTTTGCCGTTTGCCTGCGGAGTGGCTGACGGCTGACCGTTTCTGACCGCCAACACAGCAATCTTGTACAATTCCACTTAGTCGGGTACGTCTCAGTTTATTTGAGATCTTCAATGTCTTTCATTACATTTTTATTATTCTTCTTCAGAGATTCATATACATCATTTGTTCAATTTAAACCCAGGCACATATTTTAATTTTAATCTATTATTGTGAAATAGATCTCTTTTGAAAAATTATACTTCTGTTTTGCTAATATAAAAAAAATGTCCAGATAATTCATTGCAATTCATCTTTTTATTAACTTTATTTTCTTACACTAAATCACTCAGCCTATTAATTTATATGAGCAGTGATTGGCAAGATCTGTCACGTTCAGTGCTTGATTTATTTTTATTGACCGGTTGATTGAATTTATTGGGATGACATTGGTTTGCAAAACCATTCAGGTTTCAAGTGGGCAGTTTAATAAAACACCATCTGAACCCCACCTCGTGTGTCCTCTGCTCTGAGCAAAGTCTCTTCCTGTCTATACCCCCCACCCCCACCTTTGCCCACCTTCCCCTTCCCCTCCCCCACCCCCTTTCCCTCTAGCCATCATCACGCTGCTGTCTGTGTCTATGTATCGTGTATACATGCTTGACTTTAAAGGAAAGGCTTCCAACATTTCACTATTAAAGTACCATGTTTATTATTAAAGTACTATGTTTGCTGGAGTTTTTCAATCAATAACTTTAATGGGTTTAGAAATGATTCTTTTTTTCATTTCAGTTTGCAAATAGGCTTTATTTTCTCATAATTGAAGGATGAATATTATCAACATATTTTTCTGCGTTTAGTGGTAGGGATGTGTGGACCCTCTCCACGTAAACCAGTGGATTATATTGCCACATACCAATAGGCTTTTCTCCAGAAATATATATTTTTTCTCAGTATTGTTCGTGTCTTATATTTTAAAAAGTAGATGGCCTATTTGCTTTAATCAACTCAAGAGACAGAAAACTGTCAACAGCCCAAAGCCTACTCAGAAGTAAGTGCTAGCCAAGACCCTGTAAAAAGTAATGGACGTGTATCGTCTTCCGGACAGCAAACAATTCTGCCCTCTGCCCTGGAGGGAGAGACACTGTCTCTACCTGCCGGACCTGTTTGCTGTGCAAGCATCCTTGACAGCTGCAACAAGAGTCACAAGAGAACTCCCTCGGCAGGCCTGGACCCTGGACCCTGGACCGGTGTGGCGACTTGCTGGGGTTGGAACTGTCTGTCCTGGAGGTCTAGATGTGCGCTCTCTGCTGCCAAAGCGGGTTAACAGTTGTTTGGAGGCCAGAAGGGCCGGCTGAAATGAAGCTCTATGCTCAGCCGTATCTATTCTTTCTCTTTTTTCCAAATTTGCTGCTCGACCCCTTGCAGAGACACGGGGCTGCATGACTGTGTGACTGGTTCTCACCAATGGACTTTGGGCTGAAACGATGCGTGTTCACACTTACCAAAGTTATTAAGAGGGGACATGCCATTCACCTGTTTTTTGTTTTTGTTTTTTTTGTATTTTTTTCGAAGCTGAAAACCGGGAGAGACAGTCAGACAGACTCCCGCATGCGCCCGACCAGGATCCACCCGGCACGCCCACCAGGGGCGATGCTCTGCCCACCAGTGGGCGATGCTCTGCCCCTCCGGGGCGTCACTCTGTTGCGACCAGAACCACTCTAGCGCCTGGGGCAGAGGCCAAGGAGCCATTCCCAGCGCCCGGGCCATCCTTGCTCCAATGGAGCCTCGGCTGCAGGAGGGGAAGAGAGAGACAGAGAGGAAGGAGAGGGGGAGAGGCGGAGAAGCAGTTGGGCGCTTCTCCTGTGTGCCCTGGCCGGGAATCGAACCCGGGACTTCTGCACGCCAGGCCGACGCTCTACCACTGAGCCAACCGGCCAGGGCCTCACCTGTTCTTTTTATTTCTACCATGTGATGGCTGGATGCCAAGAATCTGTGAAGCCCTCAGAAAATGACAAAGGTACACCGTGCAGCAAGAATAGGTTCCTGAATGACTGGATGGGGCAGAGCCACCCTCTGAATTCCGTGGGACTGTAAACTAAGTGATAACTTGTTTTCCTGTTAAACCTCTGAACTGTGTGAGTTGCTTGTTACAGCAATTAGCCTTTGCTGACTGATAACAGAGATCACGAAAATTTATAACTACATTTTATTGGGTCCTTGTCATAGGATAGATACCGTATATTGCCAAATCTCATTCTCCCACATGCGTATGGTCCAGGTTTGATTAATTCCCTCTGAGTGATGAACTTGCCTCTTCAAGCTGGTCACGTGGCTATTAAGTGGGGAGTTTGGGCTTCCAACTAATTCTAACGAGGCCCACAAGTAGTGCTCTTAACCTGTTCTCTGCCATGCCTATAAGTTCATTTAATTCTTGGTGTACCCTCTCTCCTAAAAATTGGATTGCAGATAAATTTAAATTCAGCAGGACAGCTCCCTACCCTCAACTTTCAGCTGCCACATTTTTCTCCTAATTTCCACTGTCTTTCAGTTGCACAGGGAAATTATTGATTTTGTGCATTTCTTTTATGTCAAGCTGTTTTATGGTAGTCCTTTGTACTATAAATATTGTATCACATTTTTCTTGGCCTTTTAGGAATAAAATGATATTGCATGGAGATATCCAGTCTCTCTTCTCCCAAAGAAACTACATTCAAATAAATCTGCCGGTAAATTATGAGAGCTAAGTTTTCCAGCTGCGTTCCCCTCTGGGGTGACACGTTCACGTCAGTGACATCTTGCGGGAAATCACAGTGTCTGTGTAGGTTTGGGGATATTAGAACTACTACCAAACCCATGTCCCTTAGGAAGAGATGTGAATGGCTATTTAAATATCTATTTTCATTCATACAAATAATCCACAGCCATCGCAGGACATCGTTTATTTTCATTAAACACAGTCTTAGTGTGTTTTCTAAATCTATAACTCCTTTCTTCTCTGCGTTTGTATGCAGACCACTCTTGGGTCTGATTTCTGATACTAATGAATTGACCTTCCGAGTCCTTCTGGGCCATATTGAGACACAAGCGTCATGGAAGAGGAGGTGCTTTAGGGAACTCTGACCTTGAACCCCGAGATCACCCGAGGCCCCTGTCACAGGAATCTCTAAAGTGCGTCTTTAGCACAGAATTTTATAAAGGTGCCGACTGTCTGAACCTGGACTGAGAAAAGGACTCCTCCTGAGACCTTAACTTGCCGATCAGGCTGTGGAAGCTGACATTCTGCGTGCCACGCAGTGAGGTCCACGGGGGCATGGCTGTCTCTCCTCCGTTCTGTTCTTGGTTCTTCTCTGTGTCCGCCCCAGACACACTGAGCAAGGAAGCGTCACCCAAGGGTCATACAGGTTTTTGTAATTTGAAGGAAAAATACCTTAAAAATATTTTTATTTTTAAATAATATGTTAGTATAAGAGAGTTACTTTGTTTTGGTCTTATCTAAATATTCCAACACTCATAACCTGGCAGGACTCTTATTTCCATGGGCACGTCATCTGTGACCAGGAAATCCTACTGGGTTCACTGGCATTTTCCTGAAGATAAATGTCTGTATCAATACACCTTAATTTTCACCTATCCAGTAAACTTTTAATTAGTCCTTATTCTGCTTCCCTGAATATCTAGAGAAACTCGCTAATTACCTTGGAGTATTAGGCCGGATAGAACTCCTGGTGAACGTCGCCGTGGGCAGTACCATTTTTCATCCTGTTTCCAAGGGTGTGGGAAGGGCTGGGATTGTAATTTGCCTGTTTAATAGCTTCCTGGTGTAGGCTGATAGGGAGCCCTGGGTCCGGAAATAGGCTGCTTTTCACCTTCAGCAAGATGTTAAATGCTTTCTAAATAGCTCTTCTGTACTGTTTTATTGGTGTTAACCGAACTATTATGGCTGTCATTGGCCATCTTACAGCCCTTCCCTCTTTTCATCTCCACAGCAGGCAGGCCCGGCTTACCAACCCCTTGTCATTGATCATACTTTTAAGCATCATCTTTAGATGATAAAGATTGGTGATAGCGTTGAATGACAGGTTCAAAAGTATTATAAAAAGCCTCTGCAACAGATGGCAAATATACCACTGTTTACATTTCTTAAATGAATGCTACAGATGGTAAGAAATTATTCCGCCATGTTTAATAGGAAAATTCCACGGTGCTGCTACAAAGACACTTTTCCTTTGACTGCGAAGAAACAGATTCAGTCATTTAGCGACCAACCACTGCGTTTGTTTGCCTTCCGAGTCGTCTGTTGGAAGCATATGGGAAAGACGTCTGAAGAGCCAGTATGCATTTTTTCTTTATGTATCCTTCAGTTCATTGAGTAGCAGGAATGAAAAGGAGGAG